>NW_008246060.1:7342219-7349082 GCF_000691975.1 Corvus brachyrhynchos
GGGGGGGGGAGGTCATAGGATTGATGCTACTGACCCATTTGACAGCAAACAGATTCTGACACAAGTACCTGTTGAGAAGGCACTCTTATTCGAGGCTCTCTGCAGGAATGATCTAGCCCAAAGTAATTATGTGCTCCTATAATCTTCTAGGGTTTAGTTAAAAAACCAATTTTCTTATCAACTGCTCTTTAATTTAAAGCATGCAAACAATTCCGTACCTAAACTAGTAGTGATTCTGAGATATATGGCTTTATTAGGAATTTAACCTACTTGCAACAAGAGAATTTGGCCTTTTATATGGGTGAAATTTTGTTTGAGATCACTATCCATGTGATCCACTATACCATTGCCCCTCCAGGGAAGAATTTAACTGCATGGATTAGAGAGCAATATGAAGCTAGTCTTATTTTTCAATTCAAATCAATGAAAATCCAGATACAAATTTAGTTTGCAAAGAAATTGGACACCATTTATGTTTTAAGACCCCACCTTGATGTTTTTCATTAGACCCTGTGCTGGTATTTTTCATTAGAGTAGTAAAAATGTAGAGTTGTTGCACTTTATCCAGATTTATGAGAATGTCACACAGCTCAACTCATTACAATTAACATTCCAATTACATTTCTAGAAGTATTTTAGAAAGGCCATTTAGAATGCTTTGACAGGAATTTGATGCACAGTTCACAACCGCAGCAAATCACACTTGGAAAGAGAGCTGGAAATTGTACATGCTTTGAATCTTGCATACTGATTTTGGCTGAGCAGTCACAACGGTTACCTTCCAGAAAATTCAAGAACAAATTGTCAATGTATGTTCCACCAGCTTTCCCTCTCTCTAAGTGGAAAATACAACTCAGCAGACAGAAAGTGGCATGTATGTAATTGTACTCACACGCACTTCAACCACACAGCAATCTCCACTGATGTACTCTCCTTACACAGCTCATTTGCAGCCTTGATTGAAAATGATGAAGAACTAACATACACAAAATGCTTTAGAATGCTCTACACCTTATCCTTTATGCTGGGCACTTAAATTTGATTTATTGGTTATTATCCCTCATTATGTCTCCCGAGTTCAAGAGACAGTGACACACCCTGAACTCTGAATCACACTGAGCTCTGTTTTATCTCAGCACTGGTGCCAAGCCCCAGGACCTGGGCCCACAGCTCCAGCTGGAGAAAGTGGCCTGATAATTGGGGCAGTGTGGAGGGACAGTGGGAGCTGTGGCACAAGGCCAAGGTGGAAGGGCTGCCTCTTGCCTTGGGCTGGGGAGTGGAAGGGGCCTCACCTGTGGGGAGGGGGCTGCAGTTGAGTTACAGACACAGAATCACGGAATTCTCAAGCTGGAAAAGACCTTTAAGAGAAGTGTTAACCCAGCACTGGTGGTTTTGAACGCTTGAATGTTTTTCAAGCACTTGAGGCAAAAGAGTTTTGGCAGGAAGTGAGCAGATTATAACCCCAGGAAGGATGAGTGAAAAAGCAACATGGGTATAGACCTTGCAAGAAACCAATGATGCAAGGAGGGAAGAGCAGTTGGAAACTGAACTTGAACAAATAGGGGGGACAGCTCCCAAAACAGGGAGGCTGGAACTTGTGACTTCTAGCAGCAGGAGAAATTCTCCCACTCTTCCCTCATATCTGAATGTACAGGATTAGTTCAGTTCTTGGCAGTTAATAGCCAAGGAAAAGAGAACACATTCATGAAAGAAGGCTTAAAAGACATCTCAGTTTGCAATGACTACCAAGAACCCTTTCTTCTCAGCTATCACTTGAGCTTTCAGCTTCAGCATTTTGAATTTTGTCAGCTTCCCCCTTTACTGATCTGCCAGTACTGAATTTCCTTTCAGTTAGGAATCAAATTTTAAAAAACCCTGTGTAATTTTAGCCAGTCTAATAGCATTATGCTATTGTACATAGAACACTTGGAAAATCCGTCATGCACCCAGCTACTCCCAGTCTGAACATTTAAAGGATAGCTCAGCTCATCCATGACTTCCCTTCTGGGTACTGATGGTAACTGCTGTCTGCAAAATTCAATGTATTTGTTAGCTCCTTGTTATTTTCACATGTACCTTTGATTATTACCTTCGTTACAGTTCTAGTTTTGTTTCTCTTGTTTTTCACTAAGTGTGCTTTTAACAAAATCTTCAAATTCATGTGAAAGGATTTTAACAAGCTTCCAGAATTTGTCTTAAAGCCAACACTTAATTGGAGTCGTACCAAATTACACTAGGCCTGATGCATAGCATGTGCCTGACACACAGGGATTGTTTCTTTCTTTGGAGTTAGCTCTTGGCTGGTGTGAGTTAGTGCCACTGAAGATAACAGCACTATGCCAATTTCCAATTTCCAGTTCTTTAATGGTGCATAAGTTAAAAATAATACAGTCATCCACGTAGAGCAATACAAAAACTTCATGGTTGTCCAGACTGAGAATATTTTGGCTTATTCCATTCTGATCTGGGATTCACAGATCCTTTATGAACCAGGTGCTTAAAACTGAAGTGGTTTACCTCCCCTTACCTCATCCCATTATGGATCCAAGGAAGCATCTATTCTTACACATTAGTGGAAAGTCCAAATGGATGTAAATATTACAGGATATAATTCACTTTGAAATCAGGATGTATTTCAGGGGAAATGCCATTCACAGAGACTCTCTAATTGCCTTAGAGGAGTTTAAAGATTACCCTGTGGATTTCCCCACTCAAAACCTTTGAGTATTTCCCGTGATCTGCTGCTTCATTTATTCATGAAAAACTTAGGAATACTAAGAATGATCGGTATCAAAATTAGCTTTGAATTAGACAACAACATAACAAGTCAGAATTATCAACTGGATTTAACCTCAACCCACGAGTTTTACTGCACGGGTAAGAAAGGGTCATGATGTTGGAAATGATGTTTCTGAAGCACTCTATTGTGTCCCCCAGCTTTTGTGCCATGCCAGGATGGAACCTGGACCTTTCCCATGACTTTTGCCCAACTTTCATCTTTGTAAAGACATAAAAAATAGTGAAGCTTTATTCCTAGCCACTCCTATCATACTGTGAAGTAACACCTTGGTCATGCTGTTCCCCCCATCCTCTTGTGGCCCGTTCCCCCAGCCATTTCAGCAACTGCTGCTGCAGGTCCCGTGCCCTGGCTCTGCTCTAGGAGTTGGCAAAAGGCCCCACTGAACTCAATGGCAAAATTATTCTTTCGTCTGAAGCTCCATATGGCAATATCCAACTGATTGCCAAAAAGAGAAATTATTCACAGCTATTAACAACCTTTTCTCACACCAATTTTTCAGTTGAAATACCTTGTCATTTTTTTCTTTTAGCTACTTATAAAACCATAATGATACCAGCATTATAGTCAAAATCCATAAAGATGTAACATCACATAGGTAATTATAATTTCCTTAGAAACTAAGATTCACAAATAAACATAATTTGAATGAAGCACTGAGAACTCAAGGTCTCTCTGATTAATCTATTTATATTTAGAAGTCTATGACTGATGTGTTATTTTTGAATGTCAAAACTTTTTTTATATTAAGGTGAAAATACATGCATATACAAGCAGCATTCATTATCTCTAGATCATCAGCACAGGAAGAGACCCTGAATGTCAAATTCATCTATAAAATTAAGAGAGAAAGTTCCAAAGAGAGAGCAAAACAAATCAGATATGACAGAGCATGACTGACACCTGATCATGCACTGATGGGTGTATAACTCAGTAGCAAAACAAAATGTAATAAAAGTGCAGCACAAGGTGGAAAGAAATAGAAAGACTTTATGTGTTGTGCTAACAAGAACAAATAATCTTTCAAATACAGAGCCCAGAAAGAAAATGGGTTGAGCCATCCATTATTCAAACAACAGCCAGCCCAGTCTTCTTAGGAACACCTTTATGAATCCACCAACAATGTCTGGATTGCTCCTGCTTTTCTTGAAATGCAACGTGCCATAAGCTCTAGTACTTACTAGGAATGATATGAGCCCCAATTTGAATTCCATTTCTAATAACAATGACATAGGAGATTTAGGGGGAAATGTTTAGAGAAAAATCTCATAGAAACTGGAGTCCATTGGATGGTCAGTATGAGAAAGATGTCAGGAAGTTATCGCCACATTTAAAAGAAGCTAAGGCTGTTATTTCTCTTGTTTAAGCCATATATTTTTATAGGTTTGTATTTTAATTGGAATAATAATAATCATCATCATCATAAACCTCATGGCAATATTAACATTTGTACACTGTTTCTAAAAGAATGCACTCTTGTAATAAATAAAATTCTATTTGGTTATAGATTTAATAATGAAGTAATAAAGTTTTATCTTTACTCACTGAAATTAATTAATTACTGTGAATGTATATTTCACAGTCCTTAAATAAGTACTGAAGAATAAATTTACTATGTGATCAGCATTCAGTCTGTGATATTAGGATTTTGGGGGTTCCAAGTGATGCAATTTATTTTTCACAAAGCTCTACAAAGCCATAGTGCAACAGCAAGCTTGTCGTTTAGAAAAGAAACGCAGATAGGTATAAATAAGTTTTTTCTGTATGAAAAAATACTTTAGGAAGAGTCTGAGAAATTCCTGTAAATACTGTGCCATGTAACTGCAAATCTCCCAGAAGTTATAAGCTAAATCACTGTTTATTTGCACATGTTATCTGTATTTCTGGCACTGCAGTAAATAATCTTACAACAAATAATCTTACATGACCCTCTTTTTCATGTCTACAACACAGGGAAATAAAGACTCAAGAAAGAAAATGTACTAATCCTTTCATATTGTGACATGCACACAGCAATAACCATAGGCAGAAGAAAATCCAAATCCATAAAGTGTGCTCACATCACAGTAGAACATGGACAAAATCCAACAGCATAAATTAACTTACTACATGACACTGCTTCATTATGCACTAACAGATTACATTTTAAAAGCCATAAAACAGAACAACAGTTTACCCTGTTAAAAACATAAAAACAAACCACCAAACATAAAAAAATTGATAGATTTTTCTTAAGGCTCTTCTTTTTTAATGCTATACTAAAAACTAGGAAGAGATATTTTAAAACAAGTCCTCCTCACAGACGGTGGAAAAGAAACACTTGAATGAATGGGGGGGAGGCAGGGAGAAGAAAGGGAAATTAATCCCAGCAGATCACTCCATTCCAAAACCTTTGGATAAGTGGGAAGCCTCATGGATGACAAGATATATAAAGCTTAACTCAACCACTCTGTAACTGTTGAACATCCTCCTAAATCAAAAAGCTATGTTTGGTTTCAAACCCATCGTTTTGGAGAGAATTCAACAATACAAAGACACAAACAAAATAATATTCAGCAATGAGAACCTTCATAACATGCAGATGTAACAAGTGATGAAATTTGACTTACCTAAGTCTAAAGGCGCCGTTGAAATCTAGTACTGAGATTTTTATACCAGAAAGATATCAAAGAAAGGCATAGTGCTTTTCTGCAGATTGCCAACTATAGATAATTTCACCTTGAAATGCAAATTTAACATAACCCTGTATCCTTTCCATTTATCCTCATACTTACCAAGAAATTCTTATACTTCTCTGTATATTCTTTTTCTCTTATGTATAATTGCAGTAATTTAAACAAACAAAACAAGCAAACACCAAACCAAACAAACTTAAAAACCCCAACAACAACTTTGAAAAAAATTTCTAGAGGATAGAGATTTGCCATGACGTAGAAACGGAGAATTTCCTCTTTTCTGCTTTAAATTTGATCCTACAGGATCTTGCTGTAGATTCACTTTCTATGTTTAGAAGTACCTTAAAATGAAATTTGGTTTTGGTCCATAAATGTGCATTTCTAGACCACGAGCAAAATACACGCCAGTCCTATCAGCTCCTTGACTCTCACAGATGATGTCTTCATGAAGGAATTTTTTCCTAAAATTTGCCATGTTATCAATGAAGAGAACTGTAAACTTCGTTCCAGTAACAAACTCATCTGTGCTCTATACAGAGTATTGTTTATGTTCAATAGTCCATTCTTTCCACACCTAAGTCTCCTTTTTACCTCTTCTCTCAGTCCTAAAATATTAGGCACGCATTTGCCCAAAGGAATTTTTTGTAGTTGCTTTTTCCCAAATCATGTTCCTCATGAAAGTGTGGCCTACATTTCTCTCTTAGATATATGCACTCACATTTCTCTGTACCAAGGTATAGTTAATTCTTTAATTAAATAATTCTTTCCCAGATGGCTGAACTCATACCTAGGGGATAGTTACAGCCCAAGATACACAGCAGCAGCTCTTCTCCAGCAGAGGAAAAATTCTCATGCGAAAAAAATTCCCCCCTGAATATAACAAGAGCACAAAGAGCTGTTCCAAATTCCACTGATTTCAGCATGAAATGGATTCAGCTCAGGAGACCTAAAGAGAACACCACAATTTCAATTCTCTGAGTATGAGGGGGGGTGGGGGGGAAGTACCACTAATGACAGTGTGGGAGTAAAGCAATTGTTTCCACAACTCTCAAATCAAAACACACTAAATTACATTTCAGACTGGGAAAAGCCTGAAACTGTAATGCAGAAAAGTGAGGTTTAATTTTATGTATCCTGGTCTTATCAAAACAACAGGAACAAATTCTAAATGTGAAAACTCCGGCTACACTTTGGGCCCAAAAATCCATTGACAAAATCCAACAGATGGCTTTCATGGGGGAAATGATCTTTTGAGGTCATTAGTATTGTGCTACGAGGTTCTGGCTAGGAGGTACACAATGTACATTTCTTCGTGTGAAGCTTGACAAATCCTCTAGGTTACCTGCATGCTAGTTAATATGCTGGATAGTTTATGATGAACCTGGATATTC
>NW_008246060.1:7349094-7395698 GCF_000691975.1 Corvus brachyrhynchos
CTTTGACAGACACCCCTTTGTTTTGTTTGATTCCTTATACAATAAGCTACACTTACAGGAAGGCATAAATGGTGGAATATCAGGTTTAAGCAGACCTGCTGCTTCCAAACCTTCTTGGCTGAGTGCTTTGGTCTAGTGAACCTTCCCCTCCTTTGCCCCTTCCTTTTCCACTCTGCAGTCTATGAAACTGTGAAAGCATCCAAGAAATGATAATACACAGCCATGCTGTTTGCCAACATTTCTTTTAGAGATGAAGTAGCAATTTAAAACAATATCTGAAATTATACTGCAACAAAATGTAATTAGCTACAGCTACAGAAAGAACACAACCTCTAAAAATTGTTACAGATACAGGAATATCATGATTTGGGTGTAATGGGGCATGGCTGAGGCAGATCTATACATCTCTAAAACTGATTTATAACATAGTAAAAGAGATTCCAGCTCTATTTTCCCCAAAACTCTGAAAAAACCCTCCACAAATCACTTCCTAGTGTTTGCACTGTACAGATATGGGTGCCACATGTACAATCCTGTTTGATTACTTTAAAAACCAAAGAAGAAAAATAATTCACATATTCTTTTCCTCCCTCAATTAAAAAAACAAATCTCCAGGGGTTTTGCTCAGAATAGGTCTACCCCCCTGACTAAATCAAGCACAACCTAAAGGGCAAAAAACTTTACCCTACCCACCCCCACTACAAGTTTCCCTTTGTAATAACTATTCATCCCATGATAGGTTAACAGTGTGCATGCTTGTAGATGATTTTCAGGTGCTTTAGGGCTTTCGTTCTGTTCATGGCTGAAACAACATCCACAGTAACCCCACTGACTGAGCAAAGGACAGTTCCTACTGGTGCTTGCTCTCCAGGCCCCTTCTATGACCAGCTCTGTTAAACGTGGGAGATTCTAACAGGCTCTTGAAACTTCTGTGAAGGACAATGTTTTTCCTCAGGGCTGCTATATCAGTAGGTACGAAAGAGCTAAATGCCAATTTACCACATAATGAGAGAAGTATGCTTTTAGAAGAGGCAAAGAAGCTACACATTCCTCCACTCCACTCCTGGTCAAATATCATTTCCCCACCACTAGCAAATCAGTCCTTGTGCACCAGTCTATCTGTGAAACAGAGAAAAAGCTACTAACTGTACACAGGTATTCAAAGAAAAAGAGCTGCTGCCCTTAATCCAGTTCCTTGTGCAACTCCACTGAGTTCTAGGATGAGATGTGGCCAATTGCTGGCTGATCACAACTGGAAATGCAAAGGGCTGCCATTCTTAAGCCCTATTTCCCAAACTGACAGCAATTTTCACTTATTCAGAACTATTCCTTGTAGACAGAGGTGTCTTAGAAATAGCTGTGAGCATTATGTGGAAAATAAGGAAGTCCTTGTTAGGGCTATTCTTAGAGGTGAAGGTGAAGTAGTTAAAATATATAACCATCCATTCATAACAAAAAATATTTTCTCCCTCAGTGAGGATGAAAATTGGATTCAATAGCAAAGCAATTTAAAGTGAATTTCCCACTCTGCAAAGTTTATATGCCATGCAACAGATTATCTTCTGTCTGCAGGTACAACAATTAAATCCACTGAATAAAATTAAACTATTCAGGGTACGCATTCTAATAATAGAGTTCTGTTGCTATTTCTCCACCAATATATTTAATGAGGTATTGTGTCCAGTGTTGTGAGAACAAAGGACATTTTTGCATTAATTCTTGTCAGCCTTTTTATTTGATAGATTTTCTTCATCACTCTGGGGATTTATAGGATTTGTTATAATGAATAAAGAACTTAATAACTAAGTCTGATATCCAGACCACAGGAGTGACCATTAAAGAAATTATTTACTCTGTAATATCAAGGAAATTATTTATTCTCCAAAGCATAAATATATTCTTTTTCTTGTACATTTAAAAATAACTTTTCAATGCAATTATCAATTACTAAGGGAGCCAGAATTTAAGAATAAAAAAAAAAAATTGAGAGTGCATTTAGATAGATGTGGAAATAACAAGAGGACTTTGCACTCTTTAAATTGAAAAATTAAATATTGAAGAAAAACTCAAAAGACAGTTTAAAAACTCCAGGTAAGAAATAATCTGCAAGAACTATCTTTGTTTTTCAGAATTTTCTTTTTGGAGAACTAGCTTACGGAACTAAGCATTAGGATATGTTAAATCCTCAAAATCCAGGGAAAAAAAAAAAGGTAAAATATACTGTCAAGGACTGCAGTCCTGCAACTTGTCTTGATTAGATTTCTAACTTTGATAGTGAGCTATGCTGTGTCGATGGGGTGAAAAAGTATTCTGGCATTCCACAGGACCTAAATACTGTGATTCAAATTAAAATGAAATGTGAAACCTACAGTTCTATATCCCTCCTTTATCCTCCTGATAGTCGATCTACCTGTCTTATCTGATTTGGGTCCTCTTCTTCAATCCCCCTCTGACTTGAATCTAAAGTGGAACACTCAAGGAGGGAATAACAACAACAGCACAATACCACAAGCCTTGATTCAACACCTACATTGAAAAAATTATTTCTGCTCTTGGAGCCATTTGAATTTAAGATTTTGCTGAAAAGGTGATTTCTTGAATTTTAATAAAAAAACATAGCACAGTTTGCTTTTAACATATGCCTTACCTATAAATTCAGAAATACAGTCAGACTACTTTGAGAGTCTGGGGATCACAGTATAAGGGGTTTTTTTAGCTCTAGCCTTTCATCACAAAATTCCTAGACTGAGTGATTGCAAGATGCAAATAACTGCCTGTTCTCTATTCTCTTGAAATAAATTAAAGCAAATGAGTCAGTAACAAAAGGAAGGAGAAATGTGTCATTCTTGCTGTTATGAAACAATGTCCTTTCTTTTTGCACAGACACCCAGGGCCCTGTTTGTGGTGATGTATTTTGGCTCCACTTGTGGCAAGCTGCAGGAGATGTGGCTGGGTACAACTCTGCAACACGTGGAGCTTCAGTGTGGGGATGGTAAGGGACAAAGTGCTTTTAGGAAGCAGCAAAGAGCCTGGTCAGTGGATGGGTATAACAGCGCAGGCATGATTCAGTCAAAGTCAGAGACACACAAATGATGCTGAAGGCAGCACACACACACACAAAGAACATAGTCTACTATTCCTCCTGTATAGAACTGTGCTATGAGACTTCTGAATGCTCATCTTCTTCATAAAAAATATTCCTATTTCTTGCTACATACAGTAGGAAAACTCCCTCTTGGGAAGACAATGGAGATAACTTCAGAAACCTGAGGAAAATGGTAAGTATGTAAAATAATTTCGGTCTGTAACTGCTTGGGCACAAGGCTGACAACTGAAGTACAACTGATCAAAGTTCTGTTTTGAAGAATGATATAAAATTATTTTCTTTGCCCAAGAAATATCAGCCCTTTATCCAGGTAGCTCTGTTCTCACAGGAGGTTCTCATGGGATTCCTTCATAGCTCCCCTTTTTAGAGGGACACCCTTTCCTACTCTGTAGCCCAGGTGACACGGGTGATGACATGAAACAAGCACAACAGAGAAGTTTTTACCTAGAAGATTTTTATCCTCTGTAAAAACTCTTGGCAGGCAATCCCTGCATCAGGCAGTAATGTGCAAAAGAGAAAGGGGTGAAGTGTTTGCTAAATAAGTGTTTGACAATGAACAAGACAGTGTACTTGAAACGAGTTAATATGATGGATTCTGGTATCCAGGGAGCAACAAAGTCTGCTAACAGTATTTAACATTTCTCTCAAAATTTTAAAACTACTTTTTTTTTTTCCCCAAGATTGTATTTATTTTCAATTTACAGATAAATTTGGCTCAACCACACAAAACTCACAGGAAAATATTAAAAGGTCTTTTGATTGAAATCAATTAAATTCTTACAATTTAATGTCAATAGCTACCATGCATCCAATGTCAACTAATATGGTGATCTGTAGGGTATCTTTGTTTCTCCAATGAATTGGCACTAATTAAATTACTTCTACTATGTTCACACTGTAAATGCTCAACTTTAAGAGCTACAGCCAAGTCTCTCAGGATTAGTTGGGTAGACTCCCCCTGGAAAAACCCGAAATCTCACAGTAATTGTGTAGTCTCCTTTCTTCAGCTTGCATTAAAAAATGCTATCAGACTTAAAAGTTCATGTGCCACTTCATCACATTTTTAGCTGGTGCAAAGGTCCACCATTAAAGAATGACAGAGAAACTCCTAAGGTATTCTAATCTGTTTCCAGGGTTATATCTGCTCATGGATTGCCTCACTTTGAAGCATGACACTTTTCCTTTCTTACTTTGCCCTTGGTTGAGCTGAATACAAATTCAGCGTTATTTCCTTCTCATTCTTCTTGCAGACTGACAGAAATATCAATGGATTTCAGCTGTCTTTTGAATTTACATTGATGAGTAAAATAGAAATAAAAAAAGCCCAAAACAACAAAAAAATCCCAACCCCAAAGCGAACAAAAGTGAAATATGAAGGCTGCCAGTCTTTATTTGGAATTTTGAAGTACTTTGCTATGAAAATTGGAAATTGCACCTTTTGTGCATCTGGTCCAGAGTTCTCTTTTAGTTCTCTCTCTAGTTATAGATAAGGAAATAATGAACAAGCCTGGAAAGAGTGAAGGCTTAAAGGACATTGCCCAGGAAGTGGTAAAGATTCCTTTACAACTGACTTTCGTGTACTTCTTGAGCCAGCAATATACATTCAGCAAACAGCAAATCCACAGTTTGGAAAGCACGTAGAGGAGAAAACTCTTGGACTACTACATCATGGTTTCAGCTCTGATTCAGTAAGCAATGCACCTATGAAGTTTTATATAGCTGTTAATAAGTACAGACTTGAGGAAGCAAAGATAAACTGTCCAGTGTCTAAAAAACCCCCACATGAACTCTCCCTGGCTAAGCAAAAAATCACCTGAAAGTTTTTTAAAATGCAAATTCTATTCATATTACTCAAAAATGCTTTTTTTAGTAAAGTAAGCTTAATCTAAATTAAAAGCAAGCCAAACTGCTACATTGAATGCAATGTTTCAAAGAAACTCATTCCCACTATACTCTCCCCAATCACATTTTAAATTCTTTTCAAAAATACATGTCAGATTAAGGATTTTTCTCTTTTTAAAAATTTTTATTCTAGATTTTGACACAACTTTTTACATGCTGAATAAATATTTTATAGGTTTGACAGTGTCAATGATGTTTTTATATAATTGTATAAAAAAAATTTCTTTGGCCCGCTATACATCTTTCAGTATGTCAGAGACTGCAGAGAAAATGTAGCAGACATTTAATTAGTTGCATTCAAATAAAAATTTACAGAGCAAACATGAAAATATGGAACTTCTTAGTCCTTCTTTACTTTCCAGAGGAATTGTAAGAGATATAATTTTCTACTTATTATGAAAAGTAGAAAACTAAACACTACCAAGACCTTTGCAATAAAGATGGCAATACAAAACCTTTTGCCATATATCCATAAAAGTTAGCAGCAGACAGAAGAAAAGGTTATTACTTTGCTCATGTACTCCCAGCACTAGACCAGATTCAAGTCTATTTTGTACTTATTTTTAATATTATCTTTGGTTAATCAATAGTCGTTCTTACTTATAGCATTTATTTAACCCTAATTCTGGTATATTTTTAATAAACGGGTGAAATAAACATCCCTAGTTTGACAATAGTACTGCCTATAGGAGCCAAATGTATCTCTAAAGTTACTTAGGAATATACTGCCTGATCCTGCAGCAACTGAAGTTAATAGCAAGGTTCCCACTGCATTTTCGCAGAGACAGGATTTTAGTCCGAAGTTCCTGGCAGGTCATCAAACTGCTTGAATTAACTCTTAGGGAAACTCACTGGGGGTTTGGAGCTCATTTTGTGAGCTTCATGTATGCAATTGCTCTCAGGGTAATGTAAGCTGGCCATACAAACTCCATGAGCAAACTTACTTGAACAGAGTGCAATTCTGCCTGCAGCCAAAAATAGCTTCTGTCATCACATATGCACAAATGCTCTGTGCTATAATACTGTGATAATTATTTGTAACCAATGTGGAAAATTACTCCATCTAAATGCAGAAAATATTAAACACAAATTTATGTCTCTCAAAAGTTGGGCTTATTTAGTCATTTTCAAAAAATTCCAATCTATTCATCCTCTCTGATCAGTACAGTGTTTTCCAGGGCAATTCCTAACAGTAAATAGCTCTGTTTTAGAGGAGATGATCATTTCAATATAAATACTGTAGATCACCACTGTATCACAGTGCTGCATACATATGCACAACACAGAGGTGCTAACAGAAAAGCCACCACCCTTTTCCTTCCTTTCCCCACAACATCCACAGTGGAATTCATAAGCTAGTTTTTACCACCCATATAAATGATTTTACGTTCAAAGCAGTATAACCTATTGGAGGCAACACATCGCTTCCAGAGGTTTCACTTCTGTGGATATTTGCAGAAAAATAGCTATTTTCTTCAATTTTTAAGGTGGAACACCAATATTAGAGAAGGGCACAAAAATAAGCAGAAGATATACAAGGCTACCAGTGCTTAGGTAGTGTTTATGAGTGTCATTGTATGCTCCCTCTCATTACTACTTGTTGGACATGCTTGTAGAAGGGTTGCTGGGACAGCTGAAGAGAAGCAGGACTATTCTTGTTAGTAAGATTTGTACAGTTTTACCAACAATGTCTCTTGTGTGAGAACTGGAGAAGGTGAAGAGGTTTCAATGTAATTCTCACTCTGCCAAAACAAGGTACTAACATAAGGAATGTGACCTTTATTAAATTATAGCTGCTATATGTTATATATTTGCACAACACACTAAAATGCCAAATACCACAGACACCCACTTAGTACAAATGCTCCTGGAAATACTAGCAGGCTACTGTGCCTCATTCCTCATGTCACTATGGAAGAAAATAGCTAAAAAAAGTCAAAAGTATTACAGTAGAACTTTTATATATTTTTCCCATTAATAAATCATAACAGCATAATATTTTAAAAGGTGTGTCACCCTGTACTTCCAGGTGGGTTAGAGGAAAATTATTATTCCTTGATCAGCAGGGCCTCTGCTCTTTAGCCTAATTTATAAAAGGTCTTTTTCAGTAGATGTCAAAGGATTTTAAGGCCATAAAATTCCTCTTTAGAATATGACAGAAAAAAATCATCTTTATAATTGCAGCCTCAACAAGGGTAACTGTTCCTCTTTCCATAGTAAGAGGATTCCTCTTTTTTAGGAATACTGTGGTTAATACCAGTCACACTACCTCTAGCTATCCGACATAACTTCAGCTAAGTGATTTTGCTTATCAACTTTACGAAGCTGTTCTACAGCCAAGAGTTGATTTAAGGTCATATATTGAAATGAAGATAATTTACATCTGCTTACCCAGGGTCCTAAGGTGAAGAAACTGACTTTACTTCATCTGTGGTCATTATTAGTTCAAGTAATGAGGTGTCTATAAGAGAAGAACTGAACTAACATTTTTTTTGGCCCCATTTCCTCCCAGCTTTGCCTGCCTCTTTTTTTTTTCCCCTTGCAGAACTGACTTGCTGGTGCTCCTTTGCCTGTTACATGCCCACACACATGATAATTCCAGTATTTGCGCCATATGCAGCTTTAGCACTCTCTGTACAAAATCTAGCCATAAGGCCTAAAAAAGTTCCTCCTTTGCTATTCACATCTGACACTGAGAAAAAAAAAGACCCAGACTTTGTTTTGGATGGTAGACAAGGATCTGAGTTTACAGAGTGTGGAATACAACTGTTGCCAGTGCATATGGTTAAAAGTCAGAGCAGTTCCTACTCCAGTGTGGTTCTGGGTGACAGCAAACATTTCTGCCAATGCAGGGCAGAACCCGGGGGAGACAGGACAGACTGAGACACCACTTTTTGTGTGCTGCCTCTGCTAAAGCACAGGAATTTAAAGGTTATTTGAAAGTGGCAAGTACCAATACCAAGTATACATACACTTTGAGCATAACTCCAACACTAATTTAGTGTTTCTCAGCCTGCCAATAAATCATCTTTAAGGTAGATGTAACACTGCAAATCAGAGATGTGGCTAAGTATTACGTAAATGTAGCTGAATGATCTCTAAACTTGCTTTAGTTCTTGAAATAAACAGTGCAGGTGTTTGAAACCAAAGCTGTGAAGGCAAAAAACAATTATAGTAAGCTCATTTCTGATGCCACAATTATCTGTACGCAGCTTAGTTTAAAGCTTGTTTAATTCTATCTACTTCAGTAGGGTCGAGTTCAGCTTCTTCTGGGCAGATTGCAACAACCACCACCCCCCACCCCAACACCTCCCCCCCAAAGGAGGTGTGTACATAAATCCACTGACTTCTCACCCACCAGGAAACCTTTATGAGATAAAGGCTTTCATCTCATAAAGAAAAAGGCACATTTATTAAAAAAATCTGTTGGAATAGCTGTGTTTAAAAATGGTAAGAAACAGATCCAGGCATTACAGATGAAAACCATTATTCTGATGTACAATATGGGAAAAATGCAACAAATGCTGTGCAAGGTATAATAAATAGACATAATATTAGCTTAACATTCTCTCTGTGAAAAGGTAGCTGACTATGAGGCAGACATTATGAATCTGAATTTTAGTAATGATTTTTATATGATTGCACACAAATATTTGTTATGGTGGAAGAGGAGTAGCTTTAAAGAGCTACAGATAATACTTAATGAAAATATTATAATGGGTATGGCTAAAAAAATCAGACTGCAAGGAGGTTATCAGTTCTTGAAGTACTGATATGAAGATTGATATTTCACATTTACATTAAATAACATGAAGTAATGCATTAATGACAGCCATTGTGGACATGAAATGTGGCATTTTAAAAACAAATGTGGATTAGGATCTTAAAAAGATAGTCTGATTGGCCTTTGAAGGAGAAAAAAGAAATGGGATTAATATGAAGGGACTAATTTCTGTTATTAAGTGGGAAGCTCATCAGTTAGGGATGACGGGGGAAGGAAAAGCTCACATGCGCTCACTGATAAAGTCAAATACAAGTTTGAAAAAAGAAGACATTAAGTAACTGAGAAAATATAAAGCACCAAAGTGCACCTGCAATACTGCATAAAGTGTATGTTCAAGAGACATGAATTCATATCAGAGAACAGAAGAGCTTAACCTACTTTGTATAGTAAACATAAAACGTAACAGGAGATGGAATTTCTGTCTGTAAATAAATCAGATGGGTAAGCTCTGGGGGAGGCAGAACTGGGGAGAGCACTATTTTATGTGTATTGCCAACCTAATGCAGAAACAAATGGTGTGGTATAAACATCATAACATTCAGTTTGGTGTTTAGATATTAAACAGCCACAAAAAACTCTCCAGTGTCTCCAGATGCATCAAGCAAGGGAAAAGCCTAAAATTTAATGAAATATTATTAATTAGTGCGTCCTGCATGTACAATTTAGCTATCACTCTTCAAAGATAATCTTGTAAATATTAATCCTCCCATAAAGCTGCCCAGCCTAAAACTCATTTATAGAAAAACTATATGGAACATTTCTAACTTCGAGGGGATATGAGAGGAGGGTTTATGCATAATAATGTTCTGAGTACCAGTTAAATTTATTTTCAGGTTATTGAAAGTAGAGCCCAGAAAAGTCACAACAATGCCACCTAAGTATAAATCATAGTTTCTTATTACATATACCATGAAGTTTTACTGCTCTTTGTCACAAATAAAGTGCTCAGGCAATACAGATTTCAATAGGCAGAAAAACTTGATAAGCATTTTCTTTTCTTATTTTCTTGTCAAAACAAAGAGGCAATTAAAAAGCATGTTCATAACGTTTCAAATACTCTAGTTGCCTCTGAGTTGATTCATCTGGTGTTTATGCAACAAGAACTAGAAAAAAAAATTTGATAAAACCCAAATCCAAATAATCATCCTTCTCAACTATACTCAAACATTTTAGTTCTAGGCATATATTGATATCACTGATCCAGTCACTTTCTGGTAGATGACAAAAGTCGTGTTGACACCAGGGGAAGGTGCAGCTTTTTAAAGGAATAGACACCTATAGCTAATGCAGTAAATTTTTCCTCAAGAGATTAAAGATTATTCTGCTATATGATACTGTTTTGATGGAAGCTGGGTCACTAGTCAATTACTATTTATAAAGAGATCCAAAAAATGTTTTTATGTAAGCCATGCAGGTAATCCCAAAATTTCAGTGATGGTTAAAGGTAGTTGTACATGGTTTATCCATAATAAATCAAAATAGCTAAAGGATGAACAAAGGTAATTAAATCTATTAAGCTGTATTAAATTCAAAGTCTGAGGGAAGATGTAAACAAGTTGCTCCAAATTACTTTTTTTTAAATTGCTATCTATGATTATCCACCCTATGGCTATATAAAAGTATAGTTTTATTTCATCTTACATATAGAATTTTAATCATTAAGATCTTGTATAAAAAACAGTCAAAACCCTCAACATCTGTAGTAACATATAGGGAAAACAGAAAAATTTGGATCCTTTCAACAAAAATCTTTGACCTCTACACTGTCTCATGAAAGGACTGGTTTAGAGACTGACATAATTTGAAAATATAAACCATATTTAAATGCTAGCATGTTTTTCTTTCAAGAACTGGTGCTGACCTACTACTACGTGCATTTAACCATTGGTGGCATTTTGTTGCAGGGCAATATATAAGCAAACTACAAGTTTGATTCAATTTGTTAACCACAATAACCAGCATAAGAACTGCCTGATCTAAAAAAATCTGAAATTGTGTCTAAGATCAGTTATGGAAGACAGAAATAGTTATGATTTCATTTTTTTTCTTCCCACCCCTAACCAGAGCTCTGCTCTTTCCTGCCAATGGGTAAATCAGGAAATATTTCAGAACTACAAAATGTTACAGGATCATAGCATTCTTCCCGCTATGTATTGGTGATAAACTTATCTTGATCAAAGACAGTTATCCAGCCCTCAGCCCCAAAAGAAATTGGATCTGACCATAATATTTAACAATCAGATATTTATTAAGATAGTCAGCTCTGGGACTAAAAAGTGTTTATTCTGAGACCAGTTCACTACTACTTCTTGTCTTGCCTGGCATGCTAAGCCTCTCAGGAAAACCAGCACTTCCTCAAAGCTTGCTGGGGCACACCAAAGCTGGGCAGGTGTTCTTGCCCCCTGTGCTGCTGCTCTCAGCACTGGAGCTTTGTTGTGGCACTTGCAGGTGCTGGGGAAAGAGAGGAGGGGAGGCTGCGATGCCCAGAGAGCACCGTGTGGACAGAGAGGCGTGGGCAGTTGTGCCTTTGGGGCAGAGCTGCACCTCAGTGCCTCTGCAACTCTGTTGGGTTCCCTTTCCAGCAGTGCTCAGGCTGAAGGTGGAACGTGACCCAGGTTCTCAGGTTTTACTCTCCAACAGAGCCAATCCAATTCGCCTCTCCTGAAAAACCAGTGCAGCTGCTGTGGAAGCGTTTGTGGTTCCAACCTTCCCAGACTGTCCTGACAAAACATGTATTTTCAGACCCTGACTGCTAGGTTAGTCAACATAGCTAAATTTATATCCCCGCATTTCAAAAGTATTTATATTTTTAGTATATTGGCATTTTTTAATCCCTGCTAGTGGGTCTTGAAACATAATGTCTCATTTGAATGTATTAGCATATCAGTACCACAAGGTCATTTCAGAATGCAGGAGAAGAAAGCAGTTTTACATGCTGTTATTTCCCAAGAAAACTAGAAGCAAGAGAGTAAATAGCCTACTATTTTGTTAAAAAACCCAAAAACAAAACCACAAAAAAGCCAAACCAAACCAACAGAAAAAACCCATACCAAAACAAATAAAAACCAAACAAACCAGAAACAATTCAAACAATTAATTCAACAGTCATTTGATACATCTGCATCGTGGTAGTAGCTCTGGTCTAAACTGTTTTGGATCCTTTTGCCTTCATGGATATTAAAAAATCCATTTTTTTTTTTCCACATGTAAACATCACAAAAGTTGTATGATGACAAATACAACAAAATTAAAAACATTCACAGTATTTTATTCATTGTTGCTAAGCAACTCTGCATTTGTAGACCATTACATTTCTGGTCAGTACAAATAGTAGAGCAATCAAAAAAAACTCAAACCAAGAGGAGTAGCCTGTTCAATACCTCTGCTTACCTGAGAGTGCACCATGGTTACAGGACTGGGCTTGCTTTGACAATCATTGCACTCAGGAAAATCCTTTAACCAACAGCAGTACCGTGACAGATTAATTACAGTCTCCTGTCTTTGTAAATTCATAAACACTCTACCAGAGATGAGCAATCCAAGAAAGATGATTTTTTCATTAAAAGACCCAATTAAATATTTACCTGCATTAAATCTGCAGATTTGAAAATTTCAGAAAATGATACTGTAATCCAAAAGAGAAACTCATGATGGTATTTTATATTACAGCTATCCAATAAATTCCAGAAATTCAGCTGAAGGCTAACAATTAGAGGCATCATGACACTAATTCTGAATGTGTTTTGCTCATCAAGGAAACACTAACTTTAGAATTTGCCAAGAAATTTGGTTTCGAACTTGCTTGCTCTTGTTGTGCATGTAGATCCATGGCTGTTGTTTGGATCCATCCCTCCAAAGTATGTTTGAGAACATAGAAACCTGAACAGGAAATGGACCAGTAGAAAATAGAAAGGTCATCATCAAATTATATTTCTTTTTGATGTTATGAAATTCCTTCATCTTTCATTTGCTTTCATTATTCTTCAAAGAGACTTAAAAAATTACTCCTCCCTTTTTGATCAGTACAGAAATCAGAAAGTCCACAAGTTAATATTTTCCACTAATATACTGAGAAATTAAGGTAAAAATGTATTTAGGAAACATAAGAGTTTTCTTAAATTATAGGATATTTCAGAGGGCACTTAACACTGCTTCTTGAGCTTTTGAATTTTCAAAACTGACTGAGAAAAAAGCTTCTATTTGCACTTTATAGGGCATTCATGTATCCAATTAAGACATACTAAAGGCTACAGAAGTTTGTGAAAGCATCCGAGGAAATGATTTGAGGATTCAAATGAAGTCTGCTTTTACTTTTCGGTTGTGATGGAAAAATAACATACTTATTAGTATGGCTCTTTAGGGAAATAGAAACACTTGCATATGCTTTGACCATTTAAAGCACAAAGCCTAACATTTCAAATTTTTTAAACTGTTTCTTATTCCTCCATATCACCAGATGTACTCTACTCTTTTTGACAGTGAGAAGAGTTGCTTTCCAGACTTCTGTCCACACAGATGTCCTCTAAAGCGTGCTAAATGGGATTGTTCCCTTTCCTTGCTCTGCTGGTCCTGCTCCTGTTCACAAAGCCCAAGTGGTCTCTGGCCAATTTTGCTGTCAGGGCACTTTCCTTGCCCACATCCCACTTGCTGCCCAGGAGAACCCCCATGGCCTCTTCCAGAGGACTGCTCCCTGGACAGTGCCCAGGCTGCCCTGTTGGCAGGGGCTCTTCCTTCCTGGGGCAGGACTTTGCCCATGTCCCTGCTGAGTTTTGCCCATCAGACCATTCCTCCACCTGTCTGGGTGTGAAGAGCAACCCTGCTCTTGAGCAGATGAGCTGCTCCCCCCCAGGTGTGTGTCACCTGCAAATCTACTGAGCCAGCTCTCCGTTGCTTCATCCACACCTCTGGTTAAAATCTTACACAGGATGGGTCCCAGGACAGACCTCTGTGCTATTGCAGGTCTTACTGGCACCCAGGCAGACTACAATCCCCTCCCTCTGGGTTTGAGCATACAAACCTTTTTCTGACTCATCTGCTTGTCCACCCATCCAGACTGAACATACCAACTAGGAGAGAAGGGTGCTATGTGTGGCTGAATGGAAAATCCCAAGAGCACTTTTTTTAAGCTTGTGACTTTGCCCTCTGAGCACTGAGAAACACTACAGATTCACAATTATTATTTTTTTTCTGTTCATGTTCTTTTACTTTTACCTGCTCTAAATAATTTTATGCTCATGTATACAGCAATTATTTTTCTCTTGCAAGGAAGAAAAATTAACACCTAAATTACTTCAAAAAGCTAATAACCTGTAAAGCTGTTTGAGCTACTGTGACTGCAGCAAATTAGTAGAAACAAAACACCATAAGATGTGAATTGGACTTGTTTTTAAAGAAGAGTATTTACTTGAACCAGGTTGAATTTCTGAAGACTACCTTTTATCTGACAGTGTGCATGACTCTATTGATATTTAGAAAAAACCTTCTTTTGTGACTATTTTTGTAATGAAGGCAATTATCTCAGCAAAGTATTGCCAGTTATCATCTTATATTCCAGATCCATAAAGAAGTTGCTTACAAAACCTTTAATTAAGAAAAAGAATGCAATTCATGAAGATTTTAATGGTCATTTTTTATATCAGCAGCTTTCAGTTAGCAAAAAAGAATTTTTTTGTTTTCAAAAGCTAACAGAATCCACAAGTCCAGAAGCAAAGTGTTGGCAGCAATTATTTCAGCAGGGAATTACTGACAACATTACATAAAATTTTCTCAAGGGAAATGCAAACTCATGCTACGTTATTTTAAAGTAAGTTTTAATGTCTTTCTCAAAACTAGAATTTAGGAGTTTAAGTACAGAACATTTACATCATTACCAATATATGCAGTTGTTACTGTAAGTGTATACAAAGAACAAAAACATACAGGGTGTTGTAATTGCTTTAAGATATTTTAGCAAGTTTTTCAATGGCACCAAGCCGTGTGGTGCAGCTGACACACCAGAGAGAGGGGATGCCATCCACAGGGACTTTGACAGGCTTGAGAGGTGGGCCCCTGCAAACCTCGTGAAGTCCAACAAGGCTAAGATAAGGTCCTGCACCTGGGTCAGGGCAATCCCAACACAAATACAAATTGCTGGGTTGGGTTGCAAAAGAGAGAATGGATTGAGAGCAGCCCTTGGGAGAATGACTTGAGGGTGTTGGTTGACAAAAAGTTCAACATGACTTGGCAGTGTGTGCTTGCAACCCACAAAGCCAAAATCATGTCCTGGGCTGCATCCAAAGCAATGTGGCATTTGATAATTTATATATTTTAATTTTTTTTTTTTTTTTTTAAAGTAAAAGGACACAGAAGCAAAAGTACATAATCAGAACTCTGGAAAATGCAAACAGAAATTTAAATATTTTAGCAAACAAATGTTTCTGTGAGCAGAGCCTTAATACCAGAAAGTTTCAAGTCATCTGGAAATGTGCAGTTGAAATTATAAAATAGACCTCTGTTCTCATATATCTATATATGTATAATGATACCATCTACACTGCTATCTATTATTAATTCCTGTGGCATGATTCACCACAACATCTCAAAGTGTTTTATAGGCATCGTTGGACAGATGGGGAAGCTGAGACACAGAATCATGAAGCAGCTTCCACAAGGTCATGCAGCAAGACTCCAGTAAAACCAAGAACAAATGTCATGGTCTTACCATCTATCTGTGAGACACACAGATGTATAAATATTACATCCTTCATCATTTCTCCTACCTTCGATTTGAAAGCAAAGGTTCTTATAGAGATTTGTATGTTTGCCTTCACTCTCTCTCTATATATATTTTATAACCCTTCAAATAACAAAGATTTTAACTTTATCCTACCTTTTGGTTTCGTTCTGAATTAAATATTATAGAAAATATTGCCCATTTTATTCCTATAGCTTGGAAAATTAGCCCTGGGAACAGAGACTGAAACCTACAAACTGATGGAAAACACAAGTTCTTATGACAGATCACAGGCAGTCACAGGAGATTATTCAGCAGCCTAACACATTCAGCTGGAAGAATACTGGATCAAAGAGGGACAAAGAACAATACCTAATCCTGAGACAGCAGCATTGTTTTGCAGAAGGTATTTTTTGCAGAAGGTATTTCTAGGTGCCTGACTGCCTCTAGCCCTGCTCGTGCAAGGACCTACAGGGGTGCACAGAACAAAATGCGGTGTGCCCGTGTATTTTATGGCCTCGGGTTGCTGTTTACTCTGTCCCTTGCATTTGTTTGCAGCCCATGGTAACCACATCTCTAAGGAAAGCAAGGACAGGTGTTTCT
Source organism: Corvus brachyrhynchos (assembly GCF_000691975.1). NCBI lineage: Eukaryota > Metazoa > Chordata > Aves > Passeriformes > Corvidae > Corvus > Corvus brachyrhynchos. The sequence goes on from NW_008246060.1 coordinate 7,365,202, forward strand.
GGAATTTCTGCACACAAACACTTCATGGACCTCTGTAGTTTTACCTCTGAGCTCCCTTAGGTAATCCTTAAGCACAAACCCCACCAGCAAACACCACTTGGATATGGATCTTTTCAGCTTTTCCTGGGGAATTGATCCCATCACTGATCTTTCAATGTTTAAACCAGCTTCTCTAAAATTCACAGCAGTAGCTATTTCAAGTAATTTTATCAGTGTCTCTACTGCCTCTTAAGATGTATTCATCTTTCTTGCAAGCATGCTTATCCTGTAGCTTCTAGACAGTAAGGCAGACTTCCTACTTTTCCAGTAACTCCATATAGGGATGAGAGACATGGTAATAAGTTGATTAATATTAATCTGGTATGGTCCTGAGGAAAATGAGGAAATTGGGAGTTTTAGAAACTTCTTTCTAATTAAGTTTTACTTCTTATGGGTCACTAATTACCAAATATTTCTGTGGTTTCTGCTCTTTATACACATTTTTTTGAAAGCAAGTTGTAAAAGTCTGTCATATAACCCAGAGTTAGTAGCCAGTTTATGACAAATACTTTTGGTATCATTTCATGAAGGTCAGTTCACCAAATGTGCATGTGCCTCCCTTCTTGATGCCCCAGCTATCCAATCTCCAGTATATATGAGTGTATTCAATCAAGCCTGATTAGCTTCTTCCCTTTGGTTCAAGTTTCTTAACTGCAGTGCCCATAAATTCTGTTGATATAGACAGGCTCAAATTCTAGTAAGATAAATTCAATTTCCCTTCATCTAGAAATACATTAAAACAAAATACAGTGGACAAAAAAGTGAGAGGAATATGGGGAAATAAAACTAAAAATACAGCTCTCCATGAATCTGAAATTAAATTAAATTTGCAGGGACAAATTGGGACTTGCCTTATGGTAAGCACAAAGCAGATCAAGGTTATAGAAGCCATTAGTCTACCACAGAGACCTCCTCTTTTCTTTATTTCAGTGAGACCTTTGCTATGTGATATCTCAAAGACACAGCATGAAAACTTGAACTAAAGATTAGTTTTCTAACTCAGCCACAAGTGCATACTTATATATTCCCAAGTGGGCAAGTATCTCAGTGCCTTTGAGCAGCCCTGTGAGCCACAGACATGCCCTGTTTAGAACCAGGCCAAATGCCTTTAAGCAGAGAAAAAAGTTTTCCATATATTTAAGATAAAGAATAACATGAATGACTGGCTGCATATCTGTGAGTTTTAAAGTATAACATTGCTTACATGTTTAATTCTTGCTCTGTAAATATTCTGCTACAGTACAATAAATAATTTCCAATTGCACTGGACCCTGAAGTGATTGAAATATTTATATAGTGGCAGAGTTAGATGAATTATTCTGTAGTGAAAGATTTAATTATCTTGAGAAAGGTTCCAAAAATTGAACGGTTTGAAAAATTACCTTTTAAAATCCATTTTAGAGACATTATTAAAATCTTGATTAAAGAAAAGACAAAGATTATTATGACAAGGTAAAGCCCCCACCAAGACGTGGATTTGTTTAGATACAAATATTTTGCAATGAGTAATTGCAAAGCTAAGACAAATTACACTTTCTTCTTCACAGAAGATTCTAGTTCATGAGCAGATGGAGCATATTTGCATGTTTAATATAATCTCCTCTGCTCCTCACTTCAATGCATTCTGATATGGACATTATTATTTACTATCTCCACAAACTACATTTAACCTCCCCCAGCTCAGAAAAGTCATGAAAAGACTGTAATCTTTTAGAGCTCTCTGAATTCCTACATATTTATTTTACCTTCCTGACATCTCCCATATATAAGAATTATTTTAATTTTTCTGAACAATTTGTAGCAAAATGATGACAAGAAATATGAGAGAAAAGAATTGTAAAGTCCCAAAGACTGTTAAGTATTTATAGAAATGCACTAAACTACAATCACATATATTCTTTCCTAGCTTATTGGCAATCAAGAAAACAGATGTACAGTGTGCACACAAAATTATGCTTAAGTGCCCAAAGCACAGTTTGGAATAAACTGAATTTCCTTGAAAACACATGTAGAAGCTAAAATTTCCTTTTTAGTTAAGACATAGATTCAAATCAGATACAAGCTGGTTTGATACTGTTTTAATGACTTTCATAGAGATTTCTTATTACCTGGTTAGTTACCACCGGCTATGTACCTTTATTACAAGAAAACTCACATAGTATTCTGAGGTGCAATTCCGTCCCAGTTTTAAACTGGATTTGTCAGCAATGGCACAGACGGGAGACTATTTTCTGAGAGAGAATGATCAAGAGAGCTGCCACAGTAGAAATAGAAAAAAACAGAAGTTTTGAACAGAAACAACAAGGCACACAATGCTGTGAGAGGTGTTTACCTTAATGTGCATGATACTCTGCATAGCTTCTTATCCTCACTTTTACTGTGAAGATAGCATCACTTAGAATTTGGTGTCTTAATAATTAATGTATACACAAACTCGTGTAAGATATCTAAAATCTACTGTGCATAGGTGGATAAGGAAAACATATCTCAAATACAAATAAATGCAACTTCATTGCTGAAAACCAAAAAAACCCAGCAAAATACAAATTAGACTGTGGGAATGTGCTCTCCCTGCACCATTTTTGCCCAGAGAGTTTTGATGTTAAGCAGTTTTCACACACATCCACTTGTCAGAGTCACTGTGGACAGATGTTCCCTGTTGTACTGGTTTACACGAGGTATTAAGATCAAAGACTGCCAACAGGAATGGTCTTTCCCACCAGATCCTCTCCACAAACATGAAGGAGGCAGATAAGAGCCATCTGTTATTTTGCCAGTGCAGATGTTAGTTTGTTTTATAAGACCTTTGCTGCATATCCACTTCAACTGGGATAAACTTCACTTGGTTTACACTGGGAACAAGGAGCAGTGTGTGCATTCTGAAAGGCAGCTAACAGCCCTTTAATGGAACTTATGATAACTTTTTACAGTGGGACAGAATGGCAGGAAGTACAGTTCCTAAAACAATACTGAAAATAAAAAGCAGTCAAAAAATGAAAGTTGGCAAAAACTTGTTTCACTTTTGCCAAGAATTTGATTAAATGTTTGCTTGAAAACTCGGTTTGTTAAATTTTGAATATAGCCTGATTAGCAAGATTATCCGGGGGATCTCACAGCTGCATGGATATTCCTTTTATTTCTACTTTGCCTTTTTTCTCTTTCCATTATCTTTTCTCAAATTATTTTTGCAATAAAAGTCCTACAGCTCCTCTGTTCTTTGTTATATACTGACTCAATCATCCTCCCTATTTTAACCAAGATTTCTGCTTTGAGTCTTGGCTTTGTATTATGAATTCTGTCCCATTTTAATGTCATAGGTTTTTACCTCTCCAGTCAGAACTGGAAAGATAAGAACTCAAAAGAAAAAAACTAACACAAAGTCCCACCTATAGAAACAGAACAATCTGTTCATCCCTAATCTCTCAAACTGATGTTATGATTTGGTCTCAGTAGTAAAACTGGGATAAATGCTAATATTCTAATAAGAGTTTAAAATAGGTATACGTATTTGCATGCAAAATATACAAACATGTTTTTGCCTGTAGCCTAAGACAGCTAACACAATTTTAAGAATACTTTCTTAATACCAGCCTAATAATTTTCAATTGTTTTGTTTTCATACTACTAGAATAATTCAAGATCTTCTAAATACAATATTATGGAGTGCAACAAAAGCATTTAGCCTCGTATTGGCAAAAACTTACCAATAGGCACATTCTTTATTAAAGCCCCACTGGTCATTGAAGAACAGACAGAAAGGTCAGAAGCATCACATCACACCACCAAGATGCACATCTCTCTAGGAAGAGGTTGTCTCTAGGGGGCACATGTCAATTCTGAGCCTCAAGCCGGCTCTCTCTTTACATGCCATGCTACTCCCCTGGAATATGGCTGCAGTTTTTCTCTGCACTCTGGGGCTGCATACGCACATTGCAGTGGAAAGAGAGTGCACATATGACACTACTTTGAGATTCAGAGACTAAAGTTTTATTTCTGCCTTGATTTTCAAAGCAGAAAAATAGTATTTTTCCCCTCACCTAAAATTTAAATTGCTGTGCACCTTTTATCTCCTTTCTTGCATAGTTTCATAGCCCACTAGTCAGAAACTCTCATGCTGGTTGATTGTGAGACTAATCAGCATTCCAGCTCAGTTTACCTGCCAGGTACATACAGAAGATCCTTTACCTGAGCCAAAACTTGTATTTCTTTCTTTGCAGTTTCCTTACTGCACCATAGATCAATCTCACAGAATCAGAAATCTTCAAGAGACTCTGATTTCACACAGTATGAGGCCTTTCCTTTCAAATTGCTATTAGTGCTGTTTCAAAGTACCTGTCCTTTCTGACAACAAACTTAACTCGTACAGAAATCTTGGCAGAACACAGATTTTTGATATATCAACAACATAGAGAGAGAGAGACAATTATTGCACATTCCTGAGACCGTTACACGCTATACCACCTTTCCTTAGGTATAACCAACCAAAGGATCAGGATGTAACCACAAAACACCAAAGCCAGCACATCAGTAATCTAAAAGACACTTCACTAAGTGGCAGATTTTTACTTTCCAGTTGGGCAGGTTGAGACACAACAAGATTTTCACTCAGTAGAAGATCTGCTCTGTATGAGCTATGGATCCTGCTCTCTATTAGATACCACCACACCGTGCAAAGCCCCTTCTATTCCAGTTGTAGAAGCACAAGCTTAACTTTTGATAAAAATTAAATAATAATATGGGACTCATGTGTATTCCAATCATTACATCATTCTAATTTTCCTGCAGTATTCACATTGAAAGTAATGCAGTATCATTTTGAAAGTTGTGAGAAGGACCAGTTGCCCCATTAATATACACTTGTGCCTTGGTAGCTTTTAAAAATGCATCTCTTCTGCCTGTTGTCAAAGTACTGAAAATAATTAGCTGATAATGACTAGATGTGGCAACTTCAGAACTTCAGACACATAACATTTCCATTTAACCATCTATAAATACAGTCATTAAAAGTAAGTAATTACTCCTGACTGATTGTCACTTAGCACATGTGAGTCAGACTTCAGAAATACAGAAAGATCTCGTTTCTGCAAACGCCCGTTCCAAAAAAATTTTAAATTGTGTTCTCCAACATAATTAAAGTAAAAAGACAAGGATATTTGTTATTCCAGTTGATGTATCTGGTGGCTAGTAAAGTAAACTATAAGCCAATAAAAGCATCAGTTGCAAAATAAAGAAGAAAAACAGAAGAAAGGAAGCTGGGAAGACTTTCAGGTGTTGTTTGTGTTTCTCTGTGCAATCACAGCTCTCCAAAAACTCTGTCCATACTCCCAGTCCTTTGGGGATTGCATTTATTGAACTATTAGATCTGCTCTGTCGCCAACCTGCTGAGAAATTTTCACAGAGAAGTGCATTGATTAATTTTGTTGTTGTGCAGAGGTTATCTGGTACATATCTTAGTCCAGAAAAAGGGGAAAAGAATGACAAGCTGAGCACCACCATCATCAACCTGATATTTAGGTTAAAGGGAAGTCCTTGAATTAAAGAATTTAGTCCAATACTGTAAAGAAATATAGGTAAGTACAAATACAAGCCATCAATGTAACAAAGGTCTTTGTGATTAAGGATGCCTCATCTTAACAGAAAATGGAAGAACAACTACTCCCCTTTTCATTTCCTCTTAGTTTTTCTCAGCCCAGATATACCACTGAGTAGCCATTTACTAAACAAACAGTAGACACAGGGGCACACTGGCTAAACGACACTTAGGCAGTAACAAACTCCTTCCTACACATTAGCACATACTTATTGTAGTAATGATGAGTGAGGTTCAGCAGTCAAGAGAACATATCTGAAAATTATAAAAATCACTAAGTTCTACACTTCCACAGTTTCTCCTCTTTTGGGTAATACGTGCATTTAGCTTTTCATTTCTAAGTAGGAGAGAAAGTAGCTTTCTGCCTTCAGAAACTCCTGCACATGTACAATGGAAGCTGGTGTCCTTTGCTGTTACATTTGTTAGCTGAGAAGGCTTTTGTGGTGATGGACCCTCCTTATCTTCCTCTCACTAAACAGAAAAGATTATTTGCTGAAGTTGGGAGAGGGCTTTAGTAGTGAGTTTGAGAAACAGAACATTGAGTAACTTCAGAAACAAAGAACGATGACTTTTCATACCAAAAAAGTGCAGTTTTAATTTTTGATGGAAAATTAGGCAAACATTTCCATTTCCTGAAGAAAGATGACAGTGATGGGCAAGGACTAAGGAATTAATAGTCCAAAATAAATCTGGACTATGATCCAAGTCCTTGCCATTCTCCAGCATTAAACATTTAAGATGTTGTATTCAGTCATTCATGCAACTTCTATTTTCTTTTCCAGATATAGGAAAATGCAATTGTACTGTCCTAATATTTTAGCAGATTCTAAATATTTCTTGCCGTTAATCCACCCTAGATTTATGAATTAGAATTTATGCAGTTATATAGTATTATTTCATGCTATGAGTATCCTGGGATGTGGAATTGTATGTGCTGAAAGGACTAGGTAAACTGAGATGATCAAAGACAATGTATCCTCACTTATGTTTGAGTGTCTGCTGCAAGTTCGTCTGTGTGTTTACTTGGTAATTCATGGGCCACCTCTGGGGATGAAGAATCTCTTTCCCACAGCAGGATTGGCAGCTGTACAACTGGTGTTACAAACAACACTTAGATCAACAATACTCCAGAAGAGATTAGACTCAAAACACAGACGTGCTTTATAGTAATTCTGCATTTTTGGTTACATCCTCTAGAAGACCATCTTAAGTCAGATGAGAGAAATCTAAGGAGTCAGAAAATAGATGATATGTGACCCCTGGTTAGTGTTCAGTGGGCAAATAAGAATCCTATAAAAAGATTATCCTGTCATTAATGAAAAGCTTTCTGAGTGGGGAAAAAAGAAATTGTAGCCAAGATCTATTATATTTCCAGTGACATCCAAACATGCACAAAACAGAGCATGACCAATTTATGTTCATCACCAGAAACCACAAAAGAGATAAAGCACCCTGAACACTTTCTTGTACAAGCAGACTGCTTGATGTAGTTCTGTTAAAATTATATAGGAAAAAAGCTTGCTGAGTATTTATCTTTTTATAGATGTTCAGACAACTATATAATATATAAAATATATCCATTATAAAATATACATGAAATATGAGTCTATGAGTACACAACAAATTCTGTACAAAAAAGTGCAAACAGTCCACAGAATGTAAATCCTGATTCCTCTATATTTGTCCTCAGGGATATGCTGCAAAGCCTTCCCTCCATATCTACCAGGAAATCTCTAGCCATTCCGACAAATATTCAAAACCCACTCAAACATTAAGGGCTAAATGCTTCCACTATTTATAGAGTGCATTTCAAGAATGCATTCAGTGAAGCAATTTGTGACCTGCTTGGATAAATAACTACTGTTTGTCCATCTGTCCCTTTTTCCTTTGTCATTTTGTTTGTTTGTTTGTTAACTGGTGTTGAACTTCCATCAGTTTGAAGAAGAACTGAGACATGCTAAGGAGAAACAGAAACTGAACTCAGGAAGAGCAAGCATAAAATGTAGATGTACTTAATAAACTAATGCTGTTTGAAAATCTCATCGAATATGTGACACCTTCAAAGTAACCATGGTTTGTTTGAATGCTTTTTGATTAGCGAAAGATTAAACGTTGTTACTTTTTCCATCACAGAATATACTTGATGCAATCCTCTCTTATTCTTACATGGAAAAAAGCCCCAAAAGATCCAAAAAGTCTTCCAGCAAGGTCACACCTCTCAATGCTGCCTAGCCTACTATAAAGAAACAGTGAAAAAATGAAGCTGCTTTCCAGCTCTAATACTGATCTGCTGCATATCAGCAAGAAGTGAATTCATTATATTGCTGCATCTTTTTCTCTCTTTGACTTTAGACAGATTGCAAATTCCTTTAAGCGGACATTGCTTCTTCCTGTGCCTAACAGCAGTTTGGATGAAGATTTCATGCACTTCTGCAATGTAAAAAATAAAGACACACATAACAAATAATAAATCTGGTGAGCACATTCACATTTAATTTTAAACTGAGGGCCCCTAGGTACTTATATCATACCTCTGTACAGCCATCAGAACGACTTTTAAAACCAAGTCAGGTCTACTTACAAGCACCAATACTCTGCATCACAAGAATATCTATTAAAGTTAATGGAATTTCTGACAGGAAAACACAATGGTCATATGAAAAGTAGGACCTTGTCCTATAAGATTATCAGCAGAACCAGGATTCTAAACTCTCTAAGCATTTAGGGGATTTTTTTTTTTTTTTTAATTTCTTCCCAGGATGAATTAATTATGAATGATGAATCTGTATGAATACACTGTTCTAGGTCAGCCTAATAAGATACGTCAAAATGGCTTGTTAAATATTAAAAAAAGCACTCAAAGCTCTATTCATTTTAGGGCTATACATATACAGACCTTCTGGTTTTGTTTTTATTTCTATTTTTAAGAGCTATTAGGGCCCTTTTCCAGTTACTCTAGCAAGATATTTATATATCATATTAAATATGTGGAAACTACAATCTCAAGTATCCTGAAACAGAAATAAAGACTGGAGGACAAAGACAAATGCTATTGAAGCCAAATGTACGTTGTTATTTATTATAAACAGAGAGGAAAATAAGACTGCCTGTTGGTTTCACAGTGCTCAGGTCTGGAGAATATTTAAGTTTGCCAAGAACTAAATTTTCAAATATTTTTTGACAAGTGACACTCAACAGCTGTGGCATGTCAGCTTCTCTACCCCCACACATACACACCTATTGCTCACCAAACTCCAAAGAAATAGGTCCCTGTATCATACACACCATTACTCTACTCAGAATCTTCATAGATTTCTGCATTACCTCTGCACTGGAGAACTAAACATTTCAGAGAGAGATTGTTCTCAGTTTCAATCAAATGGTGCTGAATCACTGGCTTTCCCCAGTACTCTGAATAGAAGGGAACAGAGAATGCCATCTTCCCTAAGGAGAGAAGGATCACATCACTGACACATTTTTTTGTACAGTTTAGCAGCCAGCAATGGGTTTTCTGGCATGGTATCAGAATTAAAGGAATGATCTTACACTGTTTTCAAGAATGCAATACAAAATGTTAATCATTGTCAGTTCCTAGAAGAAGTTGTTATGCAACACAGACACAATATCTGCCAAAGTTAATTAAATGGGTGAACATCCTGTCAAATTCTGAAATATCTGAAGAACAGAATGCCTGGGGTTGGGAGAAATCTTGTGGATCATCTAGTTCCAGCAGAGTACTTGCATTCACATTAGAATGGTTTCTCTGTGGCTTGTCCTACTGCTAGAATTCTGGAAAAGTTACAAATTATGGCCAATTATTATTCTATTGTTCTTCCAAATTTATGTACTTTTAACAGTATAGAGGTGGCTTAACACTAAAGCAAACTTACAGCAGATGACTGTTCTTTCAGTGTCCTAGCATATTGTGAATAAGGAAGAATAAAGAAGAATCTTTAAAATGTTGGATAAAATTTTCTCTGGAAGCCAGAGCTCAAGATACAGATATTTTTCTATAGCCTGCCTAAGCCCTGAAATGAGACTTGATACTCAGACCTTCCTTATGCATAGATCTTCTCCTGCTCATCTCTTTTACATAGGGTAAATCTTGACAAATATGTCCAAGGCAGGCCTTAGGAAAGGAAGAAAAAGGTGAAACAAGTCCTATAGTTCGTATGAATGTATATGATTTAGCTCTGCTTCCCTTACCTGCCTTTTTCTCTCTTGCCCCCAAAAGGGAAGAAGGAGGAAAGCCTTTCCTATAAGTCCTGAAAACATGACATTTTTTCAACTGTTCAGTTCAAGTAAAATTTTAAACCAGAACTTTTGAAAGCTCCAGCCAGTGAAAAAAATTAAAAAACCGTTTTTCATGAAGATCAAGTTTCTACTCAAAAGTCTGCAATAAACTCCTGTAAGGAGAGCTATAGTGAGGTTGCCAGGCTGACAGAAGAAAGTCAATTTCATCTGACAATTTGTCCTGGCCATGAGAGACAGCTCAGTGCTTCTCAAGTTTGGTGTTTAAAAACTCAGTAATCTCCTGCCAAAGCAAGAGAGGAGTTGGAGTTTCAATTTATACTAAAGCTGTGAAAATAACGCTGGAAGTTTTAGCATCAGTGGCAGAGAAAATCCGTGGCACAGGTCAAAAAATCACCCACCTCCTCTCAGTTTCTGGCTAACCCTGTATCTGCTTCTTGGGATTACTGCCTCCATTATTACATCATCTGCTTCCTTTTGTCCCACCCAGTTAGTCCCCAGATTCCTCTCAATATCCAGCAGGTATCATTTTTCAGTACCACTACACAGGACCTTACCTAGAATGAGCTAAGCCCTTTTCAAATGGAAACCAGACAAAAACATTTTCCCGGGGTGGGCTGGGGGAAAGTGCCTTCTCTTAATTACATTATATAGAGTTCTGATTTTGCAGAAACCATCTTCACTTCTAGATACCACAGAATCTAATCCTAGGAAAACCAACACACAAGGAAAGGAAAAGACCCCCCTATTTGAAACACTGTAGCATGTTGAGAGCACAATTTGAAGACAGCACTCTACAGTGGCCAAGAGCTTCCCTATTTTCCATTCCATAGGCTTGGACCATGTAGAAGCACTGAGCTTCTACACTAATATTTGCAGAACTCCTCTTTCCCACTGAGCTTCTACACTAATATTTGCAGAACTCCCCTTTCCCTTTCCAATTTTGTTCAATGAAGCCTTTTATTCTGTTACCTATTTCTTCTGCAGAACACAAATTATACGCTGGAACATTAGAACATTTGATTTCATGTTACCAACATGTTCTCTGAGTAATAAATGGAATGGAATGTCAAGACGCCTTAAAGGCCTGCAAATGTGCTTGGAGAGTCACTCAGCTACATCCTTTCCCTAGGGGAGGAATATTTACTGACTTGTAATTGCAACATTTGAAAGAAATTTTAAAAATCAATTTTGACAGTGTCTTTTTGGTCTTTTTCTTATTTACATTCCACTTTTCTTTTTTTCTGTTCCTTTTCACCAGCCGTTATTTTTTCTCCAATCCTACCTATGTTTTTCACTCCCTCACATTTACCTCATCATCTACTCTAGCAAAACATACACATTTTCTTCTCTTTACCAAAATTGTTAGTTGTGAATTAATAAAATGTTTAAAAAGATGTAGGATTGCTTTTGGTGGTTAGGGACATATAACACCAGCCATGAAGCATATCTAAATCAATACACTTCCACATATCGGAACAGCATGTGGCAGTACAGCATTATGAAATTTATAATTGCATCAGATCAGTGATTTCCCAATAGCTTCCTCTCTATAATAACTAATTTCAAGCTAGAAGTCCCACTGGTGACCTACAAAAGAAAGAGGGAAAATGGGACATTTCACTGAGGAATGCTAAGCTGATGCTGCAAGGATCAGCTCCACATTGTAGAGTGGTTTACTGTACTTTTTTGTTACAAAAAATGAAATTAATGACTTAATAAACATTTATAATCTGACCTTTGCAGATAATTTTAAGGGTTTTATTGACTTTTTTTTCCCCTATCATTTACAAAAATAACCCTAGTCTGATACACAGAGAAAGGAACAAAAGATAGTAAAGTATTATAAATATAAGAGAATAATAATACATTTTTAAAATAATACTAAGTAAAATAACATATAAATAAACAAATAAAAATATTTAAAGATTAAAAAATTCTCTGACAGTATGGGACCTCTAAATATGAACCTAAAACTTATGCACAGCATGCTTTAGTTTTTAAGGTTACTTCAGAATTTAGCCTGAAATGCACATGGAGAACATAAGGAACCATAATGGATTCCTGTGGTAAATAAGCACCACATTTCCTTTTCTCAAGAGGAAAAGGTACAGTCATTCAAGAGGTAAATGTGCAGTCATAAAGAAGAAGTTGAGATAATTTCTGGCAGCTGTAAGAATAAAAAAAAAAAATACATGGTTAAACATTCCATTCTGTATTCTGAATCACAACATTAAATTAGTCAGAGGAAAAAACTTTCAACATTATTTGGTTATAGAAAAATTGTTCACAATGGTATTGTATCCTGTCACACCTGCCTGCCCAGTATAAAACACATGAAATAGATTCCATTGCAATTGTATAGCTACTCATACACTGCAGCTATATATTAAAACTATAACAACAATCCCGTGTGATCATCCTTCAGGAAAAAATAAATTAAAAAAAAATCACAACACGTAGCTGGGGTCCCCCTGCCCTGTGGTATCAAAGCCACCTTGCCACAGCCAGCACAGCACACTGGCAGCCAGAGAAGTTCTGTGATTTTCTGGGGACCTCCTGTGCCTCCCCACCCCGAGCAGCCTGCAGAGACATCTGCTGTCCTCATTTTGTTTATAAATATCTGGGTGTTCAAAGGCACATCAGTCCAGGGTCTACAGCTGGGAAGAGGCACAGACCCTCAATCCAGCTTTGCTTGGTTTGAATAGCTCATGCATTAGCAGGAAAGCTGGAGCACCAGCTACTGTCCTGATGGTGGCACCTCTTACTCACAGGGTAGACTTTACTCTCTCAAACTCCAGGAAAACAGGTAGTCAGAAATTTTGGCAGAAAGCCTGAGGGCCTCAGGAGCCGATGTTCCTATGTCCATTCACTCCATGGTACAAACTGAAACATAAAAGCCCCTGAGCTGGTTTTGGCTGGGGCAGGGTTAGTTTTATTCACAGTGGCAGTTCTGTGCTGAGCACAGTGAGATGTTTTGGTTATTGCTGAGCAGGCCTTGCACAGAGCTGAGGTATTTGTGCTTTCCACACTGATATACTGGTGAGGAAGTTGGGAGTGCATGGGAGGGTGGGAGGAGACACAGCCAGGACAGGTGACCCCAGCTGACCAAAGGGAAATTCTGGTTCATTTGACATCATGCTCTGTAGATAAGGTGGGGGGAAGAAGGAGGAAGGAGGGGACATTTTAAGTGATGGCATTTGTCTTCCCAAGCACCTGTTTTGTGTGATTGGGCTCTGCTCTCCTGGAGATGGGCAAACACCAGCCTGCCCATGGGTAGCAGTGAATCAATTCCCTGTTGTGGTTTCTTGTACGCGCAGCTTTTGCTTTCTCTATTAAACTATCTTTAGCTCAACCCAGGAGTTTTCTGCCTCTTATGCTCCTGATTCTCTCCCTGATGCTGTGGGGGGCTGAGCGAGTGGCTGCATGGGGCGTGGCTGCTGGCTGGGGTTACACCACAACACCGTGGGCAGGTGTGGAAAAGTTTATCAATTCACACTCCACCAGCAAGCCCCAAGGACTGACCTCTGCTTAGTTCCTAGCATGTGCCAGAACTCAGCATGAGCTCCTGATGTCCTTGTCACAGGACCATAAATGGTGTTCCTAAAAGCAGATAGCTTTTTCCCCTTCCAAATGTTTAGCACAAATGTCACTACATTACTTTTAAAGTACAAGTCACTGTATAACCTCTATTTTGTTAAAGGCACAAGGGTGCACTTAGCATCTAGAGCACAACTATCACATTATACAGGGGAAACCAAAGAAACACAATTCTATAGACTAAGCAGAAGAAAGAAATTAAACCACCTCCATTACAGTGATAACCACAGGTTAAATTTTGTTATGGGACATTAAGAAATTACTCATACGCTCTCATTACTGAGGAATCAGGTTTGCTTTCATGTCAAAACATTATATAAAATGCTCCTATTTTTGTAATATTTCCCTCCTATTTATTTATGTATCTATTAAAAGCATCACTAATTATTTGCTATTAAGAATGAGCTAATTAGATCTTGCACTGTGTGAAAGAGATACAAAGTATGTAACACGTGTTCCATTAAAATAGCTGCAAACAAATGAAAACACAGAGAGTTCCAAGAAAAATTAAAGAGCTGACAAACCAACTTTGCTTTGGCTACCTTGGATGAAAAGCTGAATTACAAACTTACATAAAATATAAATATCAACAACAAAATAAAAACAACTCAAATCTATCATATTTGACTTTTGCAAAAGCAGCTGAAAAACCTGCAGGGAAATACCTCAATTACATAGCATTTATTTAACAAATACCTTGTTCTGCCACCCTTGTGACTATATTTAAACCAAGGAGTTATAATTACAGAATTTATAAAGAAATAATAATCTGCCAATTACTGTTGGTTTACTTTGTTAAAATTTATAATTGAGGTTTAAAAGGCTAAAATTATTCAAATAGAATAAGACTACCTGGGCTGAAATATTTTTAATTGATAAATAAAGTGTTTTGAAACAAACCCCACTGTATTTGTAGAACCAAATTTCACCAGGCACCTTGGGAAAGATATTACGTAGACATGGAAGCCACAGGTGGATTTGTTTATCTTAGTTTTGATAAGCATAATCCTCTTCCCTGTTCCATTTTTAAGAATAACAACTTATACAAGGACTTGAAGTAGTCTCTTTTGAGTCACCTTGTATCTCAGCCAGCATTCATACTGTTAGAAATCATCTTTGCACTGTTTTGGAGGACAAGAGAAATTTTTAAAGCTCACCATGTTCTGCTTTGACTACAATATACTCTTCAGATTGGTAGAAGTGCCAAAAGAGCATCTTTGATATGGTCCCCATTTGTTGATGAGTTATTTATCCTTCACATGTAAAAATTTGCAGCTAATAATCTGCAAGTGGAGACAGATCAATGGTCTGAGTGGTATTAACCTACCTTTTGGCTTAAGGCCAAAACAGAAGCTGGGTTCAGGCTCCAGTGCTTCAGATACCTAACAGAAACATACCCTATTAGCAACTCCATCTAACAATTCTTACCTGTTCAACCTTTTCTTACAAGTGGATTTTAATTAATTATTGATTTTTAATGCACTCTTAATGTCTGAACACTCACAGACATAATTAGCACTTCTATAAGGAAAATGAATCCCAATAAATAAATGAAGTAATAGAAAACCATTGCCTTCCCTATGTACAGAACCTGAGCTGTTAATGCTTTCACACTGATCCCTGAGCATGCAGTGAGTTGCACGACTTAGGTTTTTCCAAACTACACAGATAAAGCCTAAACAGGCCAAGATTAATAAGGCAGCTGTGTATTAAAAAAAGTCTTATCTGAAAAGATACATTTATTTCTCATATTCTGTAAGTTATATCCCAATTAGATATTGAACATGTAACATAATAGCAGATAACTTAGAGATATAATTATGGATATTCCAAAGTATGTAGCCCTGTAAAGCAACAGCTTAGCTCAAACACCTAAAGGCAAAACATAGTTGTTATTATTACTACATATAAACTAAAGCAAGCCAAAGAGTAGTCATGCAGTGGTATGCAAGAGTTCTCACAGGTCAAGAATAAAGACATAACAGCCAAGTTTTGTAATCAATTCTATACATACTTGTACATATAGATGTATTCCTTAGTTTTTCTTTCTGACAACAGTAAAAAAACCTGCCTCTACTTCAAAGAACTTCTGATGGAAACTGCACTGTTTTTATTCTAAGAGTATAGAAAAGGAATGCAATGATAAGCAAAATCCATTACATGAAATTAACAAAGTGTGTCTTTTCAAAACTAATGAAGAATTCTCAGAGTCAGGAAGAAACTTCCAGAATTTCGTTCTTCTAGCCTCAGAAAATGATGAAGGTGAGAAACGTTAGCTCCACAAAAGTTTCTTTTTAAATTGTCATTAATTTGCTGTTCGAGATAGAACAGCACTTCAAAGGTCAGTCATCTGCTAAGATGAAAGCAGAAATAGTCCAAATAAGGAGTAAAGTGAAGGATGAATAGCCAAGATTTTGCTGATGGAATTTATCTATTTATCCATTGAATATCTATAAAGTTACCCTCATCAGAAGGTGAGGGAAGATGTTCTGAATTAGTTGTATTCTGATGTTTAGCTAGCCAAAGGTTGAGTAATCTGATGTTGATTACCAGACTGATCAGAGGAAATCCTGTATTTCCCCTCCTATGAGGTTTCTCAGTAATAACCATGCCAAGGTTTAGATTTTACAATGACAAAACACAAGACTACATTTAATAGTACTTATTTTACTGCAACTGGCAATATACTTGATTATCTTGGTTAGTGATTGTGCTGAAAAGAATCACACCAAGTGTCAAGCTGAGCTATGAATTAATTAACGTTTTTGGTACAGAATACAAGCCTCAAGGCTTGCAGTTCCAAATGTCGCTGTATTCCTTTTATTAGAAGCACTTTTTCAGAGGAATAAACTGGTTTTGCAGCCTGCACAATTGATGTCAGTGTTATATAAAGGTAAATACTTCTGGTGTGAACATCTGATAAAGAAACACGTTAGTAAAACATGATACGTCACTGCCATTGTGCCATCTGTCAGGTAGTGTGTAATTATGGCAACATCATTCATTCCAAACCCTTGGATAAAAACAGTGTATCTGGCAAAGACGGTGAAATAAAGGCAGCTTCAGTCTGTAATCATTAAGTCAGTGACAGGTTTGAAATTCATTCATGCCAGTTTCTATAACTACAGCATTGTGCTAGTTAAAAGCAATAGCTTTTAAAAAATATAATTTAATTTTTACCAGGTAACCTCAGAACTATAAGTGATGGTCATAAGTGAAAAAATTTAAAGTCTCTTTCTATCAAAAAGCTCTATACAGAGGAAAAGTAGGGTTCAAATATGAAGACTAGCTCCCCCTCTATAAGACAAACAAGTTACCAGCAGTCTTGATCCATATAGCACTTTGAGAAACTAATCTGCACTTTAAAGTACATGCATATATACGTATAGATATAGTTAAACACAAATAGATATGCATATGCTTAGTTTAACAAACATAAGTAAACGAGTGAATAATTCAAAAATATGTATGCAAAGACATCCTCAGGTACCTCTAAAATCTGATGTGCTATTCACTTGGTATGTCACTTTGTTGATATTTTTAACTTTATTATTAACTTAAAAAAGTAAGTATAGAAAATAATATGTTCTTGCATTACCTTTTCAGTATTAGTGACTGAGCATAGGCTTGAAAATATAAATGTCACTTTAATCAAAAGTGGAAAAAAATGCTGTTCTTGAAAGTTTTTAAACACCAGTTAAGGATGACTTATGGAGATACAAATAGTATCCAGAGTACAGGGAAATAATGCCTAAAAATTTGAGAGACAGAGCACTTAGTTATAAACTTATATTTCCTCTTTAAATAATCATCTTCATTACATTTGTATGTGAGCAGAAGTGAACCATGTATTCCAATAGGCTGACCTGGAAGTGTCAAATCTCAATACATTTTAGATTCCAGAAAGTCAAGTTCTTTTTTTCTTTTCTTTTTTTTTTTTTTTTTTTGCTTACAATCCTTTTAGAGGATAGTTCAAGTTGCAAACAAGTGCATTTGAAACCAATTATTTGACCTGGGCATATTTCACAGATTACTTTCCTCTCTATGTACTACTTCTTATGTACCCGCATACATTATGAGCAAACTCTATCTTGAAAGCTAATAAGTGGAAAAACTCATCTTTTGTTTGTAGCAAAAAAAATACATGCTTATAAAGTCTGTGAAATACACATGTATGTAAAAGGCACTGAAATACTCACATTAGCTGTGAGTGGACATGTTTAATTCATCCCTCAGGGATCTACCTTACTAAGTGATCACGTGCTTTCCTGGGTCACATCCCCACCAAACTACAAAGATCTTTAGATATTATTCTGTTCAAGCACAACCTCATGGGCCTTGTATGAAAATAAATTGCTGGGACAGCCTTAGTTCAAAATTCAACCTTAAACTGGAGAATCAGTGCTATTGAAAGCAACTGCTTTATTTATTATTTATCAGGATTCAGGTTTAAATGCCGTAAATTGAATATCTTATCCTATCAGATATTTCACAAGGCAATAGATGTTCATACATGCTATGCTGAAGGGTTTTGGGGTCAGGCTTTTCTTTTTTTGCTGTGAGAATTTTTTTGGTGGGTTTTTATTATTATTTTGGTTTGGTTTTTTTGTTTGGGAGTGTTGCAGGGTTTTCTTCAACCCTCCTTCTGTTTTGGTTTTTGGTAGAGAATTGTTTCAGATAGAAAATAGCAACATATGAGCATTCTTTAGCTTTCATGCACTTTAAATCTATTATCTAGGAAAAATCCACATTGTTCAACTGACAATAAGTAAAAAAGTTGCTAAAACACTTGAAAGCTCCTATTAGGAGAGTGTCATACACTTCTAATCAAAAAAGCTACCCACACATCTATTCATTTTTAACCTTTTTTTAATTTCACAAGACCCTATATAAATCAGTGAAATATAAGCAAATATTTCAGAATGGCCAGTGAATACTGCATACATACTGCAAGCTTCCTTATGAGAGATAAGATTTATTCTCCACCTTCAGAGTGGCCCCTCACTCCTAATTCTCAATTAAAATTAAGTTCAGCCTCACATCACTGGACTTAAACTGGAGCCAAATGCTCCTGGGCATCATTAAATCTTGGTGAAACAAGCAGTGCAATTAAGCACATTTGCTGGAGATTCTCCACATGCAAGAGACCACTGTTGGTTTTTTTGTATGAACAGCTGGCCACTACAGACTCGGGTTTTGAATATTTTTTTTTTTTCCTGTTAGACAGTATTTAGGCATAAAACTCCCTAATAATATGCTCAAAAGTCTTGAAAATATAGTGAACTTAATTTTCCGCAGGGGAAAAAAAAAGTATTCGAAAGCTTCCTTTAAAGTATTATTTTTATTATCTAAGACTGGAAGTCTGGTCTCACACCTTTACTTTGGACTCGCACTGTGCCATCATACAATACACCAAAATGTTCTAAATAATCAACTGATATCATACATACATTGTATGAGTGCTGACTGTTAAGAAAAGCTGAAGCCAAGAAGAGAAAAGTGACTCTGCTCTAGGTCCAAGCAGATTGCTGAAAGAGCAGCTTGGAGAGGCACCTATGACAAGAATTTCATTTGTTGAACTTGGACTTTGAGGTGTTTCAACTTAAATTTACTGCCATCATGTACAAATGTCTCATCAAAAGCATTCCAACTTTAGCTTCTTTGGTGCAATCTATGCAATGTCTCTATGCATATATCTTTGAATTTGATAGTAGCATGTGCAGCTCTATGCTGGACATGTAACTCCAGTACCCAGGCTTGTTACCAATCTCCTGAGCCATCCAGTCTTCCTCAGTTGTGAAAATGCAATAAATTGCTTTTTTCCCCTGGTGTATTTAGCACTCATGAAAACCGACAGATTGACAGCTGGGAGGTATTCTGTTAAATCACAGAGAAAAGGAAAGAAGAAGCAATGACAGACTAAGGAAGCAAAACTGAATTAACCCTTTGCTCAAGTAGCCAGCTGAAGTCAGAATGGCAAGGACTCAATGGAGCAATCAGTGGCTTGTGACAACACAGAGATCCTACTTGTTGATGGCAGATATAAAATGAAATAAAACCCCCACATTTCAGCATACAATTGTAGGTGCATATTCATGTGTTCAGCAAAATGTCTGGCCAGTCTACACTAAAATTATGAAGAAAATCTTAATCCATAAGATATTTGACACAGCAGCTCCTTCAGAAAATAAAACTTATCACTTGCACTGTAAGTGCAATGCACTTACCCTAAAGAGTAAATTGATGGCTAGAATATAAATGAAAAAGAAATACTACTGGGAAATTTTCACATTTTACCCATTTTTGTTATTTTTGTAGCAGCTTTCAAAGAATCTAAGACCTACTGTCTACAAATTCAATATGCAGCCATTGCACATTAAAGAAAGTTGGATTTTGTAGAATATTTACAAGTCTATCTCTTCTACTAATATCTAATTCTCAAAATTTATGAAAAAAATCTTGCCCCAGCTTTCAGCACCAGGATGCAGTAATGAGTCTGCAATGAGTCAAGATGTAGTAATGAGTCTACCTGTTTATCTTCTGATGTGAAAATAAGAAAATCTAAACAGGGAAAGGGCTTTCTTTAATAAATTGTCTGCAAAATTTGGAGGCCTTCAACAAATTTGTTTGAACACAAACTAAACATAACTAGACAAGTGAAACTTTTGCACATTAGCAAAGGACTCTTGTGATTTAAGCATTAGCAACAAATCCTCTGAGGTCTAACTCTAGCGATCTATTTTGTATGCTATGGACAAATACTTCCCCTGAGGAAGAGAATAAGCCTGAAAATTGGCTAAAAATATCACAGCCAGTCCCATTAATGTACCTGACTCATCACTTGTATCCTTAAAAGAGGCTGTAGTCACCAAGAGTGAAAGGTCCTGAGCCAGCATGGACACAGGCACAGAACATGCCTCTAGTACTTACTCAGCCTGAGAATTGGAGCTGCCTATTGTACTCCAATCCAAAAAAAGGACTCCAGGACTCCTAAAAGGAGTCTCAGCAAAGTTAATGCTGCATTAACACAAGGATCTGAAACACACCTCCAGTGCCTGGACTTAGAGCTGTGGCCAGATTTATTTATTACCAAACAAACACTCTGGGACAGACCTTTAATCAGTGCTGTTCTACAAGAGGGCCTCAGAACAAATCTGACTTTGAATGGCTACAAAAGGGTATAGAAACTCCACTGAAAATAATTTTCTTTTAAGATACTTCAAACACAAACTCCACGACAGTGACAAGGATAGCAAATAAAACAACACTTTTTAGACAACAGGCTGGTAAGCTAATCATCAGCTTCAAGAATAGTAACATATAAGTCTGAGAAATACGTTGTTTTCCACAGTCCCTTTTCACATCCTGCACAGCAGAAATATGCAAAGGGCTATTGAAATTTAAAGAATAGTTTTGAGGTAATGTTCAGTTTTATTTCAATTGTAAAATCACAATTATGATTGTATTTACTTATCAAAAAATATGACTAAATTTATAAGAACCATGAAGTATTATTCCCTGAATTAATATAAAGGTAATATTCAGAACTGCAATTCCCAGCTTGAAATTATAATTACAGCAAAGCAGTGAATATATATCGATGTCTATCTATATCTATATATATATATCTTTAAATAGAGCACAAGCAAATTATCCTGACTTCCCAGTTCAGTAGAATATGCTAAGATATCTTAAAAAAAAAAAAAAAAAAAGATTACTTTCACCGGAAGGAATTTGACCTGTAAAAGTACATCAGAGAATTGTCAACACAAGTGACCAGGAGAATGGCTTTCATATTCTTCCCTCTGCTCCTGCATTGTGAGCAGGCTCAACCACTTGTTCTGCCAGCAGGCATCACTCATGTTCTGCAGGAGCACGTATTTCACTGACAAATGGCCTTCTCTTGAGAATGAGCCTTTAGGTACTGATGTGTACACCCACTTAATCTAACAATACAATCTATAGGTCACTGATGCCACTTGTCTCACACTGCTCCTTCTTTATCCCTCTTTCCATGAATATGTCAACATAAGAATATGTTCAAAAACACCAAAGGTGTCCAAAGTTGTTTTCTAGATTAAGTTTGACAGAAGATGGGAGAGGAAGGCTTTGTGCTAGTTTTTGGAAACAGTGAAAGACAACAAACCCAAGAGATCAGTTCTAGCAAGACACAGGTAACTGTTAATGAAATGAACTTCAAAGCAGCAGTGGTTGAAAGGGCGATCTGACTGTCCCACTGAATTTAACTCCTTTTTCTCATTTTGCATTCCTTGAGTTACAACCCTACAACAGCGAAGTCCAGTGGCCTTAACCAGCCCCAACATTTCAATGGTTCCAGGAACGAGCTGTGGGCATGAGCACCTAGGGAGCTTCATACAGCTCTGGCCCTTCTTGTGTAAGGAGCACATGCCCTGCTCTGCTGTGCAGTGTGTCCCACGGGGGAGCTGCACACGTGTGTCAAACCCCTCTGCTCTGGGCCGCTCGGGGACACGCTGCTTGCGCGGATGATTTCCAGCGGACAGATGTTTCTTCCCTTCTCTTACATTTTAATTTCTCAAGTGGGTGGCAAAAGCAGATGTTACCACAAATGCATATATAAAGTCTCCTCTTTCTCACGTTATTCTGAAAGAAAGGGGGTATTATACTAACAGCTTGATTCAATCTGTGGATTTCATAAATATGTTTACCCGGGTACATACCTATTCTACCACACATATATCATTCAATACATATGGCAGTGGCACATACACATATAGTACAATAAGGTATAAATATGCTTGCATAAGCCAACATATGTAATTTTCTAGCTTGGACCAAGTACAAAGCACAATGTGCTACCTGTTTCAGAGTACTTAGCATTCTGGGTAGCATAATCTATTTTATACATATGTTATCCACGTGGAATAAATTAGACATCTCTGCAATAGATGATGCAGAAACTTATCTAGCATCACCTGTTTTCTCTTTTTCCTACAATGCCAACTATTTTATGCATTCAAGGAAAGGTCAGGGGAACCTGAATGACAAATAGGGGTTGAAGACTGACCACAGAGAGCACCCTTGACAGTAAGGTTTCAGTATAGTGATTTTTTTATATTCTAGCAAGTTCACTGCTGTCACAGGGATTGCCCCCTGCAACGTCATCAAAGCTCAATCTAATGAATTAATCCTCTAATTTCCTTCAGATCTCTGATCCCTTTCTTCTTCAGTAACTAAGCATTAGAGATACCAAAATGTAGTGGGAGCAAAATGCAAGAGCAGGAGGATGTCTGGAGCAGCACTCCTGTCCTTCTCTGGGCAGGTGCAGCCTCTCCTTGCATGTGGTAATGTGCCATTAAATTCCTTTCAAGTCTATCACTTCTCACTTTGTGTGCCCCTTCAGCTGGCAAATGCACTGGTCAACAGAGAAACACCTATCACAGCACAGATATGACAAAGTACAGAAATCCCTATTAAGTGTATCTGTATTAAAGAAACAATTTTTCAGAGTTCTCTGTCAGAAATCTTCATAAATTACTGCACCAATCTCAAGAAAAGAACAAAAGAAGAAATCTAAGCTTTATAAAACATAGGCTATTAATTATAAAAAATTTTGTGGCTGGATATGGTCCTGGGTTTTAGAATGATTTTTTATAATTAATAAAAGCACAGATCAAATCTGTCTTTACTTCCAAGAAACATTAGAAATTACTAACAGACTTTAAATATGTAATCAACAGCTGCATAAGTAAAAAGCAGAGGAAAAGCATTGAGCTTATATTATCTTCTGTATTAAGCTTAAGTCCTACCATGATGAAATGCAACAATTGTGATTTACTAAATATTAACTTAAAGAATTGCTTAGAGTTTTTTTGGTTTTTTTTGTTTTTTCTTTAGAGTTCAGAAAATCTTCTGTAAGAGAAAGAAATAAAAATCACTTGAAGTGCTTTAAAAAGAAAAGAAAATTCAGGTGGAATGCCTGGCAGCTATAAACGAAAATTACATATAATTCAAAACCGGCATTTGTATTACTTCTGTTATTGTACTGAAAATAATACCTTTTTTTTTTTTAGAGATAAAAAAAATAATAAAGTTGAGTCCTATACTATTTTCAGTAGCATATCTTGAAAGGGATAAAGAGAAAGAAGGACCAAGATCACTAAAGGCCAATGATTATTTAATTTGTAGGAGAAGGGATTAAAACACCACCAGCTGCATGTCCCAAATGTACATGGAATTAGTTAAAGGATGAAAATGTAAAAGCAATACACACATTCCAGAGGGTAGGCAAAGACACACTTTTTTCACACTTTTAAGTAGCGTTTGTCATGGTGCTAAGGAACCTGATGTAACATTTAACAACATTTTACAGAGCATATTCCAGTCTGAGTTAGCCTACTTGAATGCCTGGAGCACTGCTCTTGGTACACTGAAAGCACTTCTATTCACGCATGAAGTCATACATGTTTGGGTTTTCTTTAATCATAAAAAGAATATTGCAAAGGGATTGCAATACAATTTACTGTTGTCAACTAACCTCCCAGGTTGACCAACATCATTATTTTGAAAATGGAAAAAAATACTTCAACACTTTCACTGTTGTGAAAAACACCATAACTCCGATTCCCACTCATAAACCCCAGCCACAGACTAAGAGGTAAGAGACTAAGGGCTATCTGCCTCTCTAACCTCTCTATAAAGAACAGTTCATCAGCATGAATAAACAATATCTTTTCAGTCAAAACAGACTTGTTTAGTCTACTGCAACGATTTTTTTGTTGTTTAGAAATAATACTTTTTAATGTTACTAAAAAATATGTATTTAAACATTTTCCCTCTATCTTGATATTTAACATTTTTCAGAGGCCCTATTTGGTTCTATACCCTTCCCATTCTTACAGAAAGATGATTTTTACATCCAGTGTCATTCAGAATTTCTCAAAAACAAGGTCAAAACACGCAGCATGCTTTCTGTTTCTAACAGAAAGCTGAATGTTCGAGGGATTAGAATATTGTAAAGGCAGTTTTTGTTCTATCCCAAGGAGCCTACAATAAAGGTAAGAATTAGAAAGTGATTTAAAAAAATTCCCTCTACCGAGTTTTCCTTCATCAATCAGTCAGGAAATGATGTTAAATCTATTTTCTGAGTATTTTCTTTCCTATAATAATGGAGACCCTGGCTTTACTACTCCAGATAGAGACAATTCATTTGACTGTAACCAGTTTTAAGGTTTACTTTTGGTTGCTATAGAATTTCCTTGATAATAAAGAATAAACTGGACATTCATTTGTAAAATATTAATTTTACATGAAGAACAAGGTGATCTACCTTCTCAGCAGTTATACACACACAAACTTGGAATTCCACAAGCTGGGTAGGGTTTTGCTTTCAGAGGATAATGTGCATATGCACACTTATCAGCACTAGAAACTCTGGCTTAATCAGCAGATTCTTTAATATTTAAGGCTTTCGTATTTTTATTTGTTCAGTGTAAGTTGCAACACTGAATTATGTAGAGTGTATGATGCTTTTGAATGGAGCATGAAAACAAGCAGGAGAATCCCCAAATAATGAAGCAAATAAAACAAATATTTTTTAATATGTTTTTCATTATGCAACTGTAACAAATCTACTCTACAAGAAATGGGATATTGGCACAAACTAACAGAAAAGTTGAACCAAAAATCACTTCACAACTTTTCGTTGTAATGATTTCTTTATCTATTTTTATGTAGCTGTAGAACCTGCTCCACTGGAGTGACTGGTAGCCCCTGAATCCATAGAATAGTTTCCATGTCTATCAGGGGGTTTAGCAAATAATTTATTCCTTTTCTTTTACACAACAGTAATCTGCAGATATCTCCAATCTCAACCAGCTTTCACAATTCAGTTGCCAATGTATCTAATAGTCCCTGCATAAATGGCAGCTTGCAAGTGGCTGGTCTGATTTTCTGAGGGAGAACTCCTCTATCTTCATTTATTTCATTCTGATAGAGTTCAGCTGTGCAAATCAGCAACCCAGAGCACACACAACAATCAGAGCACATGGCAACACGTTTGCATCTGCATCTTGTTTTTCCATGGTGAATTGTCCTAGATTTTGCAAATAAATGCTTACACTTGTTCTTCACCTATGTGAAAATTCACTTTCCTGATGTTCTGATTTGAAAACACCCTGTTTTTTTCTCTGCACTCATTATACTGCATGAGAAAAAATTATGTTCAGTACCTTCTCATGTATTTTTAGCAATCATGTAAAATTAATAAGATTACTATTTATTTTAAATGGATTCTGCAGCATTACGTGGCTGAGGTTTTATCTATTTGGGTAATTTTCCACACAGAGGTAATCTCCCACTTTATTATACCATGTATTAAAATAAGCATCCCAGAAATCCAGCTGAAACCTCAGAGCACTTACATGAATATAAAAGTGATATAGTAGAATATTGTCAGAGAAATGTAAAAATCAAAACCTATTTCTGGTTCTGCTACAACCCAATATCTCCATCTCTCTTTCCAGACTCTCCTTTTATGTTTCTTGTCGACTTAGTCCATAAGCTTTATCTGTCATTATGGGCATCGTTAATGATCTGAGTGGACGTTTTGCTTTAACCACAACAGATATCAATAAAGATTATCTTGTTCAAACTAGAAGATGGCTTTACATGCATAGATACCATCTGTATTTAATATTCATTTGAACTTAATACTACTGAAACTGTGAAGAGAAATATCACATGGTCACAAAACAGGTTAAAATATTTCCTAGTATTTCTTGGTGAAAAGACCTGAAGCTTGAAGCAGTTCCCACATTCCTAGGATTTTATTCAGAAGTAGTGCTTGGCTGGGCATTTTGGTTCTGCTCTACTCCATTGTGATTTTGGAGAGTAACAAGATTCAGGACACACTAATTTACAGAACTAAGCTAAGTTCACCTGAGACCTCTGAACTGCACGTAGTTGTTTGTTGCAGTAACTAAATGTACTGGTTTTGATTGAGTTTAAAGTATACCTGAAAAATAGCCTAAAAAGTAATGGTAATTTTTTAGATAAAACAATAGTAATAATAATAATAATAATAAATATTAGAGATTCCTTTATACAAGAGCCTTTCCCAAGTCCTTGAAACAATGCTTGGTGTTGTACCACACTTCTAATTTTCTACACACAAAACTCACCTTCAAAATCAGACAGTCAATAGGTTCTTTAGGAAACAAAGAAGGATTAGCTAATTAACTAAGACAACTAAAATTTTCATGATCTACAGCATGAGAGGATATAGAGGTAGGTGGTGTGGATGTTAATAATTATCCTGAAAATTATTCTGGGGGGAGAGAGTGGGGCCGACACACAGATATGGATGGACATGACGTGACATAAGCCTGAAATTCTCAGATCCCAAGCCTGGTTATCTGATTTTGTCAGCATTCCCACTGGGCCTGGCAGTGCTACACTGGCAGTGCTCAAAGTCAAAATGACTCAGCTGAACAGATACCAGGCAAACATGCCCAGCATGGTTCTGAGCCTGTGCTGGCCTTTCTCTGCCAGTTCCATGACTCTGTAACTTGTTTAATTTCCATGCTATATTTGTAAGCACAGGAAAAAGTACAGTTAGTATCTTTTTGAACAATGTCTATGACTTAATATGTTTAGCTTATAAAATACAGTGTAAATTCTCACTAAAGGGTTTTCAGTACTGGATTTTTCCATTTTTTTCCTATTTTGGTATAAGAATGAATGAAATAAGTACGTACAATCGATTTTATACACAAGTTGTTTTCAGAGTAAAAGTTTATATTGTTGGCTCATCTATTTAGTTAATAGGAATACATTAAGTAATGCATCAAAGAAATAGTCAGAAAAAAGAGGTTTTTTCCTAAGAAGCAATAAGAAAAATGAGCCCATAAATCCAGGCCTTTTTCTTCTGAATCTCACTGAAGTCTCTGGTTTGCACTATTTTATGATCTGTTTTTGAAGAGTACATTGACTCATTTGCTGTGTTGCTAAACATTACATAGACATATCTAGTAAGCTATAGGAGCATTAAAGCCATAAATGTAAGTGAAAACATTCCATATTTTAATTGTGGCAGTTCTTTAACTAAAAGACCCTATCTTCTCAGAACTAGGCAGCTCTATGAAAGGAACCTTTATTCATTTGCCTACTGTAGTTTTAAGAAAGTAACATTTTCCTTAGGTTTGCCCTGGGAGATGAAACCATACAACAAGAAATTCCCCTTTTGTTACAAGCAGACACAATTTAGATGAGTAGCCTGAGAAATGAACCTGGTAAACTGAAACAAAGGATTTAATTTTGACTATAATATTCATTAGTATAGGGTTTCAGTGCGAAATTTGTTAATTTCCTTGCCTGAAGACAGTTTCTTGAATTTCAGAACCTCAGACTACATTTTAGGAGAGAGTTTGGGTACACAGTACAACCTCTCACTTTTATGAGCTCTCCATGTCATTGGTGATAATTAAACAAAACTGAGTAATAGGGTTCCTTGGCCTTCTGCAAACAGAATCACCTACTCTCTCTTAAAAATCTAATTACTGACAAAGGAAGGTAAATCTCCTGTAACTGCAGCATGGCATGTTCTTTTCTTTTAATAAAGAATTTTCATCCCTAGCTCTACCAGTTATTTCAGCAATAAAATATGCTATTAGAACATTTTTTTCTTTCACACTTGGCACATTATGGGACTTTGCCCAAAATACACATTTGTTATTAAAACTAATATATCAATAACAATCATGAAAGTAAGAATAACTGATATTTCAAACTATTCTCATCATTATTTCACTCCTTTCCTTCTCTTCATGTCCTAGAGAGACAATATGTATATCTTCTCACTTACAGGTCCCAGTATCCCAGTAGTTGCCTTACCATTTTGCAGCATTAAGCAATGTGCCTTAAAGAATATTTTATTCTGGTCAGGGACATGGCCAAAACATTTCTCCATTCCCATGTGATAATGCACAGAAGGAAGGTGAATCGCGCATTTTCAAGATGCTTTCTGACAGGGAATTTTCACAATGAGAAATATTAGCCTTTGGAAACATCTCCTTGGGATAGTGACCTTGGACACTTGAGATTTAGCTAGACAGGGTGCTGGGCAATCTTGTCTAGACCCTAATTTTGCCAGGAAAAGGTTAGAGCAGCTGATCCTTGAGGCCTCTTCCAACCTGGTATCCTATCATTGAAAATTAAGTGGCAGAAAAAGAGCCAAACTTCTTCAAAGATTTAAGAAAAAGTAAAAACAATAAAGACATCATAATCAGACCTGATGAGAGCTGTTATGATTATCTTTAGGTCATAAGTTTCGTCTTGGAGGTGCAGACTCCATGATCATTCTACATGGCTGTGCAGTAGATCCCAAACCCTCCCAGGGTGATGGCTGCTGCTTTGTGTCTAAGCCTTACAGACAGTGCCTATTCTTTGGAAAGCTGAAAAATCTGTTGCCTTTGTTTGCTGTGAAAGTCACCCTCCTTCAGATACAGGCAGCGATGGAACCAAGTGGTGCCAGCAGCAGTCTGGCTAAATCACAAGGTAGGACAGTCAGGAAAGAGGACAAGAAATGGGGTAACAGAATTCTCTGTCACAGCCAGATCCATCACCTAACTTTCCAAAAGAGAAGCAGTTTATCAGGAATTCTCAAATTGTCCATTGGCCTGTTCTGGTCTCAAGATCCAGATGCAGAATGAAAATTCACAGACGTAGAGAGAACATGAATGTTTTGTGCAATAGCACTTCACAAGGATCTGTGCCAATTCATACCAAATGAAGACCCTGCACAGAATCATATCCACTTCATCAATATATCAAGTTAATTCTTCTAGAAATACAATCATACTTTTTCTTTTAACCTCTTTTCCCAATTTAGATCACCTGACCTATCTTGAATCCTGTTATATTCCAGTGCAACTCTTACCAATGCACTTCTTGTAAAGTAGTTTCTAATTAAAAGAGCACAAGTCCAGGTCCATAAAGTCTTTGTGCACCACTGTACACATAATAATCTTATGTTGTTCTTACATAGCATAAATAAATTCAGGAAAACCTGAAGTTGTTCTACAATTACCAGAAATGTTTTTATTTTTGATAAACTCATGCAGAATTGTTTCATATGTCATAGATATTCATACCCATATACCGAAAGAGAAGTTATAATTACCAACTTGTTTGACTTAATATAGAACAGAAGCAGTACAACACTAATTGACTTTACCAGTGCCCTGAAATTGCTAATTGACTGGTAAGGCACTAACTTTTTAACCTAACTCATTAGGTAGGAAACTCTTGGCTAGGAAATCCCCCTGAATAAATATTAGCATCCATTTGGAAAAGGTCAGATACTTTGGGTTTTTATCATTACATTCTACTACTTATTTATAAACCGTTGAATGTCAAAGGCAGGTTATTCTTAATACAGTATCTGGCAAAAATATTTACTACAGTATCACAATTCTCAAATATGAAAAAGAAAACAGAATATCCCATACTCTTATAAGCAGGAGCAGCATGACTTTGCATTATTTCTCAGACTAGCATGAAAATCACTGTATGTCTTTCACTCCAAATCAAAGGGAAAAGCTTTCACACTAGGTCCATTCTTGCTTCCAAACCAGAAACAGACAAACCCTCTGCTGCTTTAATTACATTGGCTTCAAATAACAGGCAGTGGTAGACTCTATCCCAAACCAAAAGAATAAATAAAAGTGTTTTCAAAACTCCTAATTAGCAAGTCAAAATAAAAAAAAAAAAAATCAGTAAAATACTGATTTTTTTACAGTTTCTAGACAGATTCCATTCAGTCAGTGTGGACATAGAAGGAAAAGAGCCCAAACATCCTCACCTTATGGCAGCTCTGAAAAACATCAAATTTCCAATGAAATGTGGACTTTCCCTGGTCAGCATCTTGCAGCACAGGGAACAAGTTGTACAAAGCATCAGTATTACAAGAGCAAATCTTGGTACTTCCTTCTCCTTTTTACATCCCAGAAGTATATTTCAAAGCTATTTCCTTCAGCAG
>NW_008246060.1:7395712-7421540 GCF_000691975.1 Corvus brachyrhynchos
GCAGGAGAAGATGCTACAAAAATTACTCAAAGATTTCTCACCCTTTTTACCAAAATTATGGGATAATCTAGCAAATATTTTTTACTTATTTCAGTTAGCAATTTCCCTGCCTTAGAAAATATATTGGTCTTATCATTTAGGTGTGCAGCACAGGATTGCATCAAACTGTTGAGAAAAGTGTATGTGAGCTTTTGCAACAAAAGACCCAAAACAGAAGGGAGGAATTAGAAGCAGTATGAAGCCTATCAGGAAGATTCTGGAAAAAAGTCATACCTATGGCAACAAATTACTGATGTTAGACTCAGCTGCTTCTTTAAATACAAGGTTTTGCCTGGTGTTATACAGGAAACTCCTTCTCATTGGGGCATATCCCTTCAGACAGTATATAATAGTTTCAATTACCACACAGGAAATCCAGATGAAATTTTTTATCTGGTTATTTACAAACAATCATACACAGAAAAAGAATTTTTTCCAGTATATGCTTTTCTTAGAGTTTTAAAACCAAATTTCTTGGCCTAATTGCAAGAGGGAGATTTACCCATCTACTATCTGTAGAGCCACAGTTCTAGAAGAGAAATATCTGCCAAAGTTATGCAAAAATATAAATTGCCATATCAAGAATGACAAAAGCAAAGTAAAAAGCACTCATGCATTACAACCTACCTTTGTCTTCCTGTGTTGGGACAGACACTCCCTCAAAACCACTGAGACACAACCTTTGATACTCCTCTCCCTTTAGCTGCAGGATACTTCACGTCCCAACGCTTCAATTTAGCTGCTGGAGGGTTTACAGTGGTGTTGGGTGACATCCTCCTTCAGAGATTACTCTAGAGGGGAAAAAAGAAAAACAAGCATAACCACTCCTTTGTAGGATTTCGTGTGCTCCATGGAATTTACAGGTAGTGCCTAATCTCAGTGCCTTAACGAAATTTAAAGTACCGTGACTTAGGGATTTTCCCAAATCTTCTGATTTGGCAAGCTGGGCGCAGTTGGTTTAATATTTCCACCCCACAGCCCAGACCACTTATTCTTCAGAGTTGCTGTGAGTACATTTCGGCATCAAACAGCCAGGCTATGCCTTTTTGTACCAAACGCTAAATAGTCCAGCCTCCAAAATTCTTCTCCTGGGCATCTAATCAAAGATAAAAGTTTGCTTCAAGCAGAAGTTTGTGTGTGAAATTTGTGTGTGAAACATGTGAAGCCAGCGGCCAGTAGGCACTTCCCAGGGCTGGCACGTGGTAAAATAAGGCTTTTTTCCAAACCCAGCATTACAGAGAGCAGGAGAGATGGACAGGAGGACAGAGGGGGACAGAGGGTGCTGTGCCATGCCCAGACCCCACAGGCTGACACTGGCTGCCCACACAGCTCACGGTGCTGCCTGGCAGGACCTCAGAGCCTTTTACCCTGGGCAGACCCTGATGGAGAGGATGGCCTGTCCTTCCAAAATCTACCTGCTGGCTCAGAAACATGCAAAGAGGCGAGAATGAGCACAACTTCTGAAAACCAAGATCCCTCTGCTTAAATATTGATTCTGTTTGTCATGTCAGTCCCTACACACACACGTGTCTAATTTGAAATGCATCTCATGGACCATGCTCAGCAAACTGTGAGAAAACCTCCTTCCCTCACCTGTGTCCTGGCAAGTGCACAAAACTGGTGCCAGGGAAAGCTCAGTCTGACTCGGCCAGGCTGAGCTCTGTCTCTTAAACATCTCATGATGTTTAGTGCTGTGACTGACCGTGGATTTCTCGCTGTGGAAATCTAACGTTGTCCAGGGTTCCTTGGCACATCCCCTGGCTGAGTGGTGTGCCAAGAAGTAAACAGCCAGAGGGCTGTGCTTTTTTCGTAGGCAGAAATAATGATAGCTCTTATAATTAGCTTTTCTTAGGTTTCTATGTTTTCATTTTGCACCTTACAGCATTAGCGAGCAATAGAAATTCTGAGCGGTAGGAAAGTTGAAGAATTTTTTTCTCATGTTCCTCAGTAATTTTACAAGCTATTTTTCCATGCTTTAGAGCATGAGTTTTATTCCATTATCTAATCCATGTCTAGTAATTAATCAAATTGCTTTAAACAGTGAAATTTGATCTAAAATGTTTTGTTCATTTGCAACCAAGTAAAGTTTGATAAGAACAGACAGTTTGGCAGTGCCTGTAAATCCTTGTGGAGCAAGGAAATTAACATCTTGGCACTCAGCTCTGTAATGATGTGCCTGATTTCATGGAAAAAAAGACAACAAATTCATTTCCATACCTCAATAATGCTTTTCTTTTGCTTTAGCTTAATTAACTCATTTAAGGATGAAAGCTGAACTTTTTTTAGGATACCTGGTTCCTAGAATGTGCAATGGGCTGGAAAAATGATAAATCTGAAGCTTTGTGATAAGAATACTTCAAGGCAAAAAGCATTTGTAT
Organism: Corvus brachyrhynchos; assembly: GCF_000691975.1. NCBI lineage: Eukaryota > Metazoa > Chordata > Aves > Passeriformes > Corvidae > Corvus > Corvus brachyrhynchos. The sequence goes on from NW_008246060.1 coordinate 7,398,130, forward strand.
GCTAAGAATAAATTTGTTGCAGTCTATTCTGTAGCTGAAGAGTCAAAAAAATAGTTAGCTAGAAGTACTTTAAGGGTTATTTTATATCTGTAGCTAATGCAGCAATGATAATTTGCATGAGCTGTAGTCTGCTGCTTATTGCAGCTCATACTGTTCCAGGGGAGTTCCATAAAAAAGGGAGAGGAGTATCCCAGACAAAGCTGTGAAGGGCCATCTAATGTTTGTTCTCCTCATTGATTGCTCTAAATGCAGGGATGCTGTCCACTATTATGCAACAAAATAAAGGGAAAAGTTATGGTGTTTGTAATATTATTATGGGTGCTTTCTTCTTGCTTCCTTCTACAAGAAGATATTACAGCAATATTTAACTCTTCCCCGGGTATCCATGGATAATCTGAGCCCATACATCTGTTTCTGTGCACGTTTTTTCTTTATATATCCCCTTCCTTAGTGGTGAGATATGTTGGGATAAGGTTTAGCTATCAAGTAGGAGATAAATTGTCATCCAATAGATTTACCTGTATGTAGTTTTCTTTTCTAAAATAGTATTCTTGAAATTAAAAGCAGGACAATTACTATTTTCACTTTTGAAGCAGAGTGCAAGATGTGAACACAGATATTCAACACATTCCACCTAATCTGCTCAAAATTTCTAAAATTGTACTATTAATATTTCAAATAAACTCACTGACTTCTCACACAAACCATTCGATGTAACCTTTGCTTTTTCTTGACTTTTTCCTTCTTAATTTTAAATATGGAAACATGAACATTTCTGTGTCTGGAGGATCTGGTATGTGCAGGGACATGATGAAAATGAAAAAAAAAAGCCTGAAGAAATCTAAATATTTTGCTGGTTTATTTTCAAAACACATTAAATGGGGAAATCATGTTCCCAGCTGTTGTGGGTGTGTTGGGCTTTAGTCAGATAAAGGTTTCTTTGGTGAAAAGTAAATTCCCACCTCTTAGAGAAAACCTCAACATATCACAAAAACATGAAAAAAAAAAATTTCTTCTGATTAAACCCCCAGAGAACACCTGACAGCACACCTTGTTTACCACCCAGGGCACTCTGAGCTTTGTTTTGAACTGAATTAAGCAAAAGTTACATATCTGAGGAGCTAAGTTTTTAAACTTTTGTATGTATTTGAATACTATTTTCCCAATTGCATTCTAAATACGACATTTAAAATGGTTTTAATTTCACCAAGAGATAAAGGTTCCCCTAAGGGCCTGCATGTGAAATCAACACAAATAGCTTACAAAAAGCCATGAAAAGAACATTGCTCAGGAACAACGTGACCTGAGAAGGCTGCCTGGAAACCTTGTTCATATGCTATAAAATGTTAAAAGAAGCAAATTCCCTAAATGAAAAAAATATATGATAATGAAATTTGGACAAGCAGTACAAAACATTGAAAATATCACACATGAGGATTGTGGAAATTTAATGTCTAATTATAACTTGATTTTGGAAATATTTCCTTGAACCTGATCCCCCACTAGCTCGGTTTTGTTTTGATTAATTTCTAAATGCCTGAAGCAGCATGTTCCTTTCCTGTAGTCCTTAGAGTTTCACACCATAACTATAATATGCCATTTTCAGAGGTGGTTAATTTTAAATGTTAATTTCTTTTCAAGAGTTACATTCAAAATCAGATCACACGTTTGTGTGTCTAAATTTTAAGCACCTAACCTTAGATACCCAATTTTGAATATTCAGAGATTAATCTTTATATTAATGAAATTAAAATTACTTTTTGTGGCTAGAGTCAATTGCTTTTTAACATCCTTAAAATGCTGGCACATTAATACAGTAAAAACCAGAAAGAAAAATAATCCAAAAGAACCTATTTGAAAGGAAGGCTGCCTTTGACCAAGCAAGAGAGTCTGCATTATAGTTATGGGCACTTTATTTCTGTAACACCAGAGGTAGCACCAACCTACAGGCAAGTTCGTTAATCTCCCCAGCTCCAAGGAAATGGAATGTCATGCAGTGCAATGTATTCTTTATTGCTATTCCTGCATAGCTTTCTTTGTTAAAGATAAAACTGAGAAAAGTTTAGATGGGATTTTAAGAATTTCAAAGCTATAGGCTCATGAATATTCTACTCTCAAGATCACCCACAGTCTGTCCAGTAAGGATGGGCAAGGACGCAAAACACGGTCACTATAAAAGTTTACACTATCTCCATGTACATCTGTGCAGAGATAAAACAATTATGAGTATCTATCTTATAGTGACAATAGCAAAAAACTTAAGACATGAAAAAACCAATAAATCTGCTTTATAAGACTTGCTTAAAAATGTAAATATGCCATTATTTAATGACATACTGAATAATTAATCAATTTCCTTATTAGTTCTAATCTGTTTTCCCAGATTCATAGTTGTCATTCATTTGGATTCCTGGCCGCAAGAAGTCAGAAAATCAGTAAAAATAATATCAAGGATGATCTCTTTGAGGCAAACAAAGGTCCCTAAATTTAAAGAAGTTGATTCATTTAAAACAAGCATGTATCAGTATTGATAGAAACACAAATACACACTCTGGCATTCGCGAGTCAAAAAAATCTTTAAAAGCGTGATCATTTAATTACAGTTGACTTAATAACTGCAACATCAATCCAATAAAATCCCAATAATTAAGATGCTTGACAGCAGCAGGTCTAGTGTAAAAATGTTTATTATTTGATAGAAGCACAGAAGAACAATTAGATTTCTTGTGGTAAATGTAGAATATATTCCTCTAGTATTCTCTACTATACAATGTGTGCGTGCCCACAATAAGAGTATTAGAAATATCCTCCATAAAAAAGAAATCATCTGCAGTACTACTTGTGTTCTCTGCCATGCTTTTCTTCATGTTTACAAAGAACCTGCAATTCTGCCTTGAATCTCAGTTTTCTCACTGAGTATTTCAAGTCTCACTTTGTTCTTCAAAGGGAAACCCACCTGATGCTGTACCTTGTACACCCCCACACACTTTCATGCCAGCTCAGTTTTCCAGCTCTCCTTCCAATACTTGTGAAACATCACAGAAGAGCTGAACAGTAAGCATTATTTAGCACAAAGCTTGGGCTGTTTTGTCAACAGAATTCATTGACTTTTACCAAGATAAACCAGCATCACTTGCTTCATAAGGAAACAGTGATGCAGAAATACCAAATGACTTTACCAACTTCATACAGTAAATCCTGGGGGAAGCAAGGACACAACACTTCTGACCATCAGCCATATTGTCTGAGCGTTGAATACCACTGAAGGCTGCTTATTAGCTGTGCTGTTTCCATTAAAATTTGTGAAATAAATCTGGGCCAGATATCAACAAGTTCCGTGACTCTGATGGATTTTCCCAAATAATTACTGAGTCTTTCATTTTTCACTGTTAATCTGCCCGTCAGTCTGCAAAATATTCAATTTGGATTAATTCAGTCTAATTTTCTCTTTTCCTAAATGGTGGAATGCCTGCAGTCTCCATAAGATGTAAGTAATGTGATCCTTCAGGCCCAGAAAATGCAACATGAAGGTTTAAATAAGCAGTCTGGCTTAGGCAACAAGATTACAAGTGGATTTGAAAAACCAGTGCAGAAATTTTCCTTCTGAGAACAAGCTATGGAAACTGATCATATGAATAGAGTTATCAGCACTAATAAAAATTCTGATTGATTCCTGGCTTGCATGCAACTTCTGGAGTGTTTGTTTCACATTGGCTAGCATAGGTCAGAAATAACCAACCTGTGCTTTGCAGCTAAACTTAAATCTAGCTGTAATGCTTGCTAAGTTTAACATCAATGGATTTGGGAGGGGCTTAGCTTTGTTAGTTGTGGGTTTCTTTCCTAAATCTCTGACAGTGAGAAGATTGGCTTACAGACTTCCGATAAAGACAGGCATTTTACAACAACCTTATTTACTTTCAAACTTGTCGTTTTGTTAATCTTGTCAAATCATCAGTTAAAAAAATCATTAGTCAGAAATTGGATTGCTCAAAAAGAAACTCTACATTTGCTCAAAGTCCAATACATACACGACAAGATTTGTGATCAACAGTACAAACCACAACATCAGTTTCATACTTTCTGTCTGTATAATTCTAGCAGCAAGAATTTAAGCTTCTGAGCATCTACAGCTTGCAGATATATATGCTGCAATTTTAAAGTTTTCTTTGTTACTTCATACAGAATCTCCAGAATGCTCTCGCTAAGACAACTTACTAACTCTTTGAGTATAATGCTGAAAGAAGATCCTAATGATTTATAATACAATCAGGGACCATAAGGTAAATCAATAGTTTATTTGTGAAAAAATAGACTTTCTTGTTTGTGAAGCTATGTCAAATTTTTAAAGCATCAACCTGATGAATTCCCATTTTATGTGGATAACATTATACCTATAACCTTGCATCAGACTTAGTCATTATCTACTGATATAAAACACATACACTGTATTTAGGAAAGTATTTTTTGATAGACATAGTCCTTTGATATACAATTGAGACATATTTTTACTTCTCCAAGGGAAAAGATGCCTGAATTAATTACTTGCAAAATTACAAATATTACAACAAGATTTTGTTTGTCCTGGATAATATATGCTTTCTTTTTTTTAAATCAGAAACACCTATAATAGATGCTTTTATAATTAATTTTATTGTAGTATGCTTTATTGGTTTGTGTCTTAGGGGGGAGAATAGGAGCTGGAAAGGGAAAACAAAATTCTCAATATAAAATGTGGGATTTTCATCAACAGAGGAAGAAATCACAACAAAATATTGGCAATTACAGTGTGATAATAAATATCTGATCTTTTAACTCTATGACTTTCCAATTCTGTGCAGCTGTAAATAATACACCACTTAGAAGCTCTTGAGATAAGAGATGTGCATGACCATGTTTCAGTGCAGCTGCCTGCATATGATGTGTGCCACAGAAAATTTGCCTACAGATGTTATTCCATTTCAAAAGTGGCAACAATTAAGAGGTAATTTTCCATGTACAACAGTAACAGTGATAATAAATGGAGATATTCAGACCTCCTCTAGGAGAGACGCTGCTTTTTTAGCAGTATGAATGTATTTATACATGAAATGTGCATGGATGTATTCTTGCCTTAAATCTTCAACTTTGTTCCTATAAACACAATCAAATGTGCTGGGAGATTATGCTGATCACATTCCCCCGATTACAGTTCCAAGAAAAAAAGGTCTCTCAATAGATCCACAAATTGGTAAAAAAATGAATGCTCACTGAAACCAGAGCTTATAAAATTAATGAAATTGTTTCACTGTCTTCAAAGACTTCACTTAAATCATTTCTGTTTGAAAAGCAGTTTGTCTAATATCATCCTCCAGAGTATCCTGTAACCATAATAAATTCACACAAAAATACATTTTTTCCAGTTAATACGCAATCTTGTTACAATGAAAAATTCACAGTGTATTATTTATTTCCTCTCACATTTTAGATAATAAACAGGATATCAAGTGATATCTGTTACTAATGTCATAATAAATGGAAAATCTTGGCCTAGTTTAAATTATTAGTATAAAATCTAGTTTATTTACTAAGCAACTTAACAGAAACACTAGACTGTGAACGCACACACCTGTATACCCCCACTGTAAAATGAATGTATACAGGAGCTTTATGAAAGTGTTTTTCATGGATTTTCAACAATGGAGTAAATAGAAAGTCTCTTAGTAAATTTTTCAGGTCCTGGAGAGCTGTTATATTGGCATCCCATGGATCATATTGTTCATTTTAATGATGTAAAATGCTGGCATTGACTTTCACATAAATGGTCTCCATGAATTTGAATTGTGGGATTGAGACCTACTACTATAGATTGGTAAATTAATTTTCCCCTAATGCTACAAAAATGCTGTCCTATTTATCATTACTAAATAAATCCAATATTTCAGTCATTAAGAATTCCACACTGGGAAGAACTGGACTTTTTAGATTTAAACCAGGGAATAAATTCACTAGCAAAGATCTATAAAACAAGGTCCTAACTCTCTGAAAGATGTTAGATACATCAATCAGTTCTTTATTAAAGAAACAGTATTTATGGAAACTTCAAGAGTCCAAATTAGCTGTAGCCCAAAGAAAAAGGATTTCTTTCCCCCCTCTCCCTTTTTTTTTTTTTAAATTTTAATTTCTCAAGGCTTAGACTGTTTCAAAATAAAAAGAAATTTCTGGTATGTTTTCAAGGAGTGGAATGATATCAGAGCTCTAATGCTTAAAAATAGATTGCCCTGCTAATCCCACATCATATCCAGGTTATTGTGCTTGCTAATCTTATTCATTACCTAGGAAGGATTTCCTGTCTATGGATTTTAACATGTGATATAATCTCAGATTACAGCTCTTTTACTATGTACAGTGACATATAAGACCAGGAAAAGAAAAAAGTATGTTCAGCTGTGATAGGGTGGGTTAAAGAAGTGACTTAAAGAACTTTAAGATAAAATAAATTATTTCTTTTAGAAATACGCCCAGTGAACAGGAGTTCTCAGGTAATGGGAAGCATACAGAAGTGTGTTTTAATAAAACGTGAAATAGATCACCTAGAAATTCCTCTTGTGTACATCTATGGTTTTATGTTTAAAAACAGTGCATATTAAGAGAATATTTTGAGTGTGCGTTTCAGATCTCCAAGATACTGACAATGTAAATGTGGACCATCAGCCACAGGCAGAGACATTTAAAGAGGAGTTTCAATATCAGACATTTTTTGAGTTAATGTATTCCTTGTTAAATGTTCTTAAAATGTTTTTAATTTGTTGACATTTGCAAAAATTCAATGAATTGTATTTCATGCTTTTGTATTATTTGTTATCCATTCATATTTAAAAGGTTTCTCCTATGAACAACTTAAGAAAATGCTATTATCACATTGGGGAGTGTCAGGAGTCAGACAGACTTTTTGCATAGAGATAATTTTGTGGATGTTCTGAGATGCCCTATTTGAGGGCAGGCAAAGGGCAGCCCCTACCCCCCCAGTGTTTTGTATTTTCCAGTAACTCAGCAAGCTATATTCACTAGCATCTGGCAACTCCCTTCTTGTTCAGTGCAACACTAAACACTACTTTTATTATTTCAATTTATATTTGTTCATTATATTGCTAATGAAAGGTATAATTAAAATAATTTTAATGAGAACAACGTTCTCAATTTAGCATTCGAGCCACCAGCCTGTTGGAGCCAGAAGTTTTCTGCCAATATTACTCAGGAAGCAACACAGTATGAAATACTGTACATTTATTCTTTCAGTGAGACTATGAGCTACTAACCTTGATTCACTTTGCATGGAAATCAGAAATCTTTTATACAGATTGTTAAAGGAAATTTTTGCAGCTAATCATTACAATAAAAGTAAATTATTCCATATAACTCTTGAATATTAGATTTTAAAAATGAGAATATTGTGAACATTTTAGGCATGATCTCAAGAAACCTCTTTTTTCACGTATTCAACAGTTTTCCATTGATATGTTATATTTCAATGGACAAATTTTTCAAAGCATGTACTTCTAAGTACAAATCTATTCCTTATGAATAATATTACATGTATAGAAATAATAGCACCTATGTCATTTTTTTAATGTAGACAGGAGATATTTTTTAAGTGAAATAAAAAAAAGGGGAAAATCAGCAACAAAAAACTGGCTGAAATTTTCAATCTGCCATAAATACACAGAACTGAATTACCAAAATTTGGAGTTCTAAAAATCTGGACCCAAATTCATCGAGCCTGTTTTCAACCCCAAACAGAGCTGTGTTTTACATGTGTTACTTAACTGAGTAAGTGACACCATGAGGTGGACAGCTTCTAACAGCTGACAAGGAACAAAATCTGAACAGTACCTTGGGGTGGGCATGAATTAAAGCCCAGGAATGGGCTTTAGGAGAGCACTGCCCTGCCAAGCTCCCAGGCTCTGGCACAGGCTGAGAGCTCTGGCAGCAGCCCTGCCCATCCCATCTGCCCCATGAGACACACACCTTGTTTGTGTGCCTACACCCAGTGATGCTCCTCACCTCCCATCTCTCATTTCAGAACAGGGAATCCCACGTTCTGCTCCTTGCCAATTTTTTTTTTTGGCACCAATTTCTATGATCAATTACTGCAAAAGTGGTGTGAAATCCTTTAAAAAGAGATTGGGAATGTCATCCCCCACCTTCTTAGTGCTGCAGTGTCCATATTTCTCTCTAGAACTGAACTTGCCTGCTCTCTAACATGGAGTATCTGCCTTTCTCTTGAGATACACTCAGTTCCATATTTTACTCCTGGGCATGTGTAGATACACAACCCCACTCTTTAAAATTAGATTCAGAAGGTAACTCTTTAACTGGGCACATTCTGCAGGAGCTATTTTGCTGATTACAGTTGAGCAAAATGTCCATCCATAATGAACACCTTTAATTGCTAACTAACATTCTTATGAAAGTCAAGCACTTTTTTTAAAGTTAGCCCGTACTCATGAATTTAATTAAAAAAATCTTTCATACGTTGACAGTACTGAGAGGTGATATTGTCAAAGTAACTATCAGCTTCTTCAGGCTAAAATATCTGAACTAATTATGGGTACATGGAACCGTCCTCAAAAAAACTATACATCAGCTATAAACAACACATTTTCTATGTATATAATTTTACATAGCAGCCTAATTTAAATTAATTTTAATCCATTTCTAGGTATTAGTCATTAGATGACAAAGTAATATTATATATGCACATTCTTTTTTAACAGAATCTAATACCACACATTGCAGAAGGACCAAAAAAATGGGAGAAGTGCTCCTTTAAATTATCATTATTTTGCACAGAGAAGAAATTGTAGATATATATTTTAAAAATCCCTTTATCAAGTATAATGTAACTGTATCACCTGCTGAAAGAAACTCTGTTTTAACTCCTGATGCCACTGAGCTTTGTTTTATGACCAAAATTGTTCCAGTGACATGTAAAAATAACCTGTACGTATAATTCCACTATGAGGCTCAATAGATTAATTTGCTTCAGTAATTATTTTTTGTGGAAGTAGCTGGCCTAGTTATGCAAAACAGAAACCCCACATCAATTTTTGTATGGCATTTACAGCAGTTGAAGAGAAATGGAAGAAATTTATTTTCCCCCAAATTCAGGCTATGATCAAGTTTCTATGGAAACCTTGAATGCCTCTACAGAAATAAGCAGCAAAGGGTGAAACTGTTCTCCCTGTTTTTCACCATTTCCTCTTTTTTCTCTCTTTGATCCACGTGGAAGTGTTTTATGTATAATTCACTTTCTACTGTTCCTTATTTCTCTTTTCACTCTTCATGTATGAGAGGGAAATCTGGAGAAACTGCCCTCACTCTGTGTTTGCCATGGGCTACCCAGGTGATTTCGAAGTGTGATGACTAAAATGTAAACATTTTCATGTGCCTAGACTACATGGTTTTATACAATCGTTTATTTCAAGTTGCCTGAGCAGAAAAACCTACTAGAAACTCTAAGAAAAGTATTTGGAACTGGACACTATAACTTTCAGGATCCTGTGGGATTTCCTCCAATGGCTGCTTCCAAACTCTGGGTTAAGCTCCTGTAAAATCTCAGTGATGGTACCAGACACAGCTCAAAATGGATATAAATGACACACATCAAAGAGGTCCCTAAAGAGCCTTTGAAGAGTTACATTTACTTCTCTTGAAATGAAAGACTACAAACTGTGTGAACTAAGCATAAAAAATGTTACGTACTAAAATGCAGTTTTATCTGTAGACCTCAGATGACTGAGGAAACAGACTTAGAAAACAGCACAAATGCAATTTGCATTTTGTCATTTAGATTTTCTTTCATACTTCTCTCAACCCAGGTGCAGCTTAGCTCTGCCCACACACATAAAGCACTGGAAATTTCAGTTTCATTAGAACCAGTTGGGGAATGATTTGGAAAAAATCTACTAATTGTAGGTAAACAGTACAACTTGCCACATGACATGCTATAGGGGCCAAGTAATTTAGGGTCTGTAGATCATTCTAGGGTGCTCTGATGTAGGTTTCTATAGGGCAAACTATTCTTCCCTGACTTGCACTATTTTTTTTGTGAGACTGATCCCCAACCACACAAGAAAAAGGTAATGTTGACGATACAAGTTTTAAATGGTTGAACTAAAATCTTAAAGCCTCAATAAATCCTACAAACATAATTTGCTAGGGTGACCTGGACAGAGATAAGAAATACAATGGGAAATCATCCCTGCTCACTATAACTTGTAAATAATATGTAAGGGGATTCCTGATGGCTTAATATTAAAAAGCCCAAAAATAAAGTAACAATAAAAAAAGTCTGTAAGTTAAAAACGGAGGAGCTCCTTATGCTACGAGCAAGGTCCTTCACAGGATAGCCAGAAAACGACTGTCCTGCAAAAATATGTATTATCTTCGTGCATAGGGATGGATGCAGGCAGTGCTTTTTGTGAGGGCATGAAAACCAAGTGGTTTTTCTGGTGGTGTACACAAATTCACCAGACAACTACAGTGATTGATCATCCTCTCTGGAGTGATGTAAGCGTTCATTTGCTTGCAGTAACCTCAGATGAATAATTCTGCTACACTTCCAGTGCTTTAATCAACTGCCCAATTAAAACTGTGCAGCAACCAGAAATGGCATTCTGCCGTTACACATCTGCAAGGCTCTGCAGACACGCTGACCAGTGATGACAAAAACAAACTTAATGGAATTTCTTTCTGTACATACTGTTCAATGCTGTGTGTCTCCACAACCCTTTGCAATGCTCAGAGACCCCTTTGGTGCACGATGTCCTGCACAGGGCACATCCAGCTGCCCACCAGGCTGTGCCTATGGATATTCACTGCTAGAAACTCCTTGTTTTCACTTGTTTGCTCCTGGTGCTTTTTTACACCAGGTGATTTCATTCATGCCAGGTGGCGCTTGTCATCAAAAGCTGAAATTTTTCTATTATTACACTCCTGTAGTTTGATAAATTTGCCCCAGTAGTTCAAAATATTTTCTTGGGAGTAGTCATGTAAATACAGACTGCACTAGCCCTGTTAGTCCTCCATTACACCAAATATTTTAGCAACAGTACCTGTATGGAACAGGCACACTACAAGGCCATTTCTGTCACATTCCATTTTCATCCAAGAATGTGTCTAAGTATTTTTTAAAATTTGTGTGGCTTTTTCAATGTGATCTTCAAGATATGGTTTCTTCAAGAAATAAGAGTAGTACTGGAGCACAGTGCACAGATGCCAAATTTTCATGTTTATTTAATATCACTAATTCTAATTTCTCATAATCAGCACAATGGTTTTTCTCACTTATTACTACTGGCACGTTTCAAAAGTAAGCATACTTTTTTCCAGACAATATTTTTTTTATTTATTGTATCATAAATATTGATCTTGAAGGTATAGTTCACAAACTGGCAATAAGATATCAATTAAAACAAAATTAATAGATGCTTCAATGCCAATTTGACAAGCTGTGAGCTGAACAGCATTTCCCTGTGATATCACACAAACCTCATATGGAGGAAATAGTTGATAAAGACAAATTACAGATGTGTGGAAAAAAATAGATATGGATCTTCAAAAGCTCTTAGTTAAGCCAATAAGTGACACTACACACGCAGTGGTACAAACTCCCAATTGACCGTAACTCCCTTGTTTGCACACCAAGTCTGTGCTTTCTCATACAACCTCCAGAATCTTCCTTGTAGCACATTAGTGTTTTTCAGTGGCTCACCTCCTCCCCGAGGCTTTGGAAAGAAAGTAACCATTGATAAGGTCACTTACACTGCAAAGCTTTTCTTCCTGATGAGGCTGCTGCGTCTCTTCTGATGAATTATTCACAGACTCGTGTGACTAAGCGTGCAGCTGATCTGAAGTGCCATTTATGTAAGATGTGTGGTACTAGCAAAATGGCTGCATATTTTCTTCTAAAGCTACTTAATTAGAAATGTTGAGAGTATTCTTTTTGTAGATGCAGCTTATTTCTTTGTGATCAAACACAGTTAAAGGATTTGGTACTTCCCTTTGACGCTGTAAATTAGACAAATTTTTCCACGGAAAGTCTTTTAAAAATTATCACAGTACTTCTAGTCCACATGTAAATCAGGAAATCTGTGTGGAAATAAAGCATTAAAGCCATCTACTTGAATGGTAGAGCTACTATAAAATGCATAAAAATGCAAGTCATATTGATGTCATTGCTTCTTAACACTTGATATATTAAAACTAGTGTTTAATTGGATAAAAACTGTCAGAAACAGAAAGCAAAACCTACTGGACTGAAGTCTTTAAAGTTAAAGCCATTCACTGAAGTGCCCTCAGTGGTAAGAAACCACCCACGCAAAAAGTTTAAAATAAAGAAACCTTGAATATTTACAGGGTAGCTTTTTCACTTTTTCAATCTTTCTAGACCTGATTTTCTTCCCTGGGAGAGGCTTAGAAACCTGTCCCCAGAAAGGTTAGCAAGATGTTTATGTATAAACTCTTTGCCCTCCCGGGGGAGTATTCAGTTACATTATGTGCATCAAAACAGAACACCTATGGGTGAGGGAAGTTCTCTGTGACCTGAAGGGTAACTTCCAATAGCACCAGAACAGCCCTTCCAGATTAATTTCATAAATTCTTTTCTAATCTAAGAACTATGTACTCAATTCTAACTGTTTATTTAATAAATTCTCACATCCCTGTTTTTAAATCAACTTGGAATCATTTATATACCAGTTCAAATCACTATGGTGCTCTGGAAGCTTCAGTGGTACTGTCTTTTACAGGTCACACAAGCATTAGCATTGAGAGTGTTGCTGAATGCTTAGTAAATCCTGACAAGGAAAATTCCTCCCAAGTACAAAGAAAAGTGTGGTAGTTCAGCACTTCTACCTCATGAGTCCTGTGTTAAAGAGCACAGACACTGAAGAGATTTTAAATATTGATAGTCTTGGGTTATGATTATTACACAGCAGAAACATTCTGAGTAACTAAGCTCATGATTACTTCTAGGCATCCCTGATGAAGTAAGGAATGGCTTTTATTATCTTAAAGTTTAATGAAATCCAAGCAGACAAGGTAAAAATATGAACTGCTGTTTCCATTTTACAATTACAGTAATTGGGATACTCAAAGGTTGTTGAGCAACATGGAAATTGAGTCAGAAAAGGAAACTTTTCTGGTTTCACCTAAGTGCCTCATCCACAGAATTATCTCTGCTCTTCAAAGGAGAAGGTTTTACGTATCTATCTATATATTTTTTTATATATATATATATATCTATTTAGAAGCAATGTTTCCAGCTAATGAGATACCTTCATTAAATGCTATGAAATACCTTATTTGCTATAATATAAAGTACATGTTAGTTCACAAACATTAATATGAAATTGAACATGAAAACAGCTGATCCCTTTCATTTTTTGAATGCCCTATTGCACAGGGCCTATTTTCCTATTACTTTGTTATTTGACTAAATATTAGTGATTTACCCCTTAATCTTTCTCTTCGTTGAATTTGTTTAAAACCGTCAACTGAAAAAGCAGTCACTTCTAAATTTTAGGTTTTTACCAGTCATAGACAAAATTGAAAGCTGCAGTAATATTTTTCAAGTTAAAACACATTAAACAAGCCCTGCTTCCTCCAGTCTGAACTCATTACATGTAATACAATGACACATTAGTTTCTCAATCCACCAGGGAGTTAACACATTAAGTTCCTGCAGGTCAGTACAACTTGTCACTTCTCACTGGTTTTCCCCTGGACAAAACTGTTTCCAGTTTTCTCTAGATGACATAACACACTGTAAAGCCGAAGGAAGTTAGCACTTGTCATCACAAGGGGTTTTAAGCCATTTAATTTAAAAGGGCAGAAATGTGCAAAAACCCAAGCCAGACTCACTTTCCTGCTTCCTGTCAGAACAGCCACAACTCAGTCTGGGAGACTCTAGACCTTGGTCTAATGACACACACAGAGCCCATTGATAATTGCTTTTAAGCGAGAAATACATTTCTGCTGTTACTGAGCAATAGTAAACTGCGACCATTTTCATCCAGGTTTATAATTTATTAAGACTGCATGACCCTAATAATCTCTGAGACTGTATAAACACTAAAATAATTCATATAACACACAAAATATTTATGAAGCACAACACTGAACAGATACTTAACTTCCAAGCCTCTGGATCAGTAAGTTGATATAACAAGTAAAACAGTTACTGAGACTAAGTGCCAGCACATTACAGTACTAAGCTTTGGGTTGAATCTTATCAGTTAAGCCACCTGAAGAACAGTTTGAAAGATTACACAACTATGCACATATATGGCTTTTTTAGATCACTATAAAATGGTTCCTTGTTTTAAACTGCGTGAAGAAACTGACCGAAAATAATTAATAGTAGAAGAATTATTCTCATGTATGCAGAAAGACATGATACCACTATTTTGTTAACATGATAATTATTTTGTATTATGTGGGCACTGGGAAAGGCAACTAACATGAAAACAATTTTACAAATATTCAATTTTCAATTTTACAGATATTCACTGCTTTAGTTTGCCACTGTAATAACTTCATTTCTTTAGTTTCAACACATTACCACATTTGCAAAGTGCAACTGAAATATTTTCTGACAACCTCTATGTTAATTTCTTTCCTTGAATCACTCCTGACACCAACCATGCTACTAGCTCTGAGCATGATGCTTTTTCTCCTTAACTGGCTGAGAGACTGTAAGCAAAAATAAACACCTTTATCACCCTTGGAGACTGCATCAATAAAAAAAGCACTTGCATCAAGGAAGTTCCAGGTTATGAAAAATTATATTATTTTGTTAATTTCCTCAGCAGCATGCAAGATTAAAGTCATCTTTTTAGTTTCTCAGCTCCTGATTTACATTCAAGCACTCATTCATTTTGGAATTCTCTACGTTCTGTCTCAGGACATGCCAAAGATTCACGAACACCCCAGGCGACAGACCTCTGCTTCTTCAGCAACAGAGTATGGACTATGGAATAAATGTCTCCAGGACCTCAGCACGCTGCACCTTCTTTACTCTCCTACCTCAAACACAGTCCCTATTTTTATTTTGTCTCACCTGAAGAAAGTGCCAAGTAATAAAGCCCAGCATCATTGAAACAGCAGCTCTAATGCCTTATTAGATCCTGAGAGTTCCCAGGCTTTCTGCAGAAGAGCAGGTGAAAGTGTAAAACCCTATAGCTTTCTGGACATCAAACAGACAAAGATCCTGACAGGGAGTCATAGAAACCCATATGGAAAAGAACATTTTGATATTGAAAAGATACAAGTGGCATAAAACATCTCAGGATGCACTAACTGTGAATTTTGTCACTTTGCCACATATCTTGATGCCATGAAGATTTTTTGCCTTTTCTTTTATACTCCTGTTATCCCTTTTTACAACTTCTGTATTCCTAGTGCTTTTTGCCTACATTCTTAAACTTGTTTGTCAAGCTGAGAGACTCAACATTTTAGAAGCTTCATAGCTAGGGATTAGTGTGCCCCAGACCCCAAGGTCCTCTCCTGAATGCATTCTGTAAACCAAGATAGAACCGTCCAGGGGAAGGTTCCTTGGGGATGGGGGCTCACTTGAGCCTCTCATTGGGGAATCTTTGATAGATATGCTCATTAGTAGAACCTACAATGTTATACCCGATCTTTGGGGATACACTTGGCTGGGTGCATCTCGATGCACATGACCTGGACGTGTGCACCTAAGGATCCTTAAAATAAATACCAAGGTAAAATCCCTTTTCCCCTTCTAACTGTGTTTGACTCTTGATTTTAAGACCAGGAAAAGGCATCAATCTAAGCCATACCTTCTTCCCCAGCTTGAGAAAAATACTCTGAAACAAGTCCCGTTTGTTACATCCAATCAACTACTCTGGAGCATTTTGACACCATCAGCTTTGCAAACCGCATTTAGTGATATGACTGAATTAGAGAATGGAATGTCACTTTTCTCTGCTAAGAGAAGAATATTTTCTCCATTGCATGATCAACTGAGTAAATATTGCAAAATAGTCTCTCTGAATGAGTTTGCAGCAGGAAAGAAACATCATTCATGATTTAGAAAAAGCCCAGGTAATTCAGAACCACCTCAAGAACATACAACTGAAATGAACATTGCAGGAAGAGCATATGTAATTAAGAAATCCCAGAGAAAGAACGTAACATTGTTTTCTTTCATCACTTAGCCCACCACACACTCAACCTTGGACCTCTTCATCCTGCTGCTTCCTTTTGCAGAATTGAGAATCAGGATGGCTGACAGCTCCCTGAGCTCTCCATCCCTTGCTGTGGAACTTGCATTGTGCAAGTTCATTTGAGTTGTGAACGATATCTTTAAAAATCTATTTGTTTAGGTGAAGTTTCATCATGCCTGAAGTCAGAGGCACAAGTTCAAGTTACGAGCATAGGTTACAATGAATAATGAATGATGAACAGCTGTCCAAACCAGCTTACGTCAAGAATGTTGGATCTTGCTATTCTTCAGGTTTAATATAGCAGTTTCTAGGATTTTGGTTTTATGGTCATGCAGTTTCTTGAATCAGCACACTGTACATGTAGCCCATCACTTGCAGCCTACATTTTTAAAAATATTTTATTGTTCTACCTGAAAACCTAACTTCTTCAGCTAAAAGCAGAAGTTGTTAGTGTATGATCTTTTGTGCCATCATAGAAACAACTCTGCCCAGTTGAACACAAAAAAGTCCTTTGTCATTATCTTGTCCAGTGGGTACCGTGGTGTAGCCAGGCTTTGTAAACTTGTTATAAGAATTAATTCCAGAAAAGCCTTGAAAAAAAAATTAATTATATGGCCAAAATATCTCCAGCAGGGCAGTGTCACCATCAGGAGAATAAAAAGTGGTAGACTACTTTAATAAAACAGAAAAATGTCTACTTTAGACTTATTTGAATATAGTCTAAAGGTAAACAATTTCTAATTCATAAAAAGGACAAAGAAAAGCAAGGCCATGTTCATACTCTAAGTTAAGAGTTTTAGCATTGTTTCTATATCCATATAAATATATCCTAAAATTTTGTTTTCTTTTGCAAAATCCCACTAAATATATCATATGTGATGATTTAGAAGAGATTAATACCAAATTATTTCCTTAAGACAAACTACAGATGGCTGTATCTGTCATTTCCCATACATTCAAAGCCCTTTCACCATAACATGGATGTCTTTGCTGTTAAAAAGAAAAGGAAATCAAGCCAAGAAAACCTCTGCTTGTTAGTAGTAGTTATTTTCTGTAGTTTCTGAACTGCATTTTGAACAATGGCTTTAGCCTGATGTAACCATTATCCACCAGCTCTGAAGCTTAAAACACTGTAAAGTGTTCTTGTACTTTAGGTGCGAAAAGAACAGGATGCTCAAAAACCTATGCAAATTTCTAAAATGCCACTATAAAAATCTAGAAGTGGTAAAGATAGCTGTACATACCTAAAGAAATACAGAGACCATTTATATACTGCAATACTAGTCCTGTGCCAATTTGTTTACTTTGAGAAAATAAGATCGAATATAAACTACATATCAGTACCTTGATTTTACCAGTTTTGTATTTCAGTTGTATCTTGCCCCAAATTTTTGGAAATATTAATTGTATCTACTGTAAATACTGTCATTTATAGAGGCAGTATACAGCAGAAATTGCTCTCAGTCAATTAAAAGCATCCTGTTATGACTCAGTTTCTTATAAGGGGGTATAACCATGATTTAATAGTTTACAATAAGCACACAAAATACAGATCTAAGAAATAGATTATGAATTGTATCTTTATTTACAATATTACTCAAATCACTCAATACTCAAAGCTATAATTAAATATCAGTAACATGGCCATACCTCATGATGATAGACTTTTAAAATAAAGGAACAATATCATTCCTGAAACAAGGTAAATTTGATGTTGCAGCTTACTTTGCTTCCAGTTGTAAATGAAAGAATGATTGAAAGAAATATTTTCCTAAATATACAATACACATTTTAAAGAAGTACTGTGCTCAGATACACATAGCAACAGATGATTTTATGGGAAAAAGCCATTTGTGTTGCATTGATGTGTGCTGACTATTTACCTGGATAATACAGTAATTATTTAGGCAGCTAGAAAGAAAATAATTTCTCTCCTGTTCTTGTTAAATAAGAAGCCTGATAATGACAGAAACACAAAACATACCATCAGCTTTCAGTTCAAATCTCAGGGTGATTATGATCTATTTTTATAGTGGCTTAAAACTTAATTCTTGTGTATATCACACATTTCAGATGAAGCCCAGTGAGACACTAGAGGAAGGCTAGAAACGAAATACAATCCTCATCTTGAACATTTCAAGTCTAAAATTATTGGTTTTGTTTTCCATTTGATCTTTTGAGAAACTGGGTGATCTGACTAATTAAAGGGAATGAGATACCTTGACACAGTTATTGAGCTTCATCTCAAAGGATGGTTTTGCTGGTTATGATGCAATTTACAGTCCAATATATTAAGGATATCAAAACTGCTTTTAACACTGCTTCATCTTACAGTGGAAGCTGCTGTAGCACAATTTCTATTGAGCTGGATTACCTGCCCTGATTGCCTAAACTAGCTCTGGCCAAGCAGAGGCACAGGAAGAAATTGATGCAGACACCCCAAAAAAAGATCCCATGGGAAAAAAATATGTAGAACCTAAATTAGGCAATTTTATTCCGAGTGAAAGTTGAGCCTTAATATAATCTAGTTCTGAAAAATTCATATGAACTGTGACTGGTTTTGTTCCCTTCTCCCCTTTGTTTTTTTTCTTAAGCTAGCCACCACCAGTTAGATCCCCGAAAGACTCTTGTCTAAAAATTCATTCAGCCCCCCAATCTTCTTGCCTTTTTACTAGAAAAAATGGCCCCTTCCAGAGACTATAAATTATTTCTGACATAACAAGATATCTCACTGTACCTCAGAGCACTTCTCTCATAAATAGTATGGGATTAAATGATTCTTTTGTTATATCTTGGGCTGTTCAGAAATGTAAGGGAACATATAAACTTTCCCTCTCCTGACTTCCACAGTACTGTCAAATTTTTGATGATTTGTGTCAATGCAACAATTAAAGGAGACAGATGGAGGAAAAAAACCCTGGAGACCACTCCAGCTTAGGGGTTTCTCAAAGCTTTGAAGTCACGTGAACTCACCTAAAAATGAGATATCCTGGTGCCAATGTCAGCCCAACTTCCTCTAACGGGTTTGGCATTCCTTGCCCTCAGGTGAGGTCAGGGCAGCACCAAATCCTGCTGCAGGGCTGCTGTGGAGCCTTGTCTGTTCTCAGGCAGGTCCCTGGGAGCAGTCCCCACGTCCTGGTCTACCCTGGTGGTCCTGACCAGGTTCAGAAGCACATTCATGGCTAACAATTGCGCTGGTGCCACATTATGCACTCCCAGGGAGCAGAAAAAGGTTGTAAATTAATGTTTTTAGCTGAGCTTTGATACATTAATGACCTGATTAGTTTAAAACCAAATAGTAGCAAGCTGCTTTCTTCAGAGTCCACCTTGAATGGGAAACATCCCTCCAGCCAATTGTATACAGAATCTAGCAGCTTGCTTTTGCTGGAAAGGAAGTCTCAGCACTACAAATATCTATGGATTGGCCAGAGGAAGTAATTTTTTTTAAATCTGAGACTAGTCTAGGAAAAAAACCATTTCCTTTAAATGAATTTTAAAATGTCATTTCTTTTCCTGACAACTTTCTCTGCTAATTTTAGTTCTTTCCAGCAATTTGCACTCAGAACATGGGGGTATGGTTTGTTTCTAAGAGCAAAGATGCTTTCCTCGGCAGGTGAGCTTTTCAAGTTCTTACAGATTTTAAACAAATTCTTAGTTTCCTAGATACATATTAATGTTGTGAGAATGCTCTTTCTGTTACAGAGAGAGAATTGCAAATGTGGCTGCATATAAATTATAAAACAGCAGGTGACAGATTTCACAAGTGGGCCGAAACCAAAATGTTAAATTTGTTGTTTTCCTATTCCAAGAATCATATAAACATAATTTTGTTCTTCAGAAATTGTGATTATTTGATGTGTCATGTCCAATAAACTTTTAAGGGGTAAACCATGAGACTTGTAGTTGCCTGTGTGTTAATTCCCACAGATCAAACCAGGAGATACATTCAGATTAGGCTCAGGCTATAGAAAGGTGACTAAAATTATTCACAGTTTACAAATTGGTTAATAAACACTTCAGTTAAACGTATCAATTAATCAAAGTCAAAAAACCTTGCAGATGCCTTCCAAAACAATAATTAAAAGTTTTTTTTCCTGTGGTATTTTTTTTGTTGGTTTTCTAAGCAGATTTCATTTTGATGGAGCCTTTAGAAATAAACCTCATGAAAAACAAACACATGTGACTATAATAGCATAGTACAGAAAGGGCAATGATATGCTGGTGGAAAACTAATATTGTATGACTGTTTCAGATTAGATAATTAACTAAATTTCAGTATATAACCTAGAATTTTGATAGATTAAAATACCAGTTTGAGAAAAGAATATACGTTTGGAAGGATATCACTCTACTTCCAAGGAGGACAGCAAATATGACGTTGTAGAAGAAATCAAAAAGCCTACAGAGACTAAAAACACTTATAATGAAACATCAGTTATCCCATGATTAAGGTAATTAGGTTAAATGAACCAGAGAAAGATGCTGATATTGAAATTTTAGACTTGCATTTTATGTGTGTTCAAGGAACAGCCAAATAGAGTCACAGGAAGAAAAGTTTCTGGTTAAGGCTCCAGACTTAGTTAAAAATGGCGTGGAGAAAAGGTATAGTGCTGCAGTAATTAAGCTGCTCCAATTCAGCTTCTTCATGGGTGCAACAACTTCCCAAAATAAGCTTAAAAATATGTTTTCCTCTCAAAGGAAAACTACATGAGAACATTAACATTTGTTGGAAATAAACCCAGGGATCAAATCTTTGCAAGGTGGTGGATACAGCTGAAAGTACTGTTCTGGAAGTTTGGAATAAATGCATGCAGGTAAGATTTGAGAAAGCTCAAAATAACCCCAGGAGGATTCTTTTTTTCATGTAGCTGAAAATCCTTACTTCTTACTTCACTGATGATTTGACCTATATGGAAATTCACTCTGAAGAGCAGACTAAGTGCAAAACTAATTGCTAAAGGATTAAAGAGAAAAATATAGAAATCTCAAGAAATAGACAATTAATAAGAATGTAAAGACACATTTCTCTGTTTTCTGAGGAACCAGTAAGCCAGAACTAGGTGCAAAGCATAAAATTTAAAAAAGATTGCATCACTAATTTTTTTTAGCTCTGATGTCATTTGAACTGATTCACAGAATGTTAACTCTTCCATAAATCTCCATTCCTTGCTATATAGTTCCAAAATGTATTTTTATATCTCCACTAGTAAGTTAAGATGTTGTTCAAATTATGAAAGACCCTACTTACACTGAAAATAGGTAAGATCTTTAGATAAAGCAAGTGGCCTAAGCAATGAGGTGCTCTGGCTTATTTCAACTTCAGAACACATGTATTATCAGATTATTTCAATTAACACAACTGAAAGCTCAAAATTTTCTGTTCTAAAAAAAGATCTTGAAACTTTGAATTAACAGCCTGGAAAGCTTGGCAATTCCACCAATTCTGAACCAGAGGTCCATTAATTTAGTGAACAATGTTATCTCTCTACCCTTACACACTGAAAAACCTAGCTCATTAGAGAAGCCTTTATTCAGGAAGAAAAAGACCTGGCAAGAAAAGGCAAATAGTGCATCCCTAACAGAAATGTGGAACAGTTGAAAACTAACACTAATCCAAGCATAAAATATCCACACAATGGCAAACGTTGTTCCACCTTTCAATTTTCATCCCCATTTGCAGGTCAGGAATCAGAGAGAATGAGCCTATCCCAGCACAGTACCACAAAAAAACCCCTTGTCCATAAATCAAAACTTTTCTGAGCAGTGACAAAAAGCTTCTTCCACATTAGCTGTGTCAATGCTGCCTACAGATTACTGATGGCTTCTGGTTACTCCCTTGCACCATGGAAATCTATCCCAATAATCATCAGAAAAAGAACCATTTCAGAGGAACCAGGCACCTCTGATGGCCCTGGGATCCCTGCATCTTTTCCCTCCTTTCTCTGAGTAGGGAGAGAAGAAAGGGGAATAGTAGGCTTTTTCACTTCTACCTCTTAGTTTCAATTAATTGTTAGGATTATCATAAAAATTTTATTTTACTTTATGACAAACCTGTCTTAAAATACAAAATGATGTCTTACTCAAGAATCAAAAGAATACAATACAGTATTATAGTGGGAACAGGACCTCAAAATCCATACAGAGCTCACTTTAACAGCAACAACTGCTTTTAGAGCTTTCAAATGCTTCCTTTCACTGGAAGATAGAAGCTCATTTTGAAATCTAAGTTAGTGCCAGACATGTCACCTTTTACAACATGCATCATACCCCAACCTTTGAGTGCTGGAAAGAGCATGGGACACACAGAGGAACCCCTCTTGTACAAGTTGGTCATTTCCCTTTTCTGTAGGGAAACAAACAAAGCCATTATTCTCCTGAAGCTGCCTAGAGTGTTCAGGGCTGCACAATGAAGCTCTATATAATTCCTTTGGAAGATGGAATAATTTATTTTAGCACTGATTGAAAGTGAACCAGTCCACTTTGGTCAGATACAAATGAGGACCGGGGATTAATTCTGTTTTGCCAAGTTTTTCTCCTACTAATCACCAGAAAGGGTTTGTTAAAAGAATCCTAATGACATCTCAAAATCTGTGAATTGCTAATCATTGATTTAGAGGTGTTTCATTGACTGCTTTCAAACACAGGTTCATGAATGGTTGCATGAGGAATGAAGGTGTAACTACATTGCAAAATTTCCACAGAGTTTCTTTCACTTGGAACTTCACTACTTACACCAAACATAAATTCACTTCATAAAAGGTGAGAAATGAATACAAAACAAGTTTGATCTTGCAACTAGTTTCCCAACATTGAAAGAAATTAATGGAAATTTCCATCTAACTTGCACTGTGTTTGGAGGAGACATTATGCAGTAATTAGGAATTTGACAGAATACACAGGCAAAAAGAATGGGAAAAACTCAGAGAACTAAATGAATATTTAAAAAATAACAAGGACTGACAGCAAAATGAAGGGAAGGCATTTAGTTCATCTTAGCTTTGAAAACTTAACCCAATCTGAAAAGTGACAGAATAGTGAAGCACTGGCCTCAGGGATCAGAGAGTTTCAGAGATTAAGTTGCTTTCTCTGCAACAGATTTCAACTCTGAGTTTTCAGTGTGGGTCAAAGAGTGCTGGCACTCGATTACCAAAGCCCTGCTTGCTGCAGAGCCTGGGGTGCTTA
>NW_008246060.1:7421575-7452684 GCF_000691975.1 Corvus brachyrhynchos
CCTGCTGAGCCCACTTGCTACAGCTCCCACTGGAATGGAGCAAGTGTTCTGTACTGGGGAGTGTTATCAAATACCAGGTATTTATTGTCTTTTTCGACCTAGCCAGCTCTGCTGTCTACAAATATTTATCACAAATCAATAGCAGAGCACACTTGCATTTTCCCATTTCAATTCCTTCAAGTTCGTTCTTGAAATAGTGATTTAATCAAAACAATAATTTTAAGAAACCTCTAAAGGCAAGAAATTTTTGAACGTCACTGTACTGTATGAGTAAGATTAATTTCCTACTATTGATCTTCTAAGAACTCTTTTAATAACACTACAAATTATATGCCAATAGAAAGTTCAAATGTCCATTATGTGTCTGGAAGAATTGTGATAATAAAGATGATGATACGAGGAATATGGTTTAAAAACACTTAAATAGAAGCCTGGTCATTTCCATTTTGAGAGGTGTGGTTTTTTACTAAGCTTTAGCAATAGAACACTGAAAAATGAAAGAAAAATCCAATAACAGCAATTAAATAATCCTAGAAATAATAAAAAGGATTGTTTTCTGACAGATCTTACAGCAAATTTTGGGAAAAGTCACTGCCACATTCATACCCTCATAGCAATTCTTACTAAAGACAAACAATACGAAAGGCATCTTCTTCCCAGTTCCTTTTTTAGCTCTGGTACTGTACAAGCATATTACACCCAGACAAAAGCATACAATTCACTCTATTTAAGCTACTTATTCATGAGCACACTCAGCCAGATGAGAAAAAAATTCATATCTGAATGTAGGCAGCGAACTTTAAGTACTTTCTTGAGGAACAGAGAAAGGTGAAGAAGAGGAAAGAGTAAGATAAATTGGAGAACTTCGTAATAAATTTCAAAGGCACTACATTTTAATCCTTGAAACTGCAGTTTTTCAGATTTCACCGAAATTCCTGGCCAAACACTGTTTTTACTTCCAGTACTTGGTAGTACTTAGACTTGAGCTCTAAATAATTAAATACTTGAGATTGTGCATGAGACATTGGTTTTACCTATATTTTCTACTAGCTTTTCAATGCAAATAATGGTATTTGATTTTTTTTTGAGCATCTTTATACGGGTGGTCAAGAAGAATTTAAGATACCTACAAAAGAATGAAAAATTATCTTCAATCTGACAGAGAGGGGAAATTGGAACTGTTACAGCTTAAAATTTTATGCAGGTTTTATTAGACTCCATAGAAGCTTCTCAATAAAAGATTGCTTTCCATCTATAATGTCTGGAGACACAAACCAGAAGGTGAAGCTATCATTCAGCTCTTATTGGCATTTTACATATTTAGGCTGTCTTTTGCTGTTTAGTTACAGAGTCAGATAGGAGTGTGTGCATAAATGAGCAGTTCTCAGAAGTAAAGCTATATTCCCTCCATAGTCCCCCAAGGGCATGTTGTGTTAGGAGAATTCAGAAAAAGACAACCATGGTCAGTCTCCATTTGCTTCATAGTGTTCGAGCCACATGGAGTTAAAAAAAATCTATCCCCAATCAGACAGCAACTGAAAGGCAATTTCTAATACCATGTTATTATAACCTCCTTCAAACACCTGATGAAACACTGATTTTATTGCTGAGCATATCCCCAGTGATACCATGTTTCCAGTGAAAAGAAACTTAAGCATGGGTAAGACCACTGAGAATCATGCACTGCCTTTAAAATCATTGCAGTACCCTTTAATTTCTAGTGACTTTCTAAGACTTAGATTACATCATATCTTTACCAGCTTTAGTTCAATTATTACAATTTATGAATACAAAAGGAAGAATGTTTATTTCAACTTTTACTCTACAATCTCAAGTATCCTTTTAACAAAATTAGCTAGTTCATTAAATCTTTATTCCTTGGACTTTTCCATCAATTGAACCCAAAATGTTTTTAGTCTTCCCCTAAAACATTTAAGGTGTGGATATCTTTTAGAAGTGAACATTTACTGCTTTACAGATGGACAATGGCTAATACAGGCATGGTGTAAATGCCTTATTACTCATGGATATGATCTTAGCTTTTTAATTGGTGTACCTCTCTTCTCCCATCTGCCTGCATTTGCTTTTTCCACACAGATAGAAAAATAGTATTTATTTAATTACATCTTTTATTGTCTTACTGACATTTTCCGATGTCATCCTCTAAAAATAGGAACAAGCTTAATAACACTCTCACTACTCGCTTTTGGACACCTCATTTACTCAGAGCCTAATTTGCTGCAGTTTGTTGAAGTCCATGGAAATAAGATGTCTTGTTAAAGTTAATCAAGTGCCCATCTGCTTCCTGCTTCAAGAATAATTTATTCTTCTTAGCTAGATAAACTTCTTGTTTATTTCTTAAACCTTCAGATTAACATATTAATTGCATAATTGCTGAACTTCTACAGGGCCTAATTCTGACAGAGAAATGAGAGAATCACTAAGAATAAGATTGTATATTTCAGAGATTTTCAGGCTTCGTGCAGGAACCTGTATAAACCTACACGTTCAATTTTACAAATTAATTAATTTAGATGCCTTAGAAGATTTCTGTTCTGCTGTTCTGTTCTAATTTAGCTGACACTTCCCAACGGTCAGTATGTCCTGTATTTCAGAATTCAAAGAGATAGGACCAGCTCCCTCCTGTTACCAGAGATCTCTTCTATGGACCTGATCTCACATATACTGATTTCCATGAAAACACAAGGAAAAAGATAAAAATGGCTCGAAGCAAACACAGTACAAGAGAAAATGCTCTGACATTTAATAGCGTCTCCAGCCATTCCCATGTAAAAGCAGTATCCTCAATATATTATCTGTGCATTATTAAAGAACTTTCCTTAAAATCATTGGCTTTTTCTAAGATTTCAGTGAATAACTGTAGAGACTGATTACTTTGATGGGGAAATAAATTATTTATCTCTGCCTGTCAAAGGTTGGGTTTTGCAAGGTATTGCTAGAATTCAACTTTGTTCACGCTGTTTAAAAAAAATAATAGGGTCCATCAATTTTCTATGTCTCTAATCAGAGCTTTAGGTAATGAAAATAAATATATTTATTAATACTTTCATACATATATCTATAACATATTAATATCCAAAAGCTATTCAAAGGAAAACACATTTCGCACTGGCCATGCATAAAACCAGATTAGATTTGATTTAAGTTGAACAATTTTTAAAATTTTAATGTTTAATGCATGAAACAAGTGTAAACAGTACATTCCGATTTTGATATTTCACTTTTTCTCCTCCTTACGCCTGAAGGTACTAACTGGATGTTATTCTTAGAAATAGAAGAAAAATCTAGAGGAACCACTGAGGTTTCCAATATTTCAGGTAGTCATAACAAAAAGAGGCAAATGACAGATAAAAGAGGAAGAGTTGGAAACCTCAGAACAGGTTTAAACTCCTTCCTTTTCCTCTATTTTTTTTTTTTCTCCCTATCACCAGCTCTGAGACATCATGATTAGAAAATTCAGGCTGCAGCACCATTCATTAGCTAGGTACAACATCTACATTTAATTTTCTCTTATCAGAATCAGACTGAATAATTACTTCCATGTGTCTGGTTCTGGTTGCAAGAGCTTGGTCTCACTGCCTGATGTGACTGCCTGTGCACTAGGGTCCTGTGGAGAGGTTTTACAAAGCCTTTCCCATGCAATTTAGAAGCCCCAGGTTGTGAACCAAGAATTTAATTTTAACTAGTACTCATGTAAATGTTTTTCTTCCTGGAAATAAAACACTGAAAGGAAGAATAGAGGGCTTGGGGGTTTTCATTCAATCATCACTCAATTCATGAGTATTGATATCATGGAATGAAATGGTCTGTCTTCTCTTCAGAGTAGAATTCTAAACATCCCTAATAAGCAGTTTTATAATTTCTTATTCAAGATAGTATTCTACAAGGGCTTAACTATGTGCTGTACTTTGTAAGATAAAGAGGCTCCAGTGAAGTCACTGATTAACAGAGAGCTAAAGTCTGAGAGAAAATCCTGACATGGAAGAAAATGAACATTAGGCTGATATCAAGACTCTTTTGCCAGAATCCCTAGCTTCAATGTGTATGTTTATATAAAACTTTTAAATTAAATATTCAATATCTAACCTGAGATCTGCGTATGAACGCTGGAAATCCATCAAACATCACATGTACGTCCTGAAAGCCCATGCCTTAAAAATAGTTGGAGAATGAACTTGGAGCAAAAGGGAATTTACAGCTCTCTAGCTCTAGTGATATTCTGCAAAGGTATAAATATCTGCAATCAATAACAAATGGTTTGTACTGTCAGTAGCTGGAAGAACATAAAGAAAGGAACTATACAAACCATTCCTCTGTAGCACTCCACCAAGAACAGAAAAAGTTACTGAGAAGAGTAGAGAAATGTTTAGAGAGTTTCTCACATTCAATTGCCTTCAGAAATGAGTAGTGAACATTTCTGCAGACATTTGTGACAAGTCCTACTTGTTTGCCAGTGAAAGAATTCATCAATACTAAATATAACTCAGCACAATCACACTCATTTTAGCTAATTTTAAAAGAAATCCTAGTATGCATCTACAAGCATAGCTTTGAAAAGAATTTCTAAAACAAAGCTTTCTTTATATAATAAACAGTGGAAAATATATATGCCATGCACCCATCTGTAGCATAAATGTAGATAACCTGGAGGGGTTTTTAAATAGGCATTTTTAAATTTTAACAGTGTCTGATTTGCAAAGCCATATTAAAAGTTCAGAAGTGATGAGTGTCTTACAATAAAATCTTGCAGATTATGTGACACAGACAGTCATGTTACAAGTTTTAATAGCAGCTGACCATTGTCATTCTAGAGGAACAGCCATGTATTCACTTGCACCCTATTGTCAGATAAAATGTGTTGCTAGGTTCTACAGCAACACAAAGAATAAACAAAACAAGAAGAAAGAATGAGCAGATACCTGGCTTCAAAAGAATGGCTCTGTGGGATACAAACAAGTAAAACACGGAGATGAAACGAATTGGAACTGAATCTATTTGCATTGTGGATTG
This sequence comes from Corvus brachyrhynchos, assembly GCF_000691975.1. Lineage (NCBI taxonomy): Eukaryota > Metazoa > Chordata > Aves > Passeriformes > Corvidae > Corvus > Corvus brachyrhynchos. The sequence continues at coordinate 7,426,607 of NW_008246060.1, forward strand.
AACACGACATCCTCACAGTGGGAAGGCAAGCAACACTTCACTGAACAATAGCGAAATAAGTTAAATACCCCAGCAATGGTTTTGTTCCAGAAACGAGCTTTCATCATTGGTAACGCTTCTGCTATACTTTTTCCACCAAAACTTATAAAAAAAGAAAATCCTGGTTTACATCTCTATTTTCAAGGCATGCCACAGTTTTAAGTGTGCTCAAGTGCCACAGCAAAGTTGAGAGATCTTATAGTTTTTCAATTACAGATTTCCTTTGAAATATTTTGAACAGGCCCAGTATTGGGCTCTCACTTTCTCTAACAAATTTCTTCTTCTCCAAGTCTATACACATGGAGAATCAATTCACACTTTTGAACAAGGAAACACTTAACAAGGTCCAGTTTGTTTAAATGCCATGTCATTTGCGCAGACTTAAAATAGAAAAACAATATTTTATCTTAAAAATGAATGGTAATTTATAACCAACATAGGCTGCTGGAAAAAGAATAAAAATTCCTATTTGTTTGGCAAAGGTCATGTCATATTTTATTTAAGGTGGATCTTCTGTTCTGGTCTCTTCCTTCTGTATTTCTCCTGACATAAAACGTACTCGCATCTTACTGGTGATTTTAAGCCCATCTGGGAGGCTGAAATTGTTGGAAATTTAACATTGATTTCAACATGTGCAGACAACATGTGGATTTCACCTTTCCTCAAAAGATATATGGAGGACATTTTTCATCTTCCACCCTGAATGAGATCTATGTAGACCCTAAACACTGGATGACTTTACTTCTGTAAGAGATAAAATTCCCTGAAGGAAAGATCTGTTGAATAAGGATGCCATTTGTTTACAGGCTTACCAGGAAAAAACTAAATCTGGAGAAACCAACTGTCCCCTGATATTTTGAGTATTTCACATGTTTGACGTCATTCCTGGTACAGCACCACCTACCTCATTTGGCATCCATAAATGTGAGAAAATGTACAAAAAGAATCATCCTAATTTGGATAACAAACCAACATGAAGGAATAAATCCAGAGCCCTTTATCTACTCGGATGGACTAACTATACAACTAATATCTCAAGAATGGAGCACACATTTAGTACCAGGGATAAAAAATTTCTGGGAAATTCAATCAGTCTGCGAGCCCAGGATTTTCATGGGAGTGGGCTGTGCCAAATCACCTCAGACATATACAGTGTTGGTAATTCCAAATTTCAGTGTCACATACACACACACACACACACACACAAAAAAAAAAAAAAAAAAATCAGAGCTTTCACAGAGATTTATAGATCCAAAAATCAAGCCAGAAAAATAATGGATTTTACATGAAACTGACATGGGAGAATGATGAAGTCTTAATGGACAAATAAAAGAAATTTAGTTGATTCTAATGCTGTTACAATGTGTGCTCAAGCTAAGGAAGTATTCGAAATTTTATGAGCTCTTAAATATAAGAGAGTTTTACTGTAATGCCCAGAAGAAGTTGTCCCTTACCCTCTGAAAATTAAATATTTTGTAAGGAAGGACAAAGTTTCTCATGAGGCCAGTCTAAGTATGGGAAATGGCCTGCTTAGGAAATTAAGATTCATTGGGCACAATGCAAATTCACTGGTCACAAGTTCCTTACCACATATATCAAAGTAAAGGTCTTATGAACAAAAATCAATCACTAAAAGACAAATTCAAAACAAAGATACTCCACTTGATTTGCTGCTTCCTCTTAGAGGAAAAGATCGAAGTGTTATGACAACCATAAAATAACACAACATACTCTGAAAGCTGCTCAGGCACCCTGCTGGGAGCTGACATACACACGTGTCCTATTCTATACACCCACTATAAAACACTGAACAACTCACGTGACTGATTGAAATGACATGATTGTGTATTACAATTTCACAACTACAGTTAAGTAGGAAAACATTACATTTGCTTCTGCTTCCTCACTGGATGGTGTATGTCCAGCTCAGCAGATCACTATTCACCTTGCAATCCATTATTCCCTTCCTGCAAAAGGACTACACTTTCATAAGTGTTTACTTTAAAACTCAGACAATTCAGCTGAGAATGAAGAGGCTCATGAAGAGCCTGGAGAGCCTATTCACTATGTGCTGACACCAGATTTGACAGAAGAATAAGAACAGTAACTATGTACTTTCTTCTCCCACCTCTCTGTGTGCGAGTAGCAGGCTGTGTGAAGAAGAGAAGAGAAAGTGGCTCCAGGCAAGGCTGACCCTCTCCTGCCTGACCCTGACATGTGAAGGCACAGTTGTCACATGCAGGAGAGCTGCTGTTCTCCACTGCTCCACAGAAATGGCAGAAAATGACTTGACTGAAGAACCCCAAACCCAGACAAACTGCTATGCTCCTGCACAGAGATTACAGGAAACCCACCGCCTCCAATAACCATGGATTTTATCCAGTTGTGTGTACAGAGAACTGTTTTGAAGGAATTTGTCAAACTATTTACATAAAGTCAATTAAACTGCCTTTTTAAAAAATAGTTCAAAATTGACCTTTTCCAGCAACCCTTCATGATTTCACAATATTAACTTCTCATGCTGCAGTATCTTCCAGAAGATTGGTTGGCCACAATCAAACCTGGTGTATTTAAAGTACTACTGAATGTGAGAGATAGGATGGGCACACTCTTCAGAGCTGCTGAAACATGAAGCATCCAAGGTCAAATGCTGACAGGTAAGTTTTAACTGAGTAGAAATGATGGTGGAAAATGCACTATTTTCAGCAGTGGCACGACAGCTGAAAATATCCATGTTGCCCTTTTTATTTTTTTAAATTGTTGAGTGAATTACAATGTGGAATTTCCTAGTCCACCATCATTAAGTTTCCTTTTGCACCACATTCTACTTAATGCTTTTGTTCTAGTTCTTTTTAATGCACCTCTATATTGGGCTGAAGCAAAGTTTCACAGGAGTGTCCAATTTCTTTCAATTATCTGCAGTATGATGCCAGATTTGTTATATGCCACCTCATTTCCTTTACTGGTATTTACTGTCCTCCAGCTGTCAGCATCAATGTTTATTTTCTACCTGCTTGCTGCCAAGCTGCATTTCTAGGGTTGTTATGCATCTACATTTCACCCACACTGCTCTTTTCATCATTATTTGTAGCACCATCTCTAAACATGAAATCCAACCTTCAAATGTCAGGCAGTTATCCACAAAAGGGTACCCAAATCACTAAATGCAGGGTTCTCCACTCATCTCTTCAAACAGATTTGATTTAGTTTGACGTGTCATGCAAATAATATCCAAGTACACACTGAAATTAATGCACAAAAGAAAATATTTACACTATTCCCTCAACCAGGCTACAGCAGTAAACATGATTGTCACCAACATTATGTTGTTTGTACCTTTCTTTCCTTAAAGAGAGTGGAGCTTGTAGTATTCCCAAAAATAAACAATCATTCAAGAACCTACAGCCATAATATTTACTTGTTTAACACTTAAAACATCAGCATGCCATGCTTAGAATACGGAAAGCAATTCAGAACACTAAACAATAACAAATCACCACTGCCTTCAAGCAAAAACAAAAAAACAAAAATCAGTTAACACAAACAAAATTTCCATGTATTTTGTTGCAAATTGCACTCAGAAGTGGGAAAGCCTCATAGAGCTCAAATTTTGACTCCTACCTGTTTCACTGAGGTTTGAAATTTACCATGGGCTAATTAAAACAATCAAAGTAACCCAGACCTTGAGTCTAATTCAAAAACAGACATGTCTACTGCACAATACACTGTTGCATTGGTGCATTGCACAGTTACGAGACTGGAGGCACTGGTGATCAGAGAACACACCAGGATAAATTTACAGATAGCATTTATTACAGGAACTGGCAGGATGGAAAAAAGCAGACGTGATTCTGGACAAACAATGCCTCTCTCGTGTGAGATCAACTCCAATGATCTTTCACAACTGAAGGAAATATTTTTCTTTCCTTAATACTTGTCAACCGCTATTAAGATATTATTTCCATCAGCAGTGCTTGAATTGCTTGGGTCTGACACATTAATATATCTGTAAAGGTCAGAGCAACACCAGGCCCAGAGCAGGCCTGGCTAGCAAGGGGGATTTCTTGTACTCAGGAGCACAAAAAACACAAGCAGACTTTTATTTTGGAGTGTGTGAGGACAGCAACTTCTGCACAAGTTTTGGGAACAGAGTGCCTTATCAACATTGGCAGACACAATTATTCATTAACTTTAATTCATATTTAAAGAGATTGTGTCTATTTGAACCCAGGTTCTGTCAAGTGCACTGTTTCAGGAGTCTGCTATCCATGCGGCTTGTGAATATCTATGAGAACTGATGTAATAAAGGAGAAAAAAAAGACTGAAAAATACAAGATGAAAATACAGGTCAAAGACCAAAGAAAGTTACTCAGTGCAATTTTTAAAAATCTTCTTATATTAGAAGTGTCATCTCACTGTTTTGATATCATATACCTTTTAACACTAGTATTACAGATTCTATAACTCTGGAGAAAAGAAATATATAGTTGAGTCAAAACTGAAATTAAATTACTTCTACTTGGTTTTTTCCTTACCTTCAGATCCTCCTTATTATCCCCATAGTAAGCATTTCTTCCAAACATAAGATTGTTAGTTTGGTTGAGATATCCAGCATGATAAGAACCTTTTTCTGACACAATGTTTAAATAACAATAATCTGGTATTGCAGCAGATCTAAACTGTCTCTGTGTACTTATAGTTTGAAGGTGACCCTGTTAGACTAATTTCATCTTGAAAAAGCAGAGACAGTCTCATGACAAAGCTTGAGATCAACAGCTTAATACAAAGGTTCAATATAGGGAAAATATGGTCCAATATAGGGAAAGCTGATTATGCATATGGAAGACTTCCCCTGTGAATGAATAATAGTCTCAGGTTCTACAAAAATTAATGTTTTAAAGGCCTTATAGGCCAATTTATAAATTAAGCTACAGAAATACAGTGAGAAGCTTGTTATAGTCATCATAAAAAATGCACTTATTTGTACTGTTAAGGAATATAATAGGGTTTTTTCAGTACTTTTATAATTTTGGCATTTCTCCCCCCAAGAATACCTGTTAATGTTCTAATTGTCTAATTCGAGAAGTTATATTGATTAATATTTACTGTCTCACTTTTGTAAAAAGACAGCAAGCTTGCTTGAATGCAATCCAGCAGTGACTGCAAGTGATGCTTTGATACACAATACACATGGCTTCAATCCTGCAACACCTCTGTCAGTGTGGTGGGATCACTCACTTCAAACTCTAAAAAAATCATATGAGCCAAGGTTTAATATTATGTTATATTAATTTAGAGTGCACAGTTTTAGCATCTTTGAGACAACATTTAATCCTAGGTTCTAATTCTGACCTTAACCCCAACAATTTGAGAACAATGGGTCCTGCAGAGCACTGCAAGGTGCTGTCACTTCCCCACACTGGATGACAGTAAATTCTCTCCATTGCAGCCTTTGACAGGCTGTAAAATGAGGATGGTGCTTATACAGCACTTAAATTTTCAGTCACAGATATCAAAGTATTTATATACCTGCCACAAAATGTGATTGCAAAGAAAAGAAAAAAAAGTAGGAAAAGTTGATAGACATGAATACATAATGTGAAGATTATCAGAGGATAGATTTTGTTTGATGGATATAATAGTGTTTTAGATTTGGAAACTGACTTCTTTGTATTACCATAAAGTATAAGCTGAAAGATATATATCCAGATTTGTCTCATGTTTCTTGCACTTACACAAGAGAACAGTTTCTCATGGGGAAATATTGTATTTCTCAATTTTTTTGTTATTTGAGTGTTTCTTAAGATATTATTAATGTTGTCCTTTATTATGTGTCTTTTAGCTGACTTAAATATCTTGTGACTGCATCAACAGATTCACTATGTTTTTTTCTTGGAGACCACTCTTAGCATTCAAATTTCCCTTTAGGAGTGGACATAGGTGATCATCATCATTAACTATTGGGGGATCTTTACATAGGTAAGCAATTTGCTTAGACAAAGCAATTCTTAAAATGCCCAAAACAATGCATCACCTTTAGGTACCTTTAGGGTAACTGCATTTGTAATCACAAGAGGGACTGAGACAGGAGGGGAAAAAGAGAAGGGAACCACCCAGGGAAGTCTTAACCTTTATGCATTTCTGACTCTTCTGTGACTTTACTAGATTTACAAACCAGCTGAAATTTCAGCTGAGTGCTGAAATTCCTCCCTAAGGCACCATAATGGTTGGCCAATATGTGCTCAAGTTTAATAGCAAATATTGTCTCCTTTCACTGAGGAACCGAGGTATGGCCCCTCACATTCACTTAGGTCTGCTCCTTGAAAAAACCAAACAACCCCAAAAAAATAACAATAGAAACAAAGTGTCTTTTATCCTGTAACAGTTCCCACCTAAAGAAAAAGGAAGGAATCAAACATGAACATGCTAAGATGATGATTTATCTTGTACAGAAGCTAGAATTCCATGGGGCAAATAAAGATTTGCAATAGTACATTACATAAATTAAATAATACTTTAAATACCAACCATCCCAAAAGAACCAAACAAAGCAACATTTGTAATTTGATTGGTTCCTCAAGTACACGAAACAAAATGACTTCAATGTATAAGATATGACAGAGAAGGCATTTTACCAAACATTGCATGTTTTTCAGTAATTACACACATTATTTTCATAATCCTTCTTTTGACTCAGGTTTGCCATCAAAATTTTCCAAGCTTGAGGATCTGAGTGCAATATTTCCATTTTGGAACAAATGTCTTGATGAGGCTGAACATCCCTCAGTTCTATGTCCAAGCTACAAGAAATGACAGTTTGAAGACAATACTTATTTTCCCCAAATTTCTGTGGTGGCAAGACTGAAACTCAGAATTTGAGGTCAGTTTTCCACATTTCATTCTCCCCTGGAAGTTATCCTTTTAAAGAAAAGGCAGAGTATTAGAGTGCAAAGAGCAATACTTTTAGTAGAGTGTACCTCACCCCGAGATCACCTCCACTACTGTAATAAATCATGTTACATTTCACACCTTTCTGCTATGCAAATTAAGTCCTCATGCAGTTGTATCCTGTATTGCATTGTGTCAGTACTGCACAGTGAGGGTGAGGGGATGTGCGCCATTCCCACTTCCAGGGATGTGGCATTCTGCCTGCTGGGGACCACAGGGGGCACTGCAAACGAATGCACAACTGAAGCCTCAGTGAGTCACATTACATGAAAGGGCCTATTCAAAATTTGAATGCACTAAAAAAGTTCTGCATCCATTTAGGGAAAAGACCAGAGTGAATTTCCAGATTCTGGAGTTGTAGAGAAACTAAAGGAAATCTCTGGTGTTCTGAGATGAGTGAGCCCTGTGAGGGTATCAGATACACAACTGTATAGAGCTCATTATATCTAAAGAGACCATAACAGATTCAATCCAGACCTTGCCTGCACAAAAACAATTCTACACGTCACTGCATCCAAGAGGAAAAGAGATCATAAGCATGTTATTTTCTATGTAAACTAAAGACCAATCTGTTTGTGTTTTTTTTTTTTTCCCCTGAAAGATGTGTGTGTACTTCTGTATAATAAAACCTGACTTTGAAGAGCTTAGAAACTGCTCTGTTGCCAGCCTCCAGTGCTCTGATGTCTTCTGTGGAAAACTCAGTACTCACAAACATCTGCATGCACACAACTCTATATATACCTCTGTGCGAGTGAACTTCTCCTGTAGAACTCGGCCCAGACATTTTCTCCAAACACAAATCAGATCTATAACTAAAAAAAGATTTACTCATTTCCTGTTCTCACAACAGATGACATAAAAAATTAGTTCCATGGCAGATGAGCACCCTGGCAGCACTTTGATTTGTCAGAATAAATAAGACTCCTGTAAAGCCTAAATATATTAAGTAGATGTCAGTACTGACAAAAAGAATTAAAGACCTCTCTCCAGAAGAGTAGTGAGTATTTGCATGTTTGGATACCTTTTTGCAAGTACAGAGCTTTTTCAATCTTCTAAATGGAGATTTGAATCAGCTAATATTTTCTGGCAGAAGAGTTTTTAAGTAATTACATTATTGCTTTTAAAAACCATTTTAACAAGGAATGGGGAACAGTTATTAGGTTGTATATGTTGACTTTAATATGCTTAGGACTGCATTGGAATGTTTGGGACAAAGAACACCTTCCATCCACACCAAGTTGAACTTCTCCTCCTCATCCTGACCTATCCCTTTCCCACTGTGGCATGTGGCTTACTCTCTAATTTTTATGTATTCACTCATTACAAGATGTTTGTATATCCTACAACACTGTTTTTGAAGTGAAAGATGATTTTGGAATCCTTTGTCATCCTGACAAAGGCTGCATTTGGAAGAGCTAACAGACCACTTCAGAAACTAAGTCAGCCATCAAAAGCACTTTTCAAGAACTGAAAGGGATCACTTGGTAAGTATTGTTCTGAAAATGCCAATTTTTTTTTTTCTAAATTATAGAGCTCTTTGAATTTGTCATTAAACTACTTCCAAGAAAGGCACCTAACTGATAATTCTTCCACAGATGTTTTCATAATAAAGTATTTGCATTTTTAGGCTTAGACCTCTAATTGATTTCGACATAGCCTTTTGAGTTAAAGGAAAAAAATATGGACATGCTGAATAAATTTTAAAAGGGTATAAAATGCTAGATCATCCAGAAGAACAAAGCTTACTCCTAAAGGCCAGTGAAAGATTTGAAATTCTCAGAGATCTTTGCATCGCTCTGGATTTGCAAGGGAGCTTCTTATATACAATATGATTAGTAGCTGATGATTAAGAAAAAGACATTTCAGGGCTATTGTATTCCTCTGGTTTCTATTTACATGCATAGAAATAAGTCTGCTACCTAGTGCAGTTGCTTGTAACAGCACCTTACTGTTGTCACAGGTCACAAACTGTAAGTAAAGTGAGGCAAGTCCTACCCAGAAGCTCTTCTAATGAATCAGTGAATTAACCAGAAGAGTAAAATTGGTCTAACATCTTTAAAACAAGAATTTCACTTGGAGATATTTTTAACTTTGTTGATGGGTAAGAACCTTCCTGAGCAATTAGCAGCATGACTCTGTATGACATTGACTGAAAGGGAATTTACCATTTTTCCACTGGAAAGCTGTGGAAAAGGAAACAAACAAAACATTTTCATTTAAATGAAAATTTTTCTTGAAAAAAGCTCTGTTCTGATGAGATGCAGGACTTTTGTCTGACAAATTTGACTTTGAGGTGTTTGCAAATAAAACTTTTTCTTTTCCAGCTTGACTCAGGGTTTCTTTTCCCATCCCCAGTTGTTATGCAAAATACAGCTCTGAATTTATGTGCAGCTCATTTCTACATAGATTTAATGCACTAACTTTTATAATCATTCCACTTCCAAAGTTTCAGAAAACACTCTAGGCATTTAAGGACTATGACTGTGAAGGCAGTAAAAAAAGAGTTAGGAAAACCAGGTTTCTAACCATCATGTTAAAAGAGTTCTCAGACAACTGAAACAAGATAGCTGACAAACTGAAGGTGCTTTGCTGACTCCCAAGCCAGCTGTGGTGATTTGTACACACTGAACTTCTGACCCATTGCTTCACTGGTCAATGAAATTTTACAGCTATTTCTGCCACCCTAATAAGGCAAGATTCCAGTCAAGTTACACTCCATTAAATGAATGCCATCCATACACAGTTAAACCAAGCCATTATCAGGCCTTCACAATAAAATGACAATAAACTTCACAGAACAGATAGCCACTCCATACTGAGAACTAATTAGGTTTGCATAAGATCCAGTCTGACACAAAAAGAACATCTCTATAGTAACCACAGGCTCGGCTGGTTGCTGATTTTGCACTAAGCTGACATTACTCTTTTGTCAGTTGATGCCAGCCAGGTCCCCAATGCCAAGAGACTGGTACAAGAGCCACCTACTCTGCTGTGGAGGTTTCCTAAATGGCTGCACCTTATTTAGCTTTATCTGGATTGCTGAAGTCGTAGCTCTGGAAGAAAAACCCAGAAAGCCTTAAACGTTTAAATGGGCAGAAAGGCTCATCTTGGTTAGGGACTTCCTGAAGTTCAGCTGTAGCTGCCTCCTGGGGACAAGCTCCAGAGAACAGCGCACACATAGGCACTTGCAGCCAGGAACACGTGCCCAAGCAGGTGGGGCCATAAGTGTGTGTGTAGGCTTCCCTCAAAGCCCCAGGAGGTAGGAAAGTACCATTCTCACTTTGCAAAGGAGGAGTGAGGGGTGGGACAGCTAAAGCAGAGATTCCTTGTCCTTGTGCTCATTTGAGATCTTCACCCTGGCTGAGTTCAGTATTGTAAAAATGAATGCAGCCAATTTATCCTCAGCAAGCCAAGCTCCTTGGCAGCAGTAATGAGGTCTCCTGTTCAGGTTTTCATGGAAAACCAGTCTTAGGCACTTTTGAGGCCAAAGAGAAGTTGTTGCAACTCCACAGAAAAGATGGTGTACCAGGTTTCACAAGGAATGTCTGAAATGTTCTGAAATATTTCAGCAGATACCACAGATTTATCACCACTTTGCAAAATTTTCCATCTAATCAACATCTTTGCTCTCTCTGGGGAAATGAAAATTCATTCTGGAATCTGAGTTGATAAAAAAAAAAATCTTTTAATACCTTGTGACAAAAGGCAAGGTTTGTCTGCTTTTCTGAAGAAAACCACTAAACAAATCTCAGCAAAACTATTTATTAACTAAAACACTGGGAAACAAGCTTTTTAAAAAAGGCTTCACGAATAATTTGCAAATGGCAAGAGTGACTCAAAAACCCCATAGTTAGGTCTCACAAATGCCAGTTCAATATAACAAAGACCACCATAATGAAGTGGAATGCAAAGCAAATAAGCATTTACAGCCAACTTCACGCACAAAAAAAGGCAGTACTTTGAGACTATATGAAGGAGAATTTCATTCAACAATTAAGAGGGAAGCTAATAGACAAAGAAGTCAAATAACTTCTGAAAAACATTTTTTTAGTCTATCTGCAAATACTTTATAGACACGTATTTCCAAAAGTTTCCAGTTGCCAGTGGAAAATATGTTAGTTCAAATGCATCAACATAACATTGGAAAACAAAGCATTTTCAATCCTATAGAGAGGGAGGTTGCATGCACTGCAGCCATACACGATGATAATATTGTTTAGACATTGCACAGATAGTCAAGTATAAGTTTGCCTTATTTGCAACTGGCAAGAGTGACTCAAAAACCCCATAGTTAGGTCTCACAAATGCCAGTTCAATATAACAAAGACCACCATAATGAAGTGGAATGCAAAGCAAATAAGCATTTACAGCCAACTTCACGCACAAAAAAGGCAGTACTTTGAGACTATATGAAGGAGAATTTCATTCAACAATTAAGAGGGAAGCTAATAGACAAAGAAGTCAAATAACTTCTGAAAAACATTTTTTTTAGTCTATCTGCAAATACTTTATAGACACATATTTCCAAAAGTTTCCAGTTGCCAGTGGAAAATATGTTAGTTCAAATGCATCAACATAACATTGGAAAACAAAGCATTTTCAATCCTATAGAGAGGCAGGTTGCATGCACTGCAGCCATACACGATGATAATATTGTTTAGACATTGCACAGATAGTCAAGTATAAGTTTGCCTTTATCCAGATCTATCTAGTTCTCAGAGTCATACAGTTATTTCAGAACCAAGGCTGGCATATATACACACATTGGAAATTTTGAAAGCCTCAACAGGACGGCCAGACCTTGATTCCTCAGACAACATGACAACAAACAGAAGAAGAAACCAGCTCATCTGGGCACTCTGTTAGACATCACCTGTACCAGCCCTGCTCCCAGCTCCATGCCAAGTTCCTGCAGCCCCAGCCAGGTGCAGCACAGTCACAGGTGCTCAGGCCTCCCTGAAACCTCAGCCTGTTTAACATGAAAACTTGGCCTTGTGTAGTTTTCAGTCCTTTCTTCCACCCCAACAAAGAGGAGCAGACACTTTCCCTCCTGTCTCATTTAATTACTACATCAAGGGTTTGGTGGCTTGTGCAACATGAGCACAACCACAGGGACTCTGTACTCTGTATGCGTAGTGTCTATGCTGGCTTAATTCAGGTTACTGTGCACTAAGAGTACAAGAATACCTCATGCAAGCTCCTCCTTTGTTCAAGAAGCAAACAACAATGTAGAAGAAATTGGTAAAACAGCACAAAATTTGGAAGTTAATACCACCAAACAGAGTTCAAGAATGAGGGCTTTTTCCTCACTGCTAGAAATTTCACTACAGACTAAGAAGCAAAAACATAACCTGAACCTACACTGAAGATATAGCAAGATGCCTTAGCGTCCTACTTTATTAATAATGTCTTGGTTTGCCTGACATTAATAAGTACAAAAGAGTAAACAGCTATTTTAAGAAACCTTTCTACTTACAGCTCACAACTGTAAGTATTTAATTGTATTCAATCTACCCACCCAAAGCAAAAGAGGACACTGAACTCCCTCCCTACACTTCAACAGCACCCTCCCAAAGGCTTCCTTTTTGGGAAAACAAGTACACTCAGACAGCTCAGAAACTGAACACATTCAAACTTAAGATCTCTTACCTCAAACCCAAGTCAGCCTGGACTAAATCTCCCTTGTTAACCTGGCACCTTTTATTGTCTCTGTTATGAGACACAGCTGTTCCTGGGTTGGTAACGAGGCGCAGGTGTGTTTGTGTCCCGTGCATTTAATGTCCTCTGCTTTAACATTAAGCCTTTGCTGGGAAAATGAGTTTTGGACTTCAGTTCTATTTTAGAGTTGTCTAATTGACTGAAGTCCTAGGTAATAGGCACTTCCTGCAAATACTGTAGTCTGTCTGTAGCTGTTGGATGAGCCTGGTTGTGCAGTGGGTACTGCTGTGCCCTGGTGGGAAATGGGAGTCAGACTGGAAGCCACCTGCAGTGCAAGAATTGCAGGTGATTACAGTGTGCTGAGCAGAGATCACAAACTACTGCCCTTGCTAAGTTATCATTTTCTGTTGGGGGACTGGGGGAATAAAAAGCAGAAAAACATGTTTTTCCTAGCATTTGTATTGTAGTAAGACACACTTAGGCTATCCTAAGACTTAGGGATAATTCTTGTATGCATTCAGCCACATTAGTGATAATTTTAAACTGTAGTACCTGGCAAACAGATGGAGAAGGGCAAGAGACATAAAAGTGCTTTGCTTCATGGATAAAACAAGTGTTCACAGGAAGACATTTGATCAAGGATGAGTTTTTAAAAAGAGGATTAAGATAACTCAAGAACTGGATGGGGAACAATCCAAGTAATAGCAGGTTGTGAAAATGTGAGAACACTATTCATTCTGTACAGAATGAGACAGGATTTTCATGAGAGAAAAAAAATGCAATCATGATTAAGACAGTATGAAAAACATACTCACAAGGGTCAAATTAAGGGTGCACTGATACAGCCTAATGTTTCAGTGTTTACTCAAAAACATCATACCATTTTTATAATGGAAAAGGGAGACAAAGAGGATTGCAGAGAGGAATTGTCACACTTTTTTTGTGATCTACACATATCACTGTGAAATGTTATGCATGGTTTACTATTCCAAGGGAGGACTATTTTTATAATGGTTTTCTTAAATATATAGGTGAGAGAGAACTTTAGCAGATGTTCTAATTATTAATGAGTCAAAGAAGTTAGAGCATGAGCTGGGGCTAGGCAGAGGATTGTTCATTCCAGTATTATATACTACAAAAAGCAACCCTACCTCCTCCCAGTATCCTCACAGTTCCCCAAAATTACATAACAAACTTGATTAGTTTTCATTTTTTTATAATATTTATAATTTTGCTTCTCTTTTTCCTTACATTTTTTGGATAGAGAAGGAAGTGGAGTAATGGAGAATGAGCCAAGAAATGTAAATAATTTAATTAAAAATTGTGTTTTGCTACAAGTTTTCAAAATAAAGCAAAACATTTTTACAATAAAAAAATCCATAAATATTTATGATCTGAAAAACATAAAAAAGCTTGACCAGTTCAAGTTATAACTGCTTTTCTTAAATAATGGTGCACAACAAACATGTCAAGCAACAGAGAACACTGCATTATTTATCACTAAGATGCTTTCACATCTGGGGATACCAGGGTGGTGAGTAGTAGTAGCAAAAATGGAGCAGTCAGGAATAAGTTGTGTCAGACCAGCCTAGTTTCCTTTAATTCTCCTTACTGGCCTAGAGACTTTGTGAATGGGGAAGAAGTAGAAGATTCAGACCTCGTGACTTTTATCTTGTGTGTCCCAGAGGTCGTTCTCACAAAAGAGATGGGTAAAATTGGACTAGATTATAGCAGTAGGATGCACAAAGTGTGTGAGAGGCTGTTTGAAAAGGGAATACGAGGTCTACTCCATCCATGTGGATGGGACAAATGCAAAAGGAAAAGGTGAGACAACCAAAATCACTCTTAGAAAGAACAGAGACCTGATTCTGCTCTTGTAAAGTTTGTAGTCTCCACACACACAAAAAGATTTAATGCATTCCTGTCGAGGATGCCACAGGTTCTTCTAATCCCAATCTGAGTAAAAGGGACCTCTCAAGGAACTCTCAGTCTTCCTTTTCATAATAGGCTTAGTGATCTGAAAATTATACACATATTGAGAAGTGTATACACAAAATGAGGTGCAGTTGAATGGTGACTTTCAGAAGCAGGTTTAAACCTACATGTGAAAATACACCAGAATCAGGCAAAATATGGATATTTTTAAAAAGCATTTAAAAATGTACAAAAATTTCAAATATCTCTGTTCTACAGAAAAGTTTAAATGCATGATCATGCTCTCCTCTGATTTTGAAACTCTGTCCTCTGTTCAGGGGATCCTACAGAAACAGGATTCAAAGGTAACAGAGAACTCGTCATTGTACTTCCCCCTCACCAGGAAGCCAAAGCCTGGGGCCAAAGTTCCTGCTACCTGTAGAGCAGGATGAGGGGATGGATTCCAGCCAACAGAAGCAACAGTGGAGAACTTTATTTCACTATGTTTCTATGATTCTTGCAAAAATTAATATGATCTTATATCACAAGAATGTTTTGTCAGTGAATGAATCAGGGGCATGCTGATGGAACGGGGAGCTTCTGTTTGTACACAGATATTTCAGTAATCAGCAGCGATGGGAAAGCAAATACAGAAATGTTCAGGACAGTTAAATGGGAGTTGAAATATGATAATTTTTAAAATTGTGGCTGACTCTGGCAGAGTAGTTTTAAGCAGGATTTCAGCCAATGTCTGAAAAAGTGCATATCAAGCAGCCTTGAGCTTTTAATTTAATTTATATCAACCAGCTTACTTGGAGTTTTCAAATTGATTCACCACCACTGTTTGAACATTCTGTGACAGAAGCAATGCATATTGAAGTAGCTAAAGTTCTCCTTTCAGCATGCCTAATTAACTGTATTTCTGTCACAGGGAGTTGCAAAATATTAGAATATAAATGCATTCTGGATATCAGACAGAAAATTTTAACTGTTGTGACTGAGTAAAATTCATGATTTGGCTATGATGCCATTGAGTATCTTTCTTTTTCATAATAGTGTATTCAAGTGTCCTTTTTCAATAATGTCTCATGAATGATAAAAAGTTCTCAGTTCTCATAACTACGTGTGGTCATGTTTGTGCTTAAATAAAAAAGATACCACAGTAGTCTTGGAAATACTGAGAGGACTCAAAAACATCAAATCAGTGATTCCATCAGGAAAATTCAGGTTGCAGATAACTGCTGAATGGCGAATACAGAAAATAATCTCAGTAAATATTATGTATGAGACTGTTGCTTGAGGATTTTGGAAAAATAAACATATTTATAACAACATGAAAATCACCAGCATAGGAGCTAAGCTTTCAGAATAGCACACTTGCTCTGAATAATTTATCCAGTTCCAATATTTGCTCATACATACTCTAGAATTGAATTACTTATTTCTAAGCAATCATAATTGGAAGAGTATTTAAATTCTATTTTCTGCCACAGGTTTCTCTATGACCTTGAGCAAGCTGTACAGATTTTTTTGTGTGTTTGTCCTGCCTTCTAAAATCAGCAGTGAAGGAACTGACAGAACTGTGAGGATGAACATTTTCTGATGCATACAAGTAATATTCTAGCAACAGGGGCACCTAAGACACCAGTACAGAGCCCTTTAGAGAGGGAGCTGGCAGTACAGGAACTTGCACCACAGAGCTGCTGTTTAGGTTTAGGTAAGCAGGATAGTGCTGAACCATGATCCAATGGCCATGATCAGCGTTGCAAGCTTGTGTTTTCTCTTTCATTTCAGCCTTTATTTTAATCTGCTGTAGCTATGAAGTTTCTCCAAGAAAAGAGAGACAAGATTGAAATCCTTGAGGCCTCCATATCTGAAAAGGGTCACTTGGTTTGTAAGAGAAACAAAATGCATCCAAATATCATGAGGAAAGTATCAGAATACCCACAGGCTGCAAATAAGTTTAGTTCCACTTAAAACAGCACCAGCAGGAAGAGTTAAACAGGCACACTTCCCATTTTGCCTGTTCCTGCACACTTCACTTGGACTGCAAGGAAATCAGTGCTGTGACAGATCATTTAAATTAATACAATGCACCTGCCAAATTATTTATACACCATAAGCATCAGTCTGGAGAAAGCACACTCTGGGAACTTCATTGGTAGAGAAGAAAGGCTTCACTGGGAGGAAGGCATGTTAAAATAGTGCAGGATTTTGATCTCAGATGTACTCTGGTAAATAGAGAGTGACGCCATTGAAGCCTATAGACTTAGTTTGGATTCATACCAGTGAATGTGATTGACAGGAGAAAAAGTGTAAAATTGCAGCATAAGGTGATAAGTCACTGACAAGAAAATTGGAAACAGAAATACAAGTTAGTGTTGGATTCATCTACTATTCTGTTTCTCCTGGAATAACTGAGCTTCTCTACCACGCTTTTTTGACTGTAATCGCTTATTTTCTAATCCCTAAGTGTACATTAACTTTAAATTACTGGGTACTCCAAAAGTTAGAAAAGCTAAATAAAATCTACAGTTTAAAAGGGCATACTTTCCCAAGTTCTAAAGAAAGGGAAATACTTGGTAAACATGGATTGGTTCCAATAATACTTAGTTACTTTTGTTATTGAAAAGCTTTGATATCATGTGCCTTGCTTTAGAGGGAGTTCATATATCCAAATGTCAACCCTTACTAGCAAATGGCTTCAGATCTGCTCCACACAAGGTCCTTCAAAATTTATATCTTAATCTCAGCTATTTTGAAATATAGTGTGCTCATATTTGCTTCCTTAAGGAGAAAGGTTTTCAGTGCTGACACGAAGAGGGATTTAGGGGAAGCTGTACGCTTTATTCAGCATAGAACATTTAATTTACTGTGTTTGATCTGTAGGTCATTAAAGTTTATTTTTTTTTCAGCTGATTGCACTGACTTCAGCTCAGGCCCCATTACTTATGATTTGATAGGATCATATGCTAATGTATGATCCAGCTCCTTTGCTCTTAAATCAACCTGCAGATGCAATTGCCAGTCAGCATTATTCCTTTAGCTTCCTTACTTTGTGTTGGACTATATGAAAGCACATGTACCCTCAAACCAGAAAGAAAACCTAGCACTAGCCACTACAAAAAACTATTAAACAGTAATTAATTAACAAATCAAGGACCAATTTTTTCCAACCCAGCGATCTGCCATTTTTTCAAACTGACACTGCATAACAGAAAATAATCTTGCACATTAATAATAAATTCAGAGCAGCTGACAACACAGCGTGCAGCTCTCCAGGATGCCGATCTTGAATGACGACATCGGTGTCAGCATTCCCTTTCTAAGCAGAAATTGGTAGACATATATAGTTTATAAGAAATAAATAATACAAACAAGATATCGACTCTTCTTTTTTCAGAACAGGCGAAGCAAGCATGAAAAATGCTTCTGTACCAGCCATATCTTCCAAGGTACTATTTATCTACCTACTCGAATCTAAGGAAAGACTGTCCTTCATGCTGATAAGTTTTGCTTGACACCCATTTCACTCTACCCTCTTCAAAATGTGGCCTGTGACCTCTGATTGAAATACTCCAATCAACCAATCTACAACATCTCCCACAAAATTTTGTTAAAACACAAAATTGCTTAAGATATGAACTGGAGAGGTTATTGTCATTCTTTCTCACCAGAGTTGTATGTTAAAAGCACATGCTAAAGAAATTCCAAGTTTTGTTGTGGAAAAAACCCCAAAAACTAACAGGAAAGAGCATACACCCCAAAGGACCTGGTAAACTGTAAACTCTTGGATGACAAGATCCAGAGGTCACCCCAAAAAGACTAAGTAAGGACATCATAAGGTACATCATAACACAGAAGCAGGGGAAGAGCACTAGGATTTGCACCTGACCAAGTCAGAAGAGGAAAACAAGAACTGAACTTGAGACAAAATATATTATTGTGAACAGAAGTTGGAAAAAAAGAAAAATGACAACAAAAAATTGTGGAAAGTGCATGCTCAGCTGAGGCAACTGATGAATCCTCTGGAGTGGGTGAGTGGCACCTGAAAGCTCCTGCCAGGCATCAAACTGCCAGGTCTGAAGCCTTGCACATGGAGAGAGTCCCCAGGGCTGCTGGGCCAGGGCTACCAGAACTCCACGTTGCCCTCAACTCCATGTGGAGGCACTACAGGGCACAGTGGAGCTAATCCTTGTTTTCTCTTGAAGGGGGTGAAGGAGAATCAAAGTACTCTTGAAAACCTACCCGTGGAACAAGAGCGATTCTCTGTAGCAACAAAGGGAGGAATATCACGTACTAACAATTACATTTGTGTGTTGTGAAAAGAATTTAGTGTCTATTATGCATAATTTTACTCCAGCTTCCCTTCATTATTTTCTTGGCCTCATGATCAACTTCTGAGATGTTTTCTTAACAAAGCAAAGGCTCTTGAAGTATTTTGAACTGTGGCTGCTTAAAAATTGGATGTCCTTGCACAGAATATGATTACATATTTATAGACCTATTCCCATACAGTTATTTTAAACTAAGACACAGCTAACACCTTCTGTTATAGTCAGAGCTGAATAATTAAATCAATTGAGGGAAGGAGATGAGATATTTTTCTGACTTTTATATAATTTATGGAAAAATTGCCAGGTTAAATTGATCTGTAGATCCTCAGTTCTTGTTCAGCTGTAAAGTCAACAACCATTTTAAATTTCAAGAAGGACTAGAGCAAACAGAAAGTTTTGTCTGGTTTTCAGATGCCTAATAGGTATTAATACTACAACCTTGACTTGCCTCTGACCCTAAACCACTATTTCCTAAGTAAAGTATTATTTTATTCAGAAACATTTCACTCAGTCACTCATTCCCTCATTTTGCAATTTCATTCAGGATTTTCGAAAAGTGTTATTAGGTAAAAAAGTGACCCAGCATCTTATGTCCCTGCCCTAGGAAGGGATGGAGGGTGGAACAGACATCATTCAGAGGGGAAGGTGTGTGATGTTTCACAGCTCAAACCCCACAGTTTCCCAGTTCAGAGACCCTTTATTTGTATTTGGAACGATGGCTGCAGGATGCAGTTGAGTTCCCCATGCAGATTTACACGGCACCTTGAGCAGACACTCCTACAGATTAGGGGTTGCTTATAGGTTTTATATCTGATAGCAACAATTCTTGCTAAAAAAATGGGTTAACTTTTGAGTTTTAAAAGTTACTCCTTTAAGAGGGAATTATCTATGTAGGTATTTTTTGCTAAAATGGCCAACAACTATGCTTATCTGAGTCACAAAATTATTTTGCTTTCAGTACTAGTAGAAGAAATTCTGATACTAGAATTTTTTGAAAATCACTGATTTCTTTTGTAATGGTACCATGTATTTCCCTGTCACAAACTAATTGTTATGATATGAAAGCATGAGAAATGCTGGGAAATTACTTGCTTTGTCTGTATTTGGATAAATTTTAATAAACTTAATGGCTTCATTGGGTCATTATAGTTTTAAATAGGAAAAAATTGCAGTCAGAGTAGCTTATCTGTGGGGGACATTAATTTTGGTTTAGAGTTTGGGTTTGTGGTGGGTTTTTTCAATCCAAAATAAATCACCACCTAAATTTCACTATCAGGATAATAACCAAACAGCTTTCCCTAATACAAAAAAATTATTTGTGAGATAGAAGGCTGAACTAAACTATTTGATGAATGGTTTAACATTTTCATTTTTGTATTCCGAATGCAACAGTACCCTCAATGAGTTCTAATTAAAATCTTACTGTGGCTTGATGAAATACTACTTACTGAAATGAAACCCACATCAGCATGTTGGTTAATTTCTAATCATTTACCCTATAACAGTAAAATATAGTTTGCAGCCTCTTCACTTGCTAATCATGAGGGTGTCATTATGCTGGCTCTGCTGTCTACCTCCAGAAATAATCAGTGTAAAAATTACTTGAAATTTAGCTAGAAATAGTTGTCCAAAGAAGAGCTCCAATCTGTTACTCTAAATTTAATTAAGTGCATATTCAGTTTATGATTTTTTTTTCCCCCCGATGAAGTTCTTTTTGCGCGTTGGGAACAGTTTAAATGGATTTGACTACAAAACTAAGAAATTTAGCTTGGTGTAAATGCGTGGGTGTCTGTATGAGTGCCTGCTATGTGAGCAAAGAAAGGGGAATTGCAACATCGTCTCATTTCCCTTTACACCAGTAAAGATGCTCAGGAAACAGCCAATACAGGAGGCATCAGTAACAATGCTCTAATATTGAGATGAGTGAAACTACAAAACTAATTTGAAATAATCTAAGAACCACATTAATTTCTGCTTGCCTACAGCAAATCAGAGGGATGGAAACACTGATCAGTGTATGTAGACTCAGCAGCAAGGCCAGAAGAAATGTCTGAAGAGATGCAGCTATTCTGATAACTGCATTTTCTATTTTAAAACCCCTTCAATTTCTTGCAACATCAAAATAGTTTGTTTCTCTTTTGAAAGATTTTCTTCACGTCTGCTAGATCTTGAGCCTCAGCTAGCAAAAGTGTCTTTCAAGCACCTAATGACTCAGCTCTTTCTTAACATTCATGAAAGTATAAATGAAAAATAAAATGTTGGTTTGACATGTGTTTCTTTTCTGTTACTGGCCCCTGTCTGTGTGGTAAAACTTTCCTATCCAAAAAGATAAAGGGATTCTCTCAATAAGGAAGAAAAGTACAATCCTGCTTTCCACAAATAAGAGATCCATCTTGAGTGGTTCTGGTAGTGAAGAGTGATATTGTGAGGACAGTGACCACACACATGATTTTATGTTTCTAACACTCTTTTTTAAAGGGAAGTGCTAAATCAAAGCTTTTTATGTAGTGTAAATAAATTGAAACTCTTTCTCCTTATATTTCTAGTCCCTCTGCTCATTCCAAGCCTGCCTTGCTTGCCAAATTTTAAATACCTGTCACTATGAAGTATGTTCTGAGCCCTTGGCTGATGCTTTTACTCTAGTGAACAGAATTTTTTGCCTACTTAGTAGATGCCAAACTGGAAAATTGTTAATAAATTTCTATTACTGTCAACTTCCTCTGGCTCCTTTTGTTTTAGCAAAATTGGATCTCAGAGGAGATACATATCTATTCCTCCTTCAGGTCTCAATACTAATTAAGTAATATGGACTTAATTAAGCAAAAGGCAGGCTCTGCAAATACATAATGTATAAGTAGGTAACATCGACCTCCTTCCCATGACTTATAGATTGCTACCACATAACATTTGCTAGATCAGTATCTTTTCATTTCCCATACTGTTCAGCCTACCCTACTGCGTGACTTGGAATGTTTTGGACTTGCAGCAGTTGCTTCCTACAACAACAGCAACAAAGAGCTGCTACTGAAGCACATAGCTGGCATTTAAAGTTCTGTTATTAAGACTGCTATAATTCCCAGTACAAATAAATAAACCTTCTCAAGCAGGATCAGCGCAAGCCTATCCTTCACCTGACTGAACTCAGTCTAACACTGAAGCAGTGCATGGATAACAATAGGAACAAGGCAGCTCACACAGGAGGTGAAGCTTGGAAACCTTGCCCTTCATGTAACCTTTTAGATATCCTAATAGCAGAGATATTATTGTGATCTGCTGATGGCGTATGTCATGTTAGCTTTGAAAATAAATGAGTGGCAATAGGCTAGAAAGAGGCTCTTATGTTGTGAATACACTTTTTATATATTTTTTCCTGAGAAAATTTAGTGCCTGAATCATGATGAAAAAGTTTAACAAAACAAAACTCTCTATTCCCTATGCTGACAGCAAGAGCATGTCCTGAGATAATTTGGCATGCAACTGACCCTGGTTGGAATCTTTCAACAGGAAATTGTAATAAGCAAATGAATGACATTAAGGTGCTCCTGGTGTGTTGCCTACAGGTTACCCTTAGATTTGCTTCAATGCTCTTGTGCCCCACAACTCTTCTCACGCTTCTCTTGTGAGCTGAGAGGAAAGAACAAAGCTGAAAGCAGGATTACACAAATGCAAAGATTTCCAAAGTGGAACAAATGAAGACGTTTAAACTGTCTCTGAACTGCAGGAACCACAGTGGAAACTCCTTGAAAGTAATTCCTTGTTTATTCTGGGCTTGTGGGCTGCAGGGCAGCCACAGCACGTCGCAGACAGGTTCCTGTGCTGCAGACCCAGCAGGCATCTCCCCTGCCATCTGCACAGATCCTAAGAGATATCTGTGAAAAATTGTGAGCTTTTTGTCTACTTAACTTGGCATGAAAGTGTTCATTTATCATTCGTGATCAACAGGATGATTGATACTCACCAGGGAGTGTGACTTTATGTGTAGACCGGATGGTTAAATACAGCCCAAGTACTAACTAGGGCTCTTCAGTAATGTTGTATTCATTATTAAAAAGATCAAAGAGTATCCAAACACTTTCTTTTTGCATATATATTTTCTAGAGTATAATTTAACTTTATTGATTAACACTCCAGTGCTAAATTCTTATTAGCTATTTTCACTACTTTCATTTCACTTCATTTCACTTACAACACACCTCATTGAATTGTTATTATTCTACTAGGTATGTTTACTATGGTAGGTACTGAAGTAGCATTCTTCACTGGTCATCCAAAATAATCATAGGCTACACACTTAACCTCACATTTTTAATTTATGAGCAGCACATGTCACCAAGCTGGTTTCTAACCAGCAGACCTACAATACAGTCCAGTTACACCAAGCCAAACTCTTGAACTTACATTTTCTCAGCATGCACTTCCAAAAAGAGAACACTCTGTAGCATCAACACCTATAATACTACTACTAGTTATTATGCCAACAACTTTTCTATATTTTATGCATCTTCCCGTAAAATTTTTTTCAATAGAAATTTAACTGAGAAAGAGACACATTAATATTTATGCATTGCACATTAGACACTTCTTTAAGTAACTTATATAGTTGTTTCTTT
Organism: Corvus brachyrhynchos; assembly: GCF_000691975.1. NCBI lineage: Eukaryota > Metazoa > Chordata > Aves > Passeriformes > Corvidae > Corvus > Corvus brachyrhynchos. The sequence continues at coordinate 7,450,113 of NW_008246060.1, forward strand.
AATCTTCAAACTTCACACATAATGTCAGATCTTCATTTGATGTATGTACATTCAATTCATAAAGCCGTGATTTTACTCAGTACCACAGAATTTGAACAAAAGTCTTTTCAATTACACTTGGAAAAAAATATCTTATTATACTTTTCTCAAGAAGATCAACATGAGAGTATTCATAAAGAGAAAAATCAAGTCATAAATCAAGCCATGCAGCAAACATGTGGATACATGTGCGAGAACACACATAGGGATGAAAAGTGTATCGCTATCTCAGTGCGCTTCAGTTCAAGAGAGGAGATTTGTGCTACAAGAGGGTTAAATTCTTCAAGATACAGAGCTTTCTGGAGATGATTTGACACAGACAGCTTTAAACATACCAGTATAATCATTGCATTCTTGATTTCAAACAATAAGAGAATGAGAGCAAAATGAGAGAAGATTTATGGAGATGTCGTATTACTATAAAACCCCAGATAATATGAAAATTCTGAGGAACTAATTTTTCATCTCATGAGTCCTACTATAATTACAAAAGAAGCTTCACTTGCATCTCTAAACTTTTCCAAAGTGCATGCACTCTCTCAAAGTTAAAAATTGGACTGATGTAAATACATGCAGTGCATGTAATAACACTAAGCAGCTATGGCAAGCTTGCACCTCTGGAGCTACTGAAAGCTGATCACAGATTAGCTTCATGCAGCTTTTTGAGAGCCTCACTGCCTCCTTTTCCTTATCTCTTATGCTTTTGCACAACCAGACATTGAGTAAGGTAACGGCTTTAAGGGACTGAATGGAAGTTTAGAAAAGGGATTAGTATTAGTGGCTCTGTGCTTCATTAAACTAATCTGGCATCGATCAGGGGCCTGTCAAGCAGTCTTGAAAGATTCCCGTTTTTATTTCTGGACTGTGTGAAGAAAGATGTGTTCCTATAACATGCTGTAAAAGACTTAGCTGTGCATATGTTATTCCTTGCCTCATTAAAACAAGCAGTCTCATCTATTTTTGTAGTTGTTATATCAACAAGTCCTAATTTTAGAATAATCAGTCCTGGATTTGGAAGCTAGCTGACCCTATAATATTTGTCATGCAAACCCTCCCTAAAAAGACATGTATCAAAATGTTGTCCCCCTTAGAAACATATATAAATAATGCATCTATCCTCAGGCCTAAATGGTAATAAAGGCACAAGGCCTTAAAGATTTTTGGTTTATTCTGCTCTGAGAATAGAACCAGTATGTCTTAGCACAAAATATAAAACCAATAGCTTAATCCAAAAAAGACTAAAATGCAGTTTGGTTACAAAGGCTTATTGTCTAGTAGCATCCTGGAGCCTCCCCGGGTCCCCATTGACTTGAATCAGGCTCCTACAGAACATGGAAGGATCAGTCCAACCTTGCAGTTGTTAAAGGAAGTTCCCTTCAGGGAAGCAGGTATCAAAAGAAATCTAATGGCTGCTTACAGCCTGGTGGCAGATGAGATGATGGGACTTCCTTCTAAATGGATGTAAAAACAAACCCCACACCATCAATAGTCATTTATTGACAACGTTTCTTACAGCTGCTCTCCTTTAAAAGGCATCCCTGCAGCCTGGGATGGACACAAAAACTTATCCAGAAGTTGTCAGTGTGACAGTTTTCATGACAAATAATCCACTGAAATGAAGCAAATGCATGTCTAGTGGTATCCAAATCCCTCTCTAAAACGAATAATTTAAAATCAGATATTCACTTGCCATTTAAACTATATCTTTATTTAAGGTGTTCTTCCCCAAGGCAGCTATGATGAGTTAGGTCATTTCCATCTCTTGTTCACATCCCAATGTGGAGGCAGCGAGTACAGGAGTAGGTCGTGAGGAAGAATGTGTAGCATATCTGCACAAACACCGAGGACAGTCAGGAGCCAGATTTTAAATGACCTCATGCTAAGATTTTCTATGAGGCTTAAGGAAGTCAGGGATTCACATTCACTGGGAACTACGTGGCAGAGTCCTCTGAGCTGGTCTAGAAAGCTCAGCTTAAATTAGACAGAATGGTTGGGCATTAATCTTCTCAGGGTGGTATTCCAGCAGTCCAGTTTGTTTTGACAGGCTGCCTGCTTAGAAAGTCGTTCCTTAGATTAAGGCTTGAATTTCCAACAGGGATCTCGGTCTGTATTCTCAGTGGCAGCAGGTCTCTATTAATAGCATTTTTGGTTTGTTTCAGTCCTGACCCTTTACAATACTGTGTTCCCTGGTTTGGATATAATGGACGGTTATAACAAAAATCACTAGAAATTTTCAAAGCCATCATTACAGAATCTACTTCAATTAAGGGAAAGACTAAGATCTGTTCAAACCTGTGCTAGTTTAATAAGCAGGCAATCACATTTTTGACTGAGTGAAACACTAAAAAAAAAAGCCTTTTACTGTTTCATTTTCAGACTCTGGAGTTCTTTTTTGCAGCACCAAATTACACATCTCATAGTTGGAAAACAGTCATCCCAGATTTAACTTGCTAATCAAAATGAAATACTAAGTCTCCACACCAGACAGAACTATGGCTCCTCCATAGCTACTCCCACCTGTAGCAGCCTCTGT
>NW_008246060.1:7452770-7489877 GCF_000691975.1 Corvus brachyrhynchos
TTGGCTGATGCAAACAGAAAAACAAAAGAGGGCTGGTGGAGATCTTCCCTTACCTTTAGATAAGACAGGTTTGCATCAGGTTACAGTCACTGAAGATTGAGAAATGAAAGGGTCCAGTGACAGACCAAGTGTTGCTGTATAACACAGTGTAATAAAGTATTCTGAGGTACTGTGAAGGGTGGGAGAAAAAAAGGCAGTAGAAGGCTGGATACATTTGGAAAGTTACAGGCAATATCAAAGAAAGAATAAGCATAAGAAGAGGAAGCTGGAATCTGGGTGGAGGGGAAATGCAGGTAGAGGATGCTGTGCCAGCAGGGGGGTTAGAGGAATGGGTGTGTTAACAGCACAAGGTGTTAGCAGGATCCCAGGGAATGAAGTGTTTCAATACCACAAGGAAGGAAGGAAGGAAGGAAGGAAGACAAAGAAAGAAAAACAGTTCCAAATGGGTGTGTAAGTGAAGGACTTTCCATAAGAGATGGATGATTGCAGAGCATTGAACAGATTGGAAAAATAGAATGACTGGATGAATCACGGACTTGAAATTTAAAATTCCACTACTTCTGACAGCATGGTTTTACTTTGATAAAGGCTATGTAAATGACATTTTCTGCCTCAACAGATCTGCAAACAACTCTTGTTCTGTGTTACACGTGCTGACTTGAAGATGAACCCTCCCCAGCCACCATCCACCCCCTCCCCCCCCACCAAGTTTTTCTTGTCTTTCACTTTTAAAGAAGGAGCATTTATTCTGTGTTCCAAAACTTGGTGTTTCCCATGGCAGGAAAGAGGAAGCAAAAGGCAGACTTTCATTTTTATGTCATATTGATCTCATGACACTACTAAGACTAAACAATATTTTACTTTTAAGGACTTTTTTAAGGACTCCTGTCAGACACAGTTCACGAAGAGATGCAGACTTTGCTGCCCTTTTGGTACCCCCTTGGAAACTCCATAAAAATACTGATGTGCAGATTCAGTCCTGAGTTTCTCAACACCCCTGTTCTCAGTCCTTCTGCGGTGCATGGCATTGCTGCTGAGAGAGAGGGGGAAACAATTCCCAGACAGGACGCAAAAAGCTCATTCCTGTTACTGCCATCTGTGCAAGCCACTACACGCAGTACAAACCAACCAAAAAGCATCACCCGTGTTCCACACATGGCCCTCAGTTACAACTTGCAGTTTAAGAACAATAGTTGATACTTAAAGTCTAGAACTTGCTTTTCATGAATGTCAGATCAAGAAGAAAGAGTGACCATCAAATTTAAAATCAAATTTCTTTAAAGTCTAGAACTTGCTTTTCATGAGTGTCAGATCAAGAAGAAAAAAGTGACCATCAAATTTAAAATCAAATTTCTTGGCAGACATAATGTGAGTGTAACATGCAGGTGTTGCATCAGCATTACCCATGCCTGGTTACATCCCTATTAGACATACATTGGATCCCAAAACATCAGTCCAAAGAGTATATTCTGTAGAAATGAGGTATTGTGCTTGGGGTTTTGTTTGTTTCCCCAAAAATAAATGCTTTGCCATTCTTTCCCCCAAAAAGACCTGCTCCACATCACAAGTTTTCTAAGGCAGTCCAATAGCTTTTGCACCCAGAGTGCTGTGAAGTCCATGTGAAAACACCAACAGCCAATTTATCCATCTCCTAACACAATACAAAAGGAAAGATTTTGACCTTCGGACATGGTGAATGGGATGAAATGATCTAGGTGGAAACACTGAGCAATTCCTGACATTCATTATTGAACACGATCAAAGTAAGTCTTTGTAATTTGTGCATATTCCATGTTCTTTCCGTTTTGATGCTCATCACAAATTTTCTTATTTCACTCAGCAGCTGTTTGTTCTTTACTTCTGTAATATTATAAAGAGCTGATTATTTGTTTACAGTTATTACTTATATATTTTAATGGAGAGGAGGAAGCCAAGAGTTTTAAATGCTCAGCAGAACTTCCTCCAATTATGAAAAAATACAAACAATATTTCTAAGAGTACTTTAATCTTTTGTCATCGTTGCTGTGTTGTCTTTTGATAATTCACATTTTTCCATTACTGTGCTGTCATTGGCTTTGTAATCAGCTTTAGTTCAGAACACCATTTTTTCCAGGATGATACTTGAAAATAAGACGTTAGAGGCCTGCTGTGCTGATCAGCAATGATAGTCCCCAGCAGATCCAGCAGCAGTGTCAGGGGATTATTTGTCAATACCCTCAGTTTTCTTCTTGCTAGTCTGTCTGTACTTATTCCCAGGAACATGTGATTACAAATATCCTGACAGAGACAAATAGATATCCTTCTGCTGCACTATAGTCACTCCACCTGATCTGACTGAGGGTTTTACCATTAAAAACAATTTTCACTGGTGTCAGGAAAACTGATAAAGAAATTCAGAATAATTTCATCTGATGGTTTGCAAATAGACTCGTCTAGGTTTTCCAGACATGTTTTTCCCAAGTACTTAACTCTAATCTTCTAATCTTGGGATTTTCCAGCATAGCACCAAGCCCCAAAACCCAATCAAATGAAGGTGATGTAAATTCTGACCCAATTAAATGTATTAATGGATCATAGGAAAAAAAAAAAAAAAGAGAGAACTAAATAACACCATAAAATCTTAATGTGAGATTAAAAAAAAATATGGAATGATTGAGATGTTGTTCTCAAAGGATCTAACTAAAGTTAATGGAGGAGGGGACAAAGGAAGATTTTCCTTTCTTTCTCTTTTCTTCCAAAAAATGAGCACAGAAATGCTTAGCAACTTGCAGAACGCATGAAGGACACAGAGGACAGAAGGATCCCATAATTTTGCTCTTATCTCTTGTACCAATCCTTGCTACATAAGCAAAAGGTGTAGGAAATGTCTCTGTTGCACCTTGATAACTTTAATACACTTTAGTTATAGAGAGTTGGCAGTTTCAGTTTAGCTGAAAAGCTGAAAAGCAGAGTTTGTTAATATCAAATGCTGCAAAGAAGGGATGTAGTTACTGAAGACATGAATTGTCTAAAATGCTCATTATTTTATCAGCAATATAAAATTAAAGCAACCAAGCATCCAGAGGCGCCTCAATAATTTCATGTAAAACTTACTGTGTAAAAACTGTCAACTCAACAATCTCACTGTGGCTGGCAGGAAATTATTCCAAGGTCAACATGTTACATAAGCAATCATGAGAAAGCTTATCTGAGGCTAGGCAGCTCATGCTGACTCCCCATCATGCAACAAGCTCAATTTACCTTTCAGCCAAAGTCATGTTCTAGTTTCACTCAAGTAGCAAGTCCTGTCTTAGCTCCCCTAAAGACTTTGTACAGTAAATGCACAATTTGAATTGGTTAATAAAATGTTACATATTAATACCTGTTTTTACCACACCTGAGGTAGGAAATAAGATGATTTTGAAAAGAAACCCACCACTACCTGGTTTTTCTCAGCAGACATGGATAGGAAAGATGACCTAATTAATATTTCCCCTTTTGTCTCTGAAGCAATTTCACATTCAGATTTATACTTTTATAAAGTTCCTCATTACGACAAACGAAATATTAAGCTAAAATTCAGCCTTAGCTTTTTTCAAGATTTGGCTTTCATGACGTTTTGAGAAACTTATTGCTCCAGTTCCTCGTGTTCAAACATCTGAATTCCATTGCACTGCTTCTGCTGCTTGGTTGGGTAAAGTGATGTTTACTCAAACAGAGCCAACGCTCATTAAGTGAATAATGAATCCTACTATCTACATAGGAATTGTTCTTATCCACATGAAAGATTACAGTTGCATTAATAAAACACTGCATGAACATCCATGATGAAGCAAGCAAAAAAAATATTAAGAACACAGACAAGATGGAAAGCAAAAAATGATTTGTTAAAAAACCCCACAGAACCCTTATGTACAGGTTTTCAATTTTTAATGTCAATGTAGAACTCTGAATGCCTCATTATAAAAGGGTTAAAGTATATAAAAAAGGTAAGGTGATGAGCAAACGTTTATTTTCTCTGTATTCTTGTCATTTACCTTGGAATATAAGTAAATAAGCATGAATAAATAAAGTTCTGCAAACATTGGGTACAATCCAATGAATGTGAACCCCTCTGTATATTTGAAATTATTTTCCCATCTCATTGCTTTAAAAAAAACCCCGACATTACATTTTATAATAAGGAATAACAGAAGCATTATCAGTTCTGTTGCTAGTACATTAGCATTTATGTATTTTTTAAAATGTTAGCTAAAAATAACAAAATCATCAATAGTTCAATTATAGCTGCAGCTTTGGATAATTCATTCCAGTATTTTTGTTATGTTGACTTGAATGTTTATCCTTTTTTCTCCAGTGAAGAAGAAAATTCAGTTGAAATGTTTTCTCTCTGTACAATCCTTATTCTTGTCCTGCCGTGGTTAGCTCTCTTCTTGTTATTAATAGCACCCAAGTGAAAATATGGGAGTTCTGTGGCTTGCCTTCTTAATAATGAATAAAGGTGATGCATTGTATGAAACTGCCTCAATAATTTAAGAGGTAATATCAAGCAAAGACTAACTGTAGTGGTCTGCAGGAAATATGTTGCATTGAAAAATGATTTATAAGTTGCATAGATGTAAAAATGCTAAATTTAAGTACCAAGTTTCTAGTCTATTAGAAATATTAAAGTTTTAACACCAAGCATGGCTATTTTCCTACTTGTTTTAAGTTGTAAATTATTTTCTATTCCTGTCCTTTTTCATGTATATTTAGAGACAAAGGTACACATTCTTCTGACAGGACGCCCTTTGACCTTCAATTCAAGACAAAAGAAAGAGACAGAAGATTCACTATAATCACTGATTCTGGTTTTAAAAGTAAAGGCTAATGCTGTATGTCCCAGGAGGAAAGTGCCATGGTGCCATCTGTCCCCATTTACTTCTGAAAAGCACAAAACTATGGTCACTGAAGTATTTCTAAGAGATTTTTCTCTCCAGTTCTTCATCACAATGGAAGACAACTGGTTTTCATCTGAACTAAAAGTCAACTGGTTTTAAATGTTTTGCTGCTTCTGCAGTCACTGCTCCCCTTGTGGCACAAAAAAATGGTATTGCCCATACTCACGGTGAGGAATTATTCCCGGGGTAATACAGGAGTAGCACTAATTGCTATGGGGAGGGTCACACAACAGAAATCTTCTGCTTTCTAAATACCACATGCGGGTTAGAGAATTAAGCAGTTTTAAATGGTTTCTATTCAGAGTGTGACCCTCAAAATTATTTCTAGTGCTTTTAGCCGGCCATACCCAGATTTTAGAGACTAGGTATTTAGAATTCTCCTTTTCTTGTGATACCATCACACTGAAAATAAGCTGCCTGATATCCAGAAGATGGACAAGCAATCCACTTTAAATTGACTTCTCTTTGATACTCAAAGTCCAAGTTATGCAATAGAGCACTTTTGATTATTAGGATATAAGTATACATTTATGCTCAGGTTGAATTATGAAATTAACACATGCACACTAATATGAGATGTCTCATTCCCATTGTGTTTCATAAAAGCTTCTCCAAAACCAGTAACAAATAACATTTCCAGAGGCAATAGTAACTTGCACAACATAACTTAATCATCCAGTCAGAGAAAATTGGCAGATTTAGATCAATCACACAGTTTAAGTTCAGACTAAAGAAACAATACTCTAAAGAACCAGTTTCAAAGTTATACCTAGGCACAGACCTACTCAAACTTAGCCCTTTTATGAAGAGTGAGTAAAAAATCAGCACTGCAGTATAAGCACAAGCCAAAAAAAAAAAAAAAAAAAAGACAAAAAACCCCTACACTACTGGTTGTAAAACATTTGACCAGACATACTAAAAGTGTTTTTATTATGTGGAATCCCCCAGATTATAACAACTAACAGAAAAAGGATCTAAACACATTAATGTATGGCAAAAACATTTAAATCTGTGTTTTATTGCTCATCCTGTCCCTGCAGAAGCAGGCAATGCCCATAAGGGGACACAGGTACCTCACTCCCTTGCACACAGTACTGTCTCAACAGAGTAAAGCAGAAGGAAGACATTTTTAACAGGGACACAGCCACATACAGAAGAGGTAAAGATAAATCAGATGAGCAGTGTAAACTGTTCAGTTTTACACCAGAAGTATCCCATTTCCCAGGACACAAGATGGGATATTTGAGAATGACACTGCTGGTATATTTACAGTCTGGCACGAGTGAGCAATTGTAATGGGCAGTAATCGCCAGGTTGTTCTGGGAAATAATAAAGTTGTAAGCTGTGCTTTTCATGCATTTGCATTTATAAACAAAGTTCCCATATAGGCCACAATGAATAAATAGTGGTAAGTAGATGTCATTCCTAATTTTGTAGAAATACAGATTTAGATGGCAGAGTCTAGAAGTAAAACCATGCGGTTTTGAATCTTGGAGAGTCTAAGATGCAAGATGCACACAGATGTAGACTGCAACTTATTGTACAAAGTCATCAACGCTGACTTTTTAGAATGATGCCAGTTCTACAAAACCCAATGGACTGGCAAGAAGGTTTTGTGACACTTTGTCCTGGTACTGATGACATATAATTTTTTGACTTTGAAAAGAGCAACAACGGCAACATTTTAGTGCTATACTGCGATTATGTTCTGTTAAAATAGACCAAACCAAACCAACAAAAACAAACAAAAGCAGTAATAACAGCAACATATAATATTTACATCTCTCAAGAGAATACTGCAGCACTGTTATAAACAGTGATTTACATTATGTATTCAATAGTTAGATATGAGTATATCCTGTATTTTGTAGCTAATTTTATCAAATGAATGGTTTTGAATATGTCAGCTTAACATATTTGTCTCAAAAGCTTTGTCTTTCTTTACTTGGAGTTAATAGTCTTTGCATAGAGTCCATACATAGGAATTTCAATGTAAATTCAGAGTAGCCATGTTATTGCAACAGTGGTGACCGTAAAAATGTCTTCATTTACATAAGAAACAGAATCATAGCACCATCCTTCTAACTAACTAATACGCCAATGCATCAAAAACCATATAAAATGCAAAATAGTTCAGAAATAAAATAAAATTGGATTTACTTAACTCTTTAGATGGAAGGAATAATTTGATAAAATTTCTTATTTTTGAGCTTTAATACTGAATTTAATCCTCCATTTCACACTTGGAAAGTTTAGCATTTAACCATAAAGTACATTTTAAAATGTTAAATTTGCTTCACTTTCCCCTTCATTCACCAAAACAATAATTGCAACCTTTGATGCCAGGTTTGTTTTATTAGCTCATTTAGATAAGGGAGCTTTTGGTCAGTGACTTGGAAGAATGTTATCTTAAAACTTTGTGAAAAACTGTGCTACTTGAAAAGTGCAGTGAAATACAAAGATGCTACTGAACATTTTATCCTCACTGGCGTCCTGTACAAATCAATTCACACAGTTCCCCAGCCCTGCCAGCTATTACTAAACTGATTTTCTTTTTATGCAAAGGTGTCAGAGTTCAATACTCTCTGACTAGAATTTTTTGGCTATTCCATGCGTGGAGGGCTTTATACTTAATATAAAATTTACTTAATTAAAAATAATACGTATTTCAAAGGATTTCTGATTTAGCAGGTCACTAAATAGACTACAGTGTATATATAGCCACTTAGCAAAAAATTTGGAATAGTTCAATCCCAATACCGATGTGATTTCCAGTGCCAGTCCCTGGAGCATGCTGTCCCCACGCTGGGAAAGAGCAGGGAGGTTGTGGTCAGCTCAAACCCTTGCTCTATTTGAAAAGCTTTTGGCAGTTGTTTAGGGTTTATACCCTTGCTGGGCTGAGCCACCTGCTCAGTCTTGCCTGGCTGGCCTGGCCACCCCAGGGACACATGCACTCCTTTGCCGTGCTCCAGGAGGAACGTTCAAAGCAGCTATTGGTGCCCTTGGTACCTGATGGCCTCAAAGGCAGCCCCGCCCCGCTGGTCACACCCGCGCTTGGGCACACCTGCAGTGGTCCCTGGGCATCAGACACACAGCCCCCTCCCCATCTGCTCTGAGCCTGCTGTCGTTTTGGGGGCTTACTGCTCAGTCCCAGGAGATCAAGTTTATGAAATACGTTGTCACAAACCCCACTGTTTTAAGACACGCAGTCATAAAGCAAAAGAACTGACGTACTGATATCCCTCCTTCTCTTGAACTGCTATAGAAACCCAAAGATACTCAAGTGGCTACTCATTCTTTTACTGTGATGCATTTGTAATTTTTCAGGTACCAAACCTGCATGTGGTGTTAAATGTCATGGATCCATTTAGGCTGCGGAAGCATGAAAAACTGCAAATGAAACGTCTTCATGAAAAACGCTTATACAGATAAAAAACTGCAGCTCCATGAAGGAAACAGGGCAGTCCAGGTCCCCTGTTCAGCCAGTTTTGGTCTGTAAGCAACCTTTTAAGGGATTTCCCTGTACACATATAAAAGGCAATTCTCCAGCAATTGGGGGTATCAATTACTCGTTGTTACCTGCATCTTTCTTTGGGATTTTTGGCCAGCTGTAAAGCCATTCTGCAGTACTTCAGAGTCATTAACATTGGAAAAGCCATCTAAGATCATCAAGTTCAGCTGTTGACACACACTGCCATGGACTAAACCACATCCCCAAGTGCCACATTCACACAACTTTGAACACTTCCAGGGATGAGGATTTCACCACTTCCCTGAGTAGCCAGTTCCAACACCTGATCCCACTTTCAGTGGAAAAAGTTTTCCTAATGTCAAATCTAAACCTCCCCTGGTGATACTTCATGGGGAATGAAACAAATTCTTTTTTCACTATAAACATTTGCATAAACAGAAGCCAGGATTTGCAGGTTTTAGTCTCAGGAAATTGTTTTTCAGTGGGAATAAACTACAAGATGGGTACCCTACAATGTTCAGGGCTTGCTATTTTGTTCTGCTCTTTACACGGCCTCTTGTTTTAAGCTCAAGACCCACTAGTGCAGGTCTACGCCAGCCACAGTAACTTAGAGATACTAAAGACAAGCTATATTACCAGCTCCTGGCAGCATTTCATGTTTGGATCCTTCTTTCAGATGCTTTCAAATAGAGTTTACAGTAATTACTATTAGAAAAAGTCAGTATTTGTCAAAGACCTCATTGCGAATTCCCACTACTACCCGTTCTTTCCAAAGTAAGGTTGGATAAATCCATATGATTTCCAGATATTTTATGGGTCAGATTGTCCCTGATGTCTGATCTTCATCACATACCATTGAATCATACTGCTCAGGATTCAGCTCCTTGTTCTCCTTTTCTGTGTTAATTTTTCTGAACCAGATACTATCACTCCACAAATTTAACAGCAGTAACAACAGTAATCATACAGTGCTAGAGGATAATGATTTTGTTTTCCTGGCACATAATATAAAGTGTCTTAGAAGAGGAACCTTTTCAGGTATTTGACATCTGATTATTTAAATAGATTTATTGTTATTAAATGATGCTTCTGTAATTTTCTAAGGCAAAATAATAGGGGAGAGAGAGAAAGAGATCCAGAGAGATAAAGTGAAAAATCAGGTTTCTTTTACAGGTTCCTTCCATATTTCAGATAATTTATTTTCATCGTTTATCCTTGTTTAACTCAAGAAGAAAAAGGGGAGCTATCCAGACTGATAGGTCCTAGCTTTAGGATGTTCCTTTCAGAGCACAAGTTGCAGGCTCTCCACATTGTGAATGAAATCTGAAATGAGTTAATGTGGCAGAAATGCATCCTTGAGGCTACAGTTGTCACAATATATGTACAGATACACTAATATCATTCCATTAGATCTCCTTTCCCCGAGATGTTGTTATACAACCAAACTCAAATTTAGCCAGCTCTTATGCCATTATACTGTTACGTGGTTACAGGGACAGTAAAGGATAATTCCTTGACAATTCCTCTCCAGATCGACAAGTTAATAAAATTTTAAAAGTATTATAAGAACATATTTATATAAAATCGGTCTTTTTGACTCTGGGAAATAAGGTGTCTTCCTAAGCACTTATAAAACCTTGCATCTTTAGGCAGCAATAGTCTGCAATAATTTCTCAATGTTTTGTTAATTTTAACTTCTATTAATGAAGACTTTTGACTGATATAGAAGTGTCAGCTCATGGGAATAATTGTTTAGTTGTAAAGATGTTAACTCATATTTGAAACTCTACTAAGATTATTGCCTGTGTGCTTGGAAAATTATTTAGAGTTATTAGCGTTATTAGCTGATAACATAATTGTTCTCTATGAAAATTGGATTGTATGTTTAAAGAAAAACAGATGAAGAAAGAAATGCAGAGCCAGGAAATAAAACTTGATCTTTTTATGTGTGTACCTAATTATTAAAGCTTTAATAAAAGTTACATATTTTTTAGCAATTTTCCTCACTGGTACTTTTAAGAAGTTTCTGATGGCTTCTTCAGTTCTTTGTGATATTGATATAGAAAATATGAGGAGAAATAGAATTCAGAGATGATGTGAAATACCTGGGATTTTCCTGTTTAAGACTCTATTTAGGCAGCAGCTGAACCAGCGCTGGGACAGACAACCCCTTATAGTTCCACAGATTTTTGAAGACATGAGGTAAGCATCACTGTTTTCCCAGACTGTCTCAGGACTAGGCAGGATGCTCAGGAATGAGCAACATTTAAAGTTCATGGCACTTTTCCAACACACGATTCAAATATTTTATGTTTCTCAAATTTTGGTGGTCAGCCTTACTGAGAGAAGCTTCAGAGCTCCTAGAGCTGCCTTTGGATGCCTCATTTGGGATGACTGTGTTGGCCAAGATCAGCAGCCCCACTCAGAACTGCAGATTTGGTGTCTTTTCCACATTCAGCCCTGAAAGGTCTGAAAGAGAGCCAGCAGTGAATTCAAATAACACAGAGGTCCTGATGTAGCTTCATCAGCTTTTCACAAAACTAAGGGACCACACCTGCTAAAGGGAATAATTACAGCTGTCACTTAAACTACTGCTTCCCTTCTTACTATTTTATAAATATGTCATTATGCTGTGAATCTTAAAAAGTTTTCTGAGTGCACAGTGAAAAATGTGCATAATTAATCTATTGACTATTAAGAAATGTTATCATCCAAGGTGCATTTGACTCCTTTTATGTCCTGAACTCATAGATTTGTTCATAAAACTGGAGTTTTTCTTAGTCTTTGATGGTTGCTCTCAACGAAGAAAGAAAATACAAGTTATGTCACTTGGTACACTTTTTGAAATTAATTTTTAATATGAATAATGTGTTTATGTATTAAAAGACAAGAAGTTTACCATAATGGGTGGGGTAGCATAAACCCCTAGCAAACATGAAATAGTTTAGGCAAGTTTTATTGGGTATAAAAGTAAATAAAAATAATTTTACCTTCATTAGACAAGTATCATGCTTAGGATTGCACTGAGTAGTGAAATAATGATTTGTTACACTGTGCATTAATCAACTACAAAATGCTGCCACTCTCTTTCAAAGCTTATTACCATATTTCTAAGCACCCTCATTTATCTGCTAAAGAATAGTCCCTCACAGCTTTATTTGTTCCATTTTCTTGCTAATAGTCTATCTTTAATCTTTATGCCTGTGGAAATACAAGGCTTCTGCCTTCTGCACACATCTCTATAGGCATCTGCCTCCTATGTACATGCACATTAAGAATTGTCACGTGGGTCTTAGGTACCTCTAATTTGCAAGTGCCAGATTGCTGACAGACTTCTGTAAGATATATCCTTTCTTTAAAATTAATCTCCAGCTCAAAAAGGTCACTTTACCTTATTTATGACTCTTTTTCTCCTTCAACTGACCAGACAACTTTCCAACTTTTCCAACATTAATGTTCTATTAATAGTAATATACCCAGCATATAATTTTCAATATAAATAAAGAATCCCAATTATGATTTTCTGAGTTGACTTTCTTTCTGGAAATTTCCTTGTAAAATAAGAAATGTTATATATGCCATAGACTGCTGTGTCTATTTACCATGGAAATTTGAAGGGACTCTTACATCCATCAATATGAAGCAGAACTGTATTCATGCTCTTACAAGGTGAAGAGACCCTAGGAATACAGACTAATCTGTCCCTGCCCTTGTTCTCCTTTCCAAGGACCCTGTTCATAATTAATTTTTAATATGTCTTACTTTCTGGTTAAATGTTATTATTGGCACTCTGGCCAGCTCAGTATTACACCCAGTTCTGCAGAAACTCCATATGCTTTGTGTATGAATGTCCACAAAGATTTGTCCCTGTCCTTTCCCCTCTACTTTCTTCCAGCTAGATATTCTTCTAAATCTTGTGGGAGATAAATTTATCTCAGGATGATATCTTTCTATCCAATTGAGCTAAACTTGAATAGCAACTTTAAAAATAATTGTAAAAAAAGAATGACAGACAAATATACACACACAGAATAGAAGCAATTATGGAGGAAGTTGGGTTAAAAGTTAAATTACATCAGCACGAACATTTGATTGTAAACCATGCAGAGTGAAATTAATGCTAAAATGTAGAAAAACACTTGAATTTCTACTGATGTTACATGCAGTGTTGATATTTTAAAATCTGATTCCTAACAGAAGTCAGTGATTCATCCTTTATTTCTTGTGAGAAAATGAGAGGTTTGCATCATGTGACATTTCTGAACTGGCAGACCAACTTGTACTGAAGCTCCATTTGGTGCCATTAAGGAATCAACTGTCTTGAAGTTGTTAGCTTCTGAAATTCCCTTCTGTCAGTGAATACTTACTATTTATACTGTTTGGAAACGAGGATAAGTTTTGTTGCAGCAGAAGAAATGCTGAGCTGCAGCTTGTTCATTTCTTTTTCCTTTTGATTGGCATGTAGTTTTCTTCAGAACTCCTGAACAGACAGCTTTGACCATGCTTTTTGTCATGTTTTTCACTTTTGCATTTATTGCTACCCTTAGCAGGAGGGGTGACAAAGGCTTTAGGTCCCTTCTCCCAGCAGAGTTCTAACATGCAACAAGACAATAAGCAAACAGCAAAAATGTTTTTTAATTTTTGTAAGAAATTATGAAATTGTCTTCTGCTTCCAGGGGGAAGAATTTAGTAATGAAAGTATGCTGCATGCTATTCCTCTAAAAATAAACTTGGCAAAACTGCTGCAAGAACAGTGTCTTCCCTCTAACATGTCTACTGCTTAAAATACAGGTTGGGCCATGTTTTACAAAGAGTAGTTGACATCTTCCTCTTTCCAATCCTAAGTCCATGGCACTCTATGGTCAGGCCCTCCAGCTGTAGCCATCAGCATATTTCAAATGCCTCATCTGAGAGCTGGAGTTCCACTTCAGCTAAAGGGAAAAGAGTGCCTAGACAGGTAATGCAGCCAAAAAATCTTGAGCACCAAGATGTAATAGGATGAGTTCTCTTTTTCCCTATCTCCATGGCTGTAGACAAAACATAAATGTCTGATGCAGACTGGTTTCACAGTCTTCTTCCATTTAGCTGGCATTAAGTGAGTTTAATCCAGGTCTATGGCATTTTTCCACACTGAGGTGGTAGAAGTGCTAGTATTTTCTGGGAATTGCAAGGCTACATTTTCTATTCCAGATTCATGTAGCAGATGTGCTAACCTTCTACAGATATAGCAACTGCAGCATCACAGCTACATCCAGAAATGATGAGTGTAGACTACATCTGAATACAAAGGGTTTGTCTCTGTGATAGAACTAAACTAAATTGCTCTGAGAAATTATTTCATGTATTTCATAGTTTCTTTCTCTTTTTTTTAATGTTTAATTGATAGAAAAATTTGTCTTTTATTAGAGAGAGTGAAAATTTTCCAAAACAGTAGATGAGGTTGGATTCTGTGCTTGATGGCATGCTTTCCCCAATTAATTGCACTTTTTCAAATATGTAACCGTAGTTCCATTGCAAAGTTCTTGGTTTTGGTGATACAGTAACAAAAGTGGACATGGTGAACTCAAAACAGCTGGAGATGTGTGAGGCAGATGTGAACAGCAGTGATGCAGGAGCTACATTGGTACCAGTGGGACCAGTACCAGCCCAGCCAGCTGGAAATATGATCTTGTGTTTTGTAAATATGTCTCAAAACCAGTCTTGCTGTTGACACTTTCTCTGACTAAGATAATTCAGGCAGTTCATTACTGGGAATATTTACCTGCAGCTGTTTGGAGGGTTCATGTGGTAAAATCTGCTCTTTAATTACTTTGCCACAAATACTTGTTCAAATGAAATACCCACTGGTAGTTAATAAAAACATGTTGTTACTGTTCAATCTTGCATGCATTCTGATGGAAACTGTGTAAATGCGAGCAAGGGAGTCAAGCAAATTGAATCCAAAATCCATATCAAATGAATTCAGCTCTTGATTACTTTTGAAGAAAAGATTAAATGGTAAACTTCAAGACCTCACTATATAACCCTCTAATAGATTCGTGTGTAAGGAAGTAAAAAAAAAAAATCATCACATATTTTAAAGCCTTAAATATTAATTTTCTGAGTAAAGAGTGGTTACTATTAGAACATCTCTTAATTTTTTTTTGGTTTTTCATATGAAACACGATAGTTGGAGCAATGGCGCAAATTTTTCACCTCAACACAGTCAAATTCTAATGGGATTTCAGTTCTCACAATACAGACCCCACAGCTACTGGCACAGGAGTGCCACAGTAGCTCAGTTCCAGTGGCTGATAGAGGAAGTTTCATTGCGCAGCAATTGCTCCGGGGATCTGCTGTGGACCTGGACATAATATGGTGGAACAATCTTTTTATAGGAAGAAACAGGAACACTCTGATTTCAGCTACAGTGAGGCACAGTTTGCTTAGTCTACTTACTTTGTGTACATCTGATATTTTTGAACTTTGTTTCGGAAGTTTATTCTCTACTTATCTTTCCCCATCCATAATTGCCTCTTAAATGAATCTTTTTCCATTATCAGATCCAGATGACTTTGCTTCCCTTGCTGAGGAGGCAAAGCCGCCATTACCTGTCCAAATAATTAACTCTGGGTAATCATTTGTGTTGCCTCTGCTGGGCAGCACCCTGGCTGTTATTGCAAAACGAGAAGACTCAGCACCACATTAGGCTAAAAATGATTTATGAGCAGATGTAAAAGCTACTGACGCTGCCAAGGAAAAAAGTAACAAATGTCAACCGAGCTTTGAAATGTTCCATGCTCCTTCAGCTGAGGTTCTGGTAGAGTAGCTAAATATACCACACTATGTATTGTATCCTTGTAACACTGCTAATTCCACAGGCTCGGGTTACTGAAGTTTAACCAAATGAACACTAAATGTGTTTATCAATGCCGCTGAATGCTGCTGTGTTCCTGAATAAACAGGATCAAGGGAAGGGTTGGAAAGGAGAAGAGAATTTGGCTGCTGGTGATAATTTCTAGTTGTGAAACAGTTATTTAGATAGCAGAATTCAGTCTGAGAAGAAGGAGTTTAGTAAGTGCTGGATTTGCATAATAGTAATACACGTCACTTTAAATTTCCTCCTGGCATTTTCATGCACTTTTAAAATGAATCCTAATTGTAAATGTTATACAAGTCTCACATAATGTGAATTTACTTGTATGTACATTTGCATTATCCTCATTTTTAAGTGTGCTGATGATTAATATTAGTAGCCAAGTTATTATGCTAACTGCAGGAGTATACTACAAACTATCTTTTAGAAATTAAATGTTATGCACATTAAATGTGCAGAGAACTCTAAAAATTTACCCCTAATCAACTGTACAAAAAAGAAAAAACCAAAAAAATCTTAAGGCAAGATCAGGATTAAAAGCGAAATCAGGATTAAATACTGTACTTGACATACTTAATTTAAATATGAAAAAAAAGACATTTAAAAAAGAGCCAAAACCCATCACATTGCTTTTTGATACTGGAAATAGAAGGAAGGTTTTTCAAAGAAGCCACTCAAAGAAAATTTACAGAAACTCACTTTCTCATATGAATTTTTAGGCTACAACATTCCATTTTTCAGGTATTGTGTGAAAAATATGAATGACATTAAATTTCTTTGAGCACTAGTATGGTTATTCTGAGCTAGACCATTCTCCAAAGTGAGTCACTGCTGCCATCTGGAAGCCAATAAATTGAATTAAGAGGTTCATATCTTATGTGAAGACTAAAAAAAGCATTACAAAATTTGCAAATATAATCTGAGGTGAGAGAACACGAAAACATGGATCCCATCCATGTAGAAACAGTGGATCTCACCTTGCAAAATTTACTAAACTGTTGTACAGAGTGTACAATTCAGTATAATCAGGATATGTATTTATTTAAAAAATTGTGATCAATTTTTCTGGTTTTTGTTGTATCTCACCAGAGTGGTTTATTTTTATCCTGACCTAAACGCCTGAAATCTCTCCTTTAATATTAATAAACTTTCAATCCATCCAATAAGAACTTCATTATGTGAAGATTTCCTCATGGAGAAATCATTCTTTCCAATTTTCCATTTTCTGAGGATGGGAAAAACAAACACAAAAATTATATCTACTTACATGCAGACAATGCAGAAAAAAGTTGCATCTACTGGCATCTGTCAAACAAGAAATAATTTTTCCCACATTATGCAGCATTGAGTTTTCTTTGATAGATCCAATGATAGAGTGTTTTAGTCAGAAAACAGCCTCAGAAAAAATGCATTAGCATATGGTGAGCATTGTACTCACATATCCAGCTGCCTGATCCAATTATCCTAATTTAAAAGAAGAATAATTTATATTTTCTAGTGAATGCTATGTAGAAATTGTGACTACATTGTGTCTTATAATTTACAGAAAAAGTTTGGACAACCCAGCAGAATAAATCCTATGGGACAATAAATCTCACAGGCTTTTAAAAAACATTATCTTAATAGTGTCAGTTTAGAAACAGGTGATCTCGAGGTGAACCTTGGAGAATTCTTCCATCAAAGACAAACCTCACAGCAGTGTCTGAGGCCCTGCTTTGATCCAGCTTTTAAATCTGTCCCCAGGTTTGCAGGGAGCTCCTGCAGAGCCCCCAGAGCCAGGCTGAGCCTTGGGCTCTGGACCTGCACCCTTCCCAGTCCCTGGCTATAGAGGGGCTCCAGCTCTGCCCTCACCCCGAGTGTCTGTGACCTCCTGCAGATGAGCAGGTCCTGGCAACCTTTCTGACTGGGAGCTGCAGCAGCAGCTGTAGTATTACAGGCAGTTGTCATTTTTCTTTGTGGTTTTTTTCCCCTAATTAACATTTTTGCATGGTTAATTAAATTTATTAATGAAGTTATTTCATTGCTCAGTAAATAACAGTTCATTAAAAACACCTTTTTGAATGCTTAACAACAACAACACAATAAAAAATACAAAAAGGGTAAGGTAATGATCATATTTGTACTAATATCATTGTATGAGAAAGCTCATTACTATTATTTATTTTAGATTGCCTCAGTAAATATTATTATTTATAGCAGTGCTACACATCGCTAATATGTTTTAATGATCTTTTATTTATTCAGTGAACAATGAAAATTGATGATGTGTGAGCATTTGTTCAAGATTTTACAGCTTGTTATAAGGTTTCATTTGCACACAGGAGCAATTAACACACCAGCACACGAGAGATTTTATTGATAGAACAAAGACAATTTTAGGAAATTACCCATGACCAGCTCTGGAGCAGATAAAGACACAATCTGAACTCTGCCAAGAGAGTACCTGGGGCCTTGCTGACACTGAGGCTTGGGACTGAGCACTCAAGGAAAGTGTTTTCACAAAAACATACAGGCCAAGTATTGGTATGTGGAGACACACTGCGTGGCTTCCATAAGCAGTCTGATAAATTGATAACGTGCTTACATGGACCACTTTAAACAACTTTAAATGTCTGATTTTGAATATGAACCTGTTTTCCCTGGAGTTACAGGAAACTTGTCAGTTTTGGGAGAACAGATTTTCCCCTCAAGTTGGTATGCAATTTAACATTTCTCCACACACAACACCCAGGCAGTTCCAACTCAGTTCTCCAGCCTCTTTGTACCACTACCTTAATTAACTTCATTGATATTATTTATTCATCATGAGTTGTATGGAGATGAAAGCCTAGCAATTCTTTAGTTTCACAAGAAGGTTCATGTAAATGGTTTAGCTTTCCGAAATCCAATTGCTGCCTTGTATAGTTCAGCCTCTCGGGGTTAGTGAAACAGTAGAAAAATCAGTGTATTTTGCATGTTGCTGACTGTTTCTTACAGAGGTATTTGTTTGTGTGCTGAAGAGAGTTGTGGGAACTGGTGAAGAATATGAATTATATTTACTGAGGAGAGTGTTTTGTCTTCTGATTTGCTTCCAAAGTAACTACAGACTTCCTTACTGCACACAGAGAGGTGACATAGCACAGTGTGCTCTGTAAGTCACTTCCAATTCCCATCAACTCCAGAACTGCTTTATAAATTGCTGGGGTGAGTTAAGTTTCCAGCTACCACAGTCTTATGCAATTTCCTGAGACACTTGCACAGCTGCTCATGAGAAATCTGTTGTAACAAGAAATAACTTGAGTAAAAATAATATGAAGATTGTAAAAACAGGGGAAAAAAATAAAGTGAATTAAAACAGTACGGTGAAGTCTCTCAATAGGAGGAGTGAGCAGGATTCAGTACCACTGAGCTCTGAAAGCTGCTACCTTAACACCAGTTTGGGATTAAACACGAGCACAAACTTCAGAAATATGACTTCAAGCTCTAACAGACTTTTATTTTCATACAGCAAAGAGAGGTTTGCTGTTTTTAATAAGAAGTAAGACATTTTTCTCCACAAATATCTGTATTTTCAGGTGTCTCTGCTTCACTGCCTGATAGAACACTTCTGATGCAGCACAAGTTCTGCCTCTTAGGGCTTGCTCTACAGGTTTTAGTTTATTCATAAGGAGTGAAACAATCCCTGGAGTGTTTGACTTCTGCATTGACAGAACACTTAAGGGTTTTGTTTGTTTGTAATTAACCTCAATATGGTTTCAAAATGAATGCGAACTTGGTACTTGTGTTTGTCAAACACGCAGGAAAAAAGTTGTGTTACCAAGACTCAGAAGCCTGAACTAGTGGATATGACATGCAGGAACACTGTGTAGCTCTCAATAAGCATCCATTTGCATAAGAAATGACACATTTGACCAGTAATACCCAGTAAGAAAGCAAAGTTATGAACATCAGTTATTTCCCTTCTTATGTCAGTGCAAACCATCTCACTCCTCCTGCTTGAGAGTTCTGTGGAACCCCATGTGCTTAGGCCTGCCTGTGTTGTAGCTGTGCCTTTGCCTCCCCCCACTCTGTATGCTCATGGGAAAAGCATTTCCTCCTGAGATCTTGAATTCCTTCTGTACTTACCCCCATCTTTACTCCAGGAAAAATATACTGATGACACTATTGCTGATACACAGGAATAGTACTTTGAAGACTTGCACAAATGACACCATTAAAAATAAAACATGATCAAGAGGGACAATGTTATTCAGAGAACGAAACCTAAATGGGAACTTCAGGATGCCATTTGCACATCCAGCTTCATGGTGACTTATAAAAAAATCTTACATTACCAAAACAAGCAAATAAGTAAGGAATTCTTAATGCAGATAGTAGCCATAGCAAAAAGCTGAAAACAAACCCTAGATTAAACAAATACACAATTTCAAAATACAATAAAGAATGTCTTCACTGAAATGAAAATATATTTGAAGACTACTTGGCTACAGGAAGCAAGTTTATAACATTGACAGTATTGACTGTAAGGACTCAGCTCCTGACAGAAATAAAGGCATTTAATAATGTCCTTAAAGGAGTTTATTTCTTCCTGAGATTATCATGACCTAGAGTCAGGCAATGGGATTCTAGAAATTTCATAAGTACTGTGTTACGCTAAATTTTGGTGTTCTGGGATAAATATATGACACCAGAAGAACTCGCTTCCTAGAGAATGCCATATAACTATGTTTGGGTATGACAGAGGCAAGGCTGCAGCCAGGCTTCCTCACTATTGTGCCATGAGGCAGAGACAATGGACTGTAATACATTTATTTGTCAGGCCTCTTCAGAGAGCACTTGTCATTAAACCTCCAGAGAAACCAGTACTGCCCTTGCCCAAATCCATAAAGAATAATTTGATTTTTAACTGTAGAGAAATTTAATTATTCTTTTAAAACTCCTTATAGAAAAGTGGTGCCCAGCGGGAAGAAATTAGAGTATGTCACTATAGCTCCTTGAAATGTGGATTTATAAATAGGGACTGTGGAAGAATCAGGCATGTAAATCTCCAGAGTGTAGAAGGGATAGAGCAGAGAGGGGTTTGCAGTGTTTCTTTTCAATTAGTAAGGAAACTGAGTGGTAAATCCTCTTTAAAAGAAGCTGTCTCTTGGACAAAACAGAAGATGGGCATCATCATTTCCGAGAAGTTTCTGACATCTCTAATTTTTTTATTCCCAAGGCTGTCTAGAGAGATGTGAAGTCTGGGTTGCTACAGGAATTTACAGCGACCTAGGCGTTTGGCAGCACCCAAGACTCTTGTATTAAACCAGCATCTGACAAGTTTTCCCAGCACACAAGTAGTGGATCCCCTTCATTTTCCGAGCCCAGTAACAGCTTCTGTTCTGTTCAGCACTATGCTGCTATTGCCTGGTGATGCTACAACAAGACTATGCCCTTGACAGATTTTAATTTAAACTTTATTAGGCTTGCACACCTGCATAAAGACAGGTTCTATTTACCTCTCTAGCTGAAGCTATGAACTGTTTGTATAGAACAGAGACTGAACCACTCTGGGTCAACTCAGTTCATTCACTGTTTGAAAAAGACTGTTGGACTTCATTTTGCAGTATACAGCACTGTTATTTAACCCTCCAAATTGTCCTCATTTTTCTACCTCACATTCTTCTGTCTGGAAAACAATTTAATTCTGATTCCCACATTACTCTTAATTAACACTGATTTAATTATCAGTTAAGTATATATTTAAAGTTAAGCAGAAGATACATAAATTCCAGAACCAGGGTGTCATAGGTTAGCAAGCATAGTCCCGGAAGGGACGTCCTTGCTAAGGGGTGCTTACAGTTTCCTCTGGGAACTGATAGAACCTATCAGCTGGCCAGTTTGAATATGGACAATTCTCTAAGCCACTTAAAGTTGTGATCACCTCTGTTATCCACATTTAAGAATAGGCAAACTCCCCCTCCAAGCTCTCTCTCGTTTCCGGCGCTGGGACAGGTGGCTGCAGGCCCCGAGCAGGGCCCAGTGGGCCCGGCCAGGCCCTGCTTGGGCCAGGCTGGGCCGGGTAATTATCAGTTAAGTATATATTTAAAGTTAAGCAGAAGATACATAAATTCCAGAACCAGGGCCAAGATTTGTGCCAGACAAATCATATAAACTATACAAACAAATAAATATTCAACAAAGAAGGTAATTTTAATGATTTAAATTAAAAATATATTTTAAAAGTATCATTGTCAAAAAAATATTATGCAGGTTAATTTTACTGGTGCCTTTGTTTAGGAAACTTCCATCAACTAAAAAGAATGGCAATTTCAACATAGGCAAAGGAGAACAGTCATTAAGTGAGTGCTAATGAATTTGTCCTTTATTAAAATATTTTCAAACTGGAAACTGTGATCTCAGCTCATTATAGCAGTAATTGTGTTTACTCACTTATTTACTCAGCAATAGCTAAGGTACTTACTGGAATTACTTCAATACACAGCTGAATGAAGTTGAATGGCAGCAAAGAGAACAGCTGAGAGCTTGCAAATTTAATTTGCTAACTACTTCCAAACTATTAAACAGCTGGTTTCTTCAATTTATTTTGATTTAAAGATGCAAATACAGCCTGGCTCAGGACCTCTGCCCTCAGCCATTCTATGTTCTGAGACAGTGAGCACTTCTCACTGTGGCCCTTTCTCTACTGCCCAGGCAGCAGCAGCAATACCCAGGCATCCACACAGTTCAAGTACTAATTCCTCCATCCTCTACTATTGTTCTTGAGGTCACATATTAACCAATAAGGTCATCATTCAACAGGAGGAAAAGATTGCTGAATCGATAGTGAAAGTTTTGGGAAATTTTTCAGACAGTAAAAAATAAAAAGAAAAGGTAACTCTCAGTAATCTTTTTTAGGTATTGTGGATATTTCAGAGAATTACTGCTGATAGTGTATTGAGCATCAACAGTGTTCTCTATAAACCTAGCCCTGAAAGTAAATGCAGAATTGTGCAACTGAGTGTAAATGGATGTTGCTCTATGTGTGTGCCTGCAGAGTCACCTGTACAAAACACACAATACCTGTTGTGGAGTTTTTAATGCTGCATTAGCACTGAGATCCATGAGTTAACAACAGGGTGAATAAAAACCATAGTACTTGTCCTACAAGTCCTCTCCTAAAATTGAGCAACAAAATTCATGTCCATGAGACTCAAGTGGGTCAACACAATATGATGAAGCTCAATTTTCAGAACATTTTACTCTGAAGAATTCTATTTTCAAATAGAGCAAAAACTGGCTTGTTCAGCATCCAAAAGTACACTGTAACTGAAATCCTACTGTCATCTACGTGTTCTTAAAATTAGTATTGTATATACAAGGTAATTTTTGCATTAAAGAGCATTTTATAAGCTATTTGTACAAAGTTATCATAAAACAGACCCAACACAGACAATTCTATGGTCAACTGCTTCTCAGGATCACTTCTGGGTGCAAATGTCACCATGTTTCATCAATATACAACTACAACTCACCAGAATACTCTAGATAAAATTCCTTATGGACTTAAAGCCAATATTTTCCAAATAAAAAAATTTAACAAAAGTCATGACCTAATTTAGGGAGGACCTTTAACACCCACTAGAGCATTAGGAACAGAAAGAAACAATGTCTTTGAAAGGCTGCTCTGTACTTCCAATTACTGCTTCATATTTGTAGCACTTGTAGATGATGAAGGTATGTATTATTGATGAAGTGTGGGCAATTTTTTCTGAGCTCAGTTTTTCAGCTATCTTTGAATTCCAGCCTCCTTAGGAGTGCTGGCATGGAATCCACTGTGCAATGGAGATGAGGGCTTGAACAATATCTCAAAAACAACTACATGCTTGAGGGTGCTTCCAGTACTGCATATCAGTTAGAAAGTTTTAAATAAAATTCCTTTGAGCCACATGTTATTATCGAGGATCACATTTTCTGCAAGCAGATCGTCAAAAATGCAAAATGTAAGTTCTGCACACTAACCTTTTACAGAGTCTTTCTAAAAATATAATTAGCTAAAAGGACAAGTTAGAAATCGTGTTAATATTAATTGTAGCAGATGGAATTTTGAGGGGAAGCAGAAAGGCTAATTTTAATTTCTTATTTAAAAATAGAGCTGTACCAGCTGCAAGTTATTCCCAGCCAACTTGTGTTCACTGAAACTGAAAAAAAACTGTCAAGCTCATGGGTAGCCAACATCCTTGCTCACAAATCTAGAGGCAGCAGTATAGGACTTCTGAACTTGTGATGCTCTGCACACAAACCCTTCCCCCAGAACATGATGGCTGTGTTAAACTGTGTCAAATCTTAAAGAGATTTATTCTGAAGATAAGAATTTATAGCACTTGTTACCATAGGTGATGTTGCCAAAATTGTGCAGAATATTGGCAATTAGCCTACTCTGTAGTCATATCTGTGAGCAGAAAATGTGCCTGTTATCCGATACAGGTCTGCTTGGTATAAATAATTCTAGCAGTTATAAGTCCTGATTTACTTTAGAAGCATGGAGACTGATCTGGCTTCAAAATCTTCAGATTTCTGAAGGATTTGAAGGTGCTCTTTGGTTCATCAGTTAACTGCTTTTACCAGATTAATTGATGTATTATCATTTTTCAGGGAAAATCCTCTCTTGCCTTTTAAATTTCCAGATATACACATATCAGCAGTAGCTGTCTTATCACAGAATCCATTCAAACTCAGTTGCTCCTTCTGAAGTTTGTCTAACTCTAAGCTATTCAGGAGTTAGTTTTGACATTTCTCCCACTAAATTATTGGGTGTCTCACCTCTATGAAGACACAAATGCCATTTTAGCAGATCAGGTGCCACCTCCAGTAGCTGACTAGCCCACTAATTTGACTCAATGTCGTTAAACTTCCCCCACATGGTGACTCAGTTCGTGCATTTCAGTGTAAAGCACCTTCAGTTAAAGAATCTCATATTGTACATCTGCTCATAAATTGATTAAAAATGCTTCAAAGAGACTCATTCAATGGATTAATGCATGCAGGTCATTACTGAATGTTAACTGAGATCTGAACTGATGGAAATTAATTGCTTCAGGATTAAATTAGCTTGTGGCAAGGGATTCTCACAATTTTTGAAGGAAAATGCAAGAGCACCACCATCTCCTCATCTCCAAAGTCTGCTTTGAACTTCTCTACTCTTTTTAGAAGACCTTGTAGACAAAATATGTTTCTAGTCTAAATCTTGTTGCATAAACTCTGGTGTTGGGCAGTTGCAGAGACTGCAACTTATCCTGGATCAGTTTCAGGCTTTATTTGTAGGTGAAACACATTCAATGTAGCCTGTGATTCCAAGAGACATGTCTTTTCTTCAGGAAGATGAGAAGTTAATGTCATTTTATCTGCATAACAAAATACACATTTCCCAGTTTATCTGGTTATATATATGATTCAACTAAGTAGAGAGACTTAACAGCAGTACCAGAAATTCTATTGTTACTAAGAGCTCTCATTTGAGTGTTGCTCACGGTATTCCAAGGGTTAAGCCTTGGTTTCTATGTACATTATAGAATTCCTTCCTATCTCATGTAGCAGCCTTAAAATCCAACTTTATTATCAACTATTTAACATTTCTTATCTAGGGTTATTTGAAGCCTGCTTTCTAAATAAAAAGATGGTTAAAGAGGTGGGCAAGATCAAGACAGGTATAATAGTGGTGTATTCTCATGTCTCAGCCCCAGCTGATATAATACATACCAGTCTTACATAATAGTGCTTTTTATCTATACTTGCAGTTTAACACTGGTTGAAGCAGAATTAACTAATTTAATAAGTATCTGATTATGTCCAAAATAACTGTTGGGAGGTGTGAAGGGAGAGAAAAAGATGAATAAATATGTATAAAATATCTGTGTATAGATATGTGTACAAATACACATATTTAAAATACTCTTTGCTGTGTTTTTCCTTTAAAAGTTTAACCTTATCGACTTTAAATTCCTTACTAATTCAAGATGAGATTAGAATAACTGAGCTCCTTAAAGTTTGAAGTAAAAAAAAAAAAATCTAATTTCAAAATGGCGCATGGAAAATTCAGGTTGACACTAATCACTATGGGCAGGCAACTTTCTTTTAGCTTTAGAATCATATCCTTACTACAACATCAGGAGATGAGCTAAGAAAGCAGCCTATTCTTACTGCAAAACCCAGAAGAGCATAAATGTTCTGACAATAAAGCCCTTTTTAACACAGAAAATATAAACAGTGTTTCCCTAATCCCTGTCAAAGGAAAAATATGGCAAGTGCTTAGAGTGAACCTAATATTTGCATAACTTCATTAAATTGGCAGACACTTCTTTTAAAATTCCATTTAGCCGCCATTCATTGAAGGTGAAATACATTAAGCACTTGTGGAAAAAGGTTTAGCCACTAAATCTAAAAACTAGGTTAAAAATGCAGATTACCCACTTCTTGCACCACATGCTAGGGGTATGCAACAGCTTAAATGTGAGTCTTGAATCCTTAAATGACCACGAGGATTTAGTCTTGGAACCAGAAAGAATAAGAATTGTTTATTCATTTTTTTCTCTCCCTCTCCTGCAACATATACATATAAATATATATATTTCTCTCATTTTATATATATATTTATATATATATATATACATACATATATAGTAAGAATTTACACCTTTTCTCATCAGATAGGAAAAAATGTAATCCTCAACCTCAATTTACTACTTACAACTTTACCGGCAGCAACAACATAATCATTCCAATTGTAGGGAGATCAGCTTCACTGACTGCACTGCCATAAGGCTATCAGCAAGAGGCATGGAAGTGTGGGAGAGAGAATGAAGGCAAAAAGAGTTCTCCTTATGTGGTTTTTTTTTGCTATCACCAAAAATTTGCACTAGCACCATCACCTTACAGTCTGCTAAAGGGTCTTCCCTTTAATGCTGCACAGCTCAGGCATTCTTGCAGTCATAACATGTTCTATGATGTGTGACCTTTCATTAGCTTTATTTAGAGATTTTTGTTCTTATTACCCTTAGAGAACAGCTCTTCAATGGCCAGAATGTATTGGTTAGTAGAAATTTATTATCACAATTATGCTGTGTTAATGTAGCTTGGATGATTTTCCATTTCACTTTTTATTCCTGATGTGCATATCTTACTCCTAATCAGGGAAATTTAGCTGGCTATGGTTGTCTTCTGGACCATAAACTAATTTCTCGCAAGACAAACAAATCACAACACAATTCATTTAACGTTTCATTAGAACTTCGGCTCTTTTTGTTAGAAAAGTCTATTTGGGTTATTTAAAAAGTGAAACAGAGATGCACGATCATGTTAGTAACAAAATTCCTGTTATTGAAGAGTGCAATTCACCTCTCAACACTGGCTTCTAAAATTTCAGCATCTGGCAAATCTAATCAATGCCTTTTTTCTTCTGTAGAAAGAAGTGAAGTACTTCCAGAGGGTGAATTCACACATGTTATGGAAGACATTTAAAACAGCTGGGATTGATATTCCACAAAAAGCACCATCTCACTCCACTGTCTAGGAAAAGTCCTGACTGCTAGATTAGCCGTGTGCTTCTAAAACATCAAAATAAACAACAAGTTCCTCATCTACTTTGTCAATATGGCTAAATTAACACCACAGCATAACCTTAAAACTAATGAGATAAAATGCTCATTAACATATATAAAAATACATGCTAATAGTGCATGTGGAAAATTTGACAATCAAACAATTTGAAGACAATTTTTAGTCCATTTTAGTTTTGTTATGAAAAGTGTGCGCTATAATTTCTTTTGCCTAGTTTGGCAAATATATAAATGATTTAATCTTCTCTCTGTGAAAATTATATAGAGAATTTCAAAATCTGACATTTGACCTAGTGTCTGCAAAATAGGGCAAGAAAATTTTTCATGGCATCCTGTAACTCCTGTGATGGCTCTAATGCCTTTGCCCTAAATTTTAATCTGCAACAGACTGAGCCAGTCCACAGTATTATTTAAAAAGTAGTTTTCTGCACAGCTCAAGAGAAGACTACATCATAAATAAAAAAAATGTCAGTGGTGACTGCACTGAGCAGTATTGCCTAATTTGAGGAGAAGGTGTGCAAGGCAAAATCTGATTATGACACAAGAAATGCAATTATAAAAATACTCCAAACAAATGTGGTATATTCTAGACTTATCAGGAGACAAACTTGAGGTGGGAACAATAAAACAGTGCTATGGAACTTTGCATGAAACTTGCTATCACAAGATATCACTGAGACAAGAGGTTTAGGAGAGGTCAAAGGAAAGATGAGAACCTTTGCAGCTGAGCATTTCCCAGAGAGTACAGAACTATTAAACACTTTACCTTTGGGGTTAGGTCATAACACAGCTTTTACCTCAGGTCAGGAAGTGTTATTTGTCTCAAATAATAAACTTGTGCTGTTCAAGACTTTATAAGGGCTTCCCATTTTTTCTTGAGAGATGCATTTCCCACTGCCAGACATCAGGCAGGATGCTTGACTCCATTGACAATTTCTCTGATCTAATCCCGTTGTGTCTCTAGCATGATTAGTAATAAGATCTGTTTCATTTCCTCTGTTACAGTGAGATCATGCATTATGGCCATCCATTTACAGCTCCTGAACATGCTTGGCATCTTGCTGACTAATCTCATCAATATTTTCATCTTGTAGTGTGTATATTATATTCTAATCAGCAGCACCTTGTGGGTTTTTTTTTATTCTTTTAGTCTCAACTTCTATTTAATTTTACAAAGTCTTGACTTCTTCAAAGCTGCTTTGGTTTTTTCTAGAAACTGTAAAAGTCCAACCCTGGGGCAGATACATTTTTTTAGCATTTCCTTTAAGTGTTATAGCAGGTAACATCTGCCCTAACTCATTGGATTATGAAATGATGTGGTCTAAGGAGCATCTGACAAGTTACAATGGATGCCATAAGGTAATTTCCATAAGTTAAAAAAATGTGCAATGCTTTTCAAGAATGACTATCTCCTACCTGCCCTGTTTCCTAAGCAAGTAACCAACTGTATCAACCAGTTCCTGTTCTTTTAAAAATAACTTTTATTCTCATTGCTTTTCCCTGCAAGACACCTGCCTTGGGCCCAAAGTAGTGAGACAATAGAGAGTGCAGGGAAATGGCAGTAGAACATTATACTTTGAATGTTGCTCTCTAAAATTCCCCTAAGAGGCACAAATTTAAAGAACAAGTAAAATTAGCCAAAGTTTCCAAATTGCTTATCTATAATTAATCTTGTTAAAATCTGTATTATTCCAGCCACCTATAGATCTCTTAAGGTTTTTGATTGTATGAAAATACACTGATTTTATTCCAGCATATCTGCGAGGAGCTACTTTGTCTAAGGTATGCTGAAACAGAAATGCCCTCATAAATACTGTTCAGAAAGACATTTGTATGAACACTGCTTCTACACAGGCACACCTTTACTCTTTAAACATCAGAGAAACAACCAAATACCATGCAGAAATGGAATTCACATTGGCAAGCCAAGTACTACCTCAATCCAGTGATAAGAATGTTTTCTTTGTTCAATTTGTTGCATGGGACTCAAACATATTTCAAATCTTTATAAAGCTGGAATTTAAAAGCATCTATTATGACTGGCATTCAGTTTTCTCTTCAAGTGTGACATTAAATGATTGAAGATTAAGTGGGGAGAGTTCAGCTTGAAATAGTAGGAGCTCCTAACACGCTAAAAATAAACATTTCCTAAAAATTCCCAAGTTAATGTCAAAGGAATCCTTTAGAAAGTAGAATTATTATATTTAAATACTGAATTTGATACTTTTATTTGCTGTTATTAGTTTAAATGACACATTAATAAAAACTGATATGACACAGTAAACCTACAGAAAAACACACATACCTCTCCTTTGACCTTCTCACCCTAAAAATGGGATTTCAGTGAAGCCAGGACCTATGAAGATACTGAGATGCAGCATTTGAAGAGCAGCTGGGGAGGGCAAAATGTCCTCTCTGCCCTTCTGCATCTCTGTCTCCTCATCACTCACACAGCACTGTGAGATCCATCTTGCCTTCCACTGAGAGGCTTTGGAGACAGGGGAGGAAGTTTATCCTGGAGCTTTTGGAAATTTTTAGCTAGCAGGCACTCTTTGGTGAGGTGACTCACAGGAAGCACACAATGAATGTGATGATCATTGCTCTCAGCTGTCTCTTGTAGGTTCAGCCCCCCCCCTCCCCATTCCAAGTCCCTAAGAGGCCTCAGGTGTCTGGTTTAGCATCTAATAAGAACTCTAAATCAGACTCTATGGACATTAAAAATGTTAGAATATAAAGTACTAACAAGAGGAGATTTGGATCTGTTTCTCATGATCGAGCTGCTGGATGCCATATTCTAACAAATGCAGCTGGCTTTGGTTAGATTTTTCTTTGAGAGTGTTATATTGAAAACAGCAGTTATATTAAAAACAGGGTTATATTAAACAGCATGTATTGTACAGAATATTATATATGTAGCGTTGTGAATTTCTGCAAGGTTTTCTCAGCCTTCATCAAGCACGCAGCATTCCAGTTTACAGGAGAGGAAGGGAAGTTAATTTAGTTGTTAATTTTGAAGGTCATGTAGATAGATCATTTGTATACTTTATTGCAGCCTGCATTATATGGCATTTCTTTTTCACAGCTGTATCCTTCAAAACTCTACAAATCACTCCTCAAAGAGAAATCCCTTCAACATGGGAAAACGTGTGACTTACCACAGCAGTTCAAAATAGAAATATAGTGACATATTATGTCACCAGTCCCCCAGTGAATATTATCAATAGCTACCACACACACTAAATAAACTCTACATGCAATACAAGTAATTACACCCACAGCTGCGTGAGATTCAATTGGGTCTTTGATTTTGCCATTTGGGAGACCACGTTCCTGTGTAGTTGTTTGTTTCCTAGTGCTGTTCCTTGGCAATGTAAGGTCAGGAACTTCTTCTGTTTTGTTCATGACAGCTGATTACCTCATTTTATACTTTCTATGAATTCCCAGGTCTTAAGCAGAACTAATTCCCTTTGTCCAGTTACAGATTTTACTACCTTTGCCTCAGACAGACAACCTTCATATCACCTCCATCCCACTTGCTGTGGTCGTCAAATTGCCTCCATGCAGTTCACACTGAACTGAAGCTTAGCTTGAAAGCATCACTTGCATTTCATCTTTGTTACAGCACCCATTTTTAAACTCAGTTTCTCAGTTGCTAAAATGTGTTATTGGGCTGTTCTTTGGGCCTCTGGTGCTATCAGAATAATGGTGCTTTCCATGAACTATGCAAACCTTATTTGTAACCTAACAATGATAACATTGTGAAAGTCAATTTCCAAGGAGAAAATCGAATCCATGACAGATGGAACTTTGTACCAGACCCTCAAGGCAAGAACAGGACCAGCAAAACCAGCTCCCTTAGCCCCTTTCTATGGCCATTGGCAACACACATCTAAAGACCATTACATATTGCCTGAAGGTCTACATTCATGTTTCAAGCCTAGTTGCAAATCTGAATATACTCATCCTACCCCTTCACAAGCAACTCTAAGGCTGACAATTCCTGTTTTATGCTTCATTTCCTTGACAATGTCTCAGTTGTGAGAAAACGAAGTCTCTGTTTTGATCAATTGATATTTTGTTTATTCCTTTTCTAAGCGTTAATAGAGATTCAACTACTTTAAAAGTTTAAATTTATAAGAAAGAGGGCAAAACATAGCAATCATAAGACAATAGATGTTATCTCCCCTTCTCACTGCCTACAGATAAACAGCAAATCATTAATATTGACAGGTGTGTGATGAGGAATGAATCATCCTAGGTCACTTTCAGTCATTTCTCTTCAAACCTTAAATCTGTGTTTCAACTCTCAGAGCCTATTGTCAGCATTGCAAATTGCCTCAAATGTCCATGGGGGCAGAATGATGCACTTCAGTCCTGTTCCTAGTGGGGATTGTTCCAGGTTTCATTCAGCTCATTATTAACTGGATTATAAATAGCATTCTGAATGTCTTGTCCTAAGGTCTGGCAGACCAGCCTGAAAGAAAGGATCCAAAAGGTAGTAGGAATATTTTCCTTTTTTTTTTTTACTCTCATTTCTACAGCATGTTAATTGATAGTGTGACCCAAACCATGCAAGAATCAAGCAAAGAGACTAGCTTAGCCCAGAAACATCAGTGATTTTTTCATCTCTCTCTCTCTGCAGAAAGTAATGAATTAGATGGTTAGAACATTTTTTCTCCTTCTGATCTTTTAACTGGATTATCAATGTCCTCCTTTGATTTTTTCAATGGCTTATTTTAGGAGGAAGGGATAACATGAATTCTAAGGCTGCTGTCTCCTTTGAAACAGAATTTTAAAAGCTGTCATGTAAGAGGGGAAAAGAAGGATTCCATTGAAAGAGCAGCCAGAGGAGTGGGTTGGTATCAAGACAAGCAGAGTAGAGAAAATCAAATAGTTGTGGACAGTCTTAGTTCAACTGATGAAACAAGCAGTTATAAGATGCTGATTTGGATAGAAAGAAGCTAGCAATTATTTTAATATCTGAGGAATAAAATGTAAAAACCAGACAGGAAGAAAGGAATGAGAAAGGAGAGAAAACACAAACTCATGAAACTGGGAAAAAATAAACTGAAACACTTTTCCAGCATGTTTTTTTATTGAGTATCTGTACTTAGCTCATACACAAGGCTGCATCCCATTCTTAAAATACTGGTTAGCTCAACTATATTTGGCATGCATCACATCAAGCAGAAATTTTATATTTATTTGGACAAAATTTTCCTCTGTTCTAAACAAGGTGGAGCCACCCTGACATTACAAAAGCCTTTGTGAGTAGACATAAAATGGTAGAGGATTCATTCTGTTTGTCCCAGTTGGTAATCGCATTAAAAATAAAATAAAAAAACACGGTTCTTCAATATTGTAAGTATGAGATCAAAATTGTGCCAATTAAAACAACTTCAAATATAAGCTCAGAAAACCTCAAATATGTAACTATTAAAATATAGAGAGTATTTATAATACATGAAGTCTTGCTAAAGAATATGAGGGAGGCTCAAAGATGTGCAGTTTTTAAGCTCAGTTGTTCACACTGTCACACTGAAAGGGTAAATAACAGTTTGGATAACACCTGCAAAGTAATCCTCTATTACACCTCTTTATGAAACATATTTTCTTACTCAGTATATCGAAATAAGTTACTGTGGAAACATCCACTTTCCCTTTAATAACCTAACATTTATAGAAATGAGGTTTAGGTCAGAAAGAAGACAGAGAATAAGAAAACACAAGGTGTTTCATCTTTTAGCCACCTGATTAACCGCAGGACCAATCTACAGATAGCCTACGCTGGTGTCCCACTGCAGAAAGGAATTAATTTTTAAAGGTGGTTGAATATTTATCTGTAAAAAATATACTGCTATGCAAAATTTTGCCATAAATATTTCAAATAGATCTTGAACTCAGTTCTGAAACATACATCATAACCCCTGTTCTGACACTTTAGGAAACCAGCAAGTTTTTTAATCATAAAACTTCACGTTGGACTGCCTGCTTTTTGAACAATGTAAAAATTAAATGGAAGTAACTTGGGATCTAATATGTTGCATGTGGACTGGAGACTTCAGCATCTTTCAATTCTGTGTTCTAAATGTTCCAACATTGAGAAAATCCTATTTCGAAAATTTAGGATTACTAGTACCATAAGCCTGCATAAACTTAGGAGAAAACATTACCTACACGTAGATAAGAACCAGAAAACAGTTTAACGTCTCTTGCCTTCTGGCTCTCTAAGAGTTTAGAACAGATACTTTAGTCAGAACATTTTCACTATAAATCTTTGTTATAGATCTCTGGAGAATAGTAAGGTCTATTTTATTTTCAATATAGTCTTCTTGCAAGCTTACAGAGCACATTGTAAAAATCAGAGAAATGTCACAGATCACATCACACGTACCCAGAGACCCCCAAACAAAATCATGATTTGAAATAAACAAGCACTGTCTTTAAAGGACATAGATGAGATTTTAAAAACATCTCAGGGGCTGATTTTAATGTTTTCAAGTGAATTATCCATCTGATGAAATTTTCAACTATGCTAATACACAGAGAATTTGATAATTATTGCTCTACTTAATGGTTTTAGAAAGTGACTTGGGAGCTGTGGCCCCAGTGAAAGCAAGTGAGACTGAGGTTCTAAGCACGTGAACTAGAAAATCATTATGCTCTTTTCAACATGCTCATTCTCATGCTTTCTTTCATATTATATGGAAATAGAAAGCAAGTCTGGATCCACCAGTATGTGAAAGCATCTGATCAGCTCCCTTCACATTAATTAACTGTTGCTCCTGAAGCTGAGCATTTGTTCAGTCTAGATTAGGGCCCTCATATCTATCCCCCCAAAATTTTAAGGATCTCTATAGTAGCAGTATAGGCCCTTTGTAATCAGTTTGAATTATTATTAATCATCTGTCTCCTCAAACACCTGAACATTTTTTTCAAAATTCTTCCTTATTTTTGTTGTTTTGTGCTTGTTCAGAGTCATCTGCACAGGTTCTGCACATGTGGCAATGTTTCATTTCCAGCAAGCAATGTAAAACTATTTCTGGATTTAAACATTATTGTCACAAGTTTTTCACAGTCTCACAGTAGCAAGAAATGTTAAAAGTGCTTGATTCTCTACCAGAAATTGATCCTGGTAGGACTCTTCCAGTAATCTGCAATCTCAAGGCAGAATTTAGTACAGGTGGATTCACTTTTTGTTATTGTGAATAACCAAAAAACCCAGGCTTCGTTTGCATTCAGAAGATGGTCAGTATCTAATTGACCTAAAACAAAGAAAAGCTGGAATGATACAAGATGATTATTTTCCCTTTCTTCATCATCATAACAGATTGTTACCTATTGTTGCTAGCAATTTCTTTACACTTCAGTTCTGCTTTGATTTAGAGCCTTGAAAATATTGCAGTCATTCTAAAAATTATTCTGAAAGCTGCCAAATATCACTTCTTTCTAAGTTTAGAATATCCCCTGGTCCAGTCAAAAGAAAAAACATTTTAAAACTCATGAAAACTGGTCTGTTAGGAGCAGGGCATGTTATTCTGCACATGCAGACTCTTGACTCTGAGGGAATTACAGAGGAGATCCTATCTCCTCACCAAACGTGCTTCTGAAACATGAATATGGAATACAGGGAGAGAACTCAGTCCAGGCACCACGAAACAATTACTGCTAGGAGGCCCCCAGAGAACCACATCACCTCCCATTAATTATGAAGTATTAGCTCTAATCTCCTGTAGAGTGAGAATATTGTTGTACACTGCTAATAGGCCCTAAAGGAGTGGTTCATTCTTTCTTCCTCCACTGTTTAGTTTCCAAGCCAAAACACTGTAAAGCTACAGAATCTCACCTCATCCAATGCTGTTTCCTGGCTGAAAAGAATCCCAGTTAAACCACAGATGGTGTTTCTGTAAGGAAGCCTCAAGAAGAAACTTTGCAGAGAAAATAAACACACAGCAATAAACCAAAGAGCCATGTTATTTATCCTCAGGATTCTATCAGCTGCTACTCAAATGATTGATTCATGATGAATCTGTAATTTCATTCCTTTGCTAAATGGATTCATAATGCTTTTTTAATTTTAGCTAATAGTAGTTTGGCTTTTTCTAATATCTTTTTTTTTTTTAAACTAATTATTAGATGCTGGTTTTGGCTTTGTTTAATGAAAAACTGTGACTAGTGGGCAGATTCCAAAAAAAAGGAACTGACTCTGGAGTTTAAAGGAAAAACCATGAAAATAGTATATCTCAAAAGCCCCAAATATTTTTAGAAATTGGTAGTGTGAATATTCTCTTTAGCTGATGAATCTCAAGAAATAAAAATTAAGTGAGCAGACATAATCACTTCTTCGCAAATTTTTTCACCCACAGGTATCAAGAGAGACTCACTGAAAAAATACATTCCTCATTTGATTGATTTCTGCTCAAAAACTGTTTTAATATAGAGTTGCAGAGAAATGGAGGGGAAAAAATGCTCAGTCAATCTAGCAGAGGTCATGGATGAATGCATGCCAATAATTTAATACATAATGCAAATAGTAAATAAAGAAGCACAGCTTAGAGAACATGAAGGCTCCCTACTTGCAGCCAAGCACAGTCAAATGTCACCTGATTTCTTGCAGAAGAGCTGAGCAACTGTGGAAAGAAGTATTTTGCAAAATGATTGATGTTTATACTGATGAAAACTGGAAACCATTAGCTGTTGCTTTCTAGCTTCCACATGCAGTCACCAACAAATAAGAAGTAGACTGACAGCCAACATTATTTAAAAATACCAGTGAATGAGATATTGCACTAAAAAAAGAGATGACCACATGGACCACAACCACCCAGACTAGCTGGATTCATCTGAGTTCCCCAGAGTGAGTAGTACTGCACATTCTGTGTGACAGAGGATAAACAGAGCAAGGGAAATAAGGGGATTCATAGCTCTGGTGTGATTTGATATTGCCAGGCAACAAACACACCAAACGCCTTAGGACTGAGAGAAGGAAAAAAAAGGAGATGGTTTCTTAGCATATGCAGTCCACAGTAAGCAACTGTTAATAAAGTTGTGTTCTGTGGATAGTGAATAAATGATTTTGATTTTGCTCACATTAGTTCAAGAGCAGCTTAGCAGCATTAAAACCCACCTGAGACACCAGTTTAGTTTAAACATAACTTTAAGTATCTGAGTATTTCTACTGACTGCAACAATCTTATGTAGTTATGAGGGCTGGTGCAGAATCTAGTCTGAGAATGCTGCTCTTTACAGAATACTTCAAAGAGAAAGTATTGTGGTAAGCAGTTGTTTTCTTTATTAGAATTTTCTAGAAAGAAGCTGGTACTTAGAGTGGGTTAATATTCAGATGAGAATTACTATGCACATTCTTCCATTTATTGAGATAGTATTTTAATTTGATTTTAATGACTGTAAAGCGGTCTAAGACATTTGTAGTAATACTGCTATATAGTGGCTGATTACATTATGAATTTTTAGTATGTCACTTTTAGTACAGAGGAAAAGGAGTCAGAGAAATGCAGGTACCAGCAAACTGGATTTTTCAGCAACAAAGTGACCATAAGACCATACGTGTTAATACTCTGTGCAACCCCAACTCCTTCTTCTCCCTTGTATTTGCACAATGGCTTGACATTCTTTCGTGCTATACTCTATGCTTTAAGTTTACAGGCTGGAGATGCAGAAGAACCTCCTTATTGTGTTTGAATTATTTTTAAAGAAAATATTTGACACAGAGGCTGCTGCTCTTGAAAGCAAGAGGCTGGAGTCCTTGCGTTAACTCCATAAAATATAAAAATCAGTCATGCAAGCTACTAAATAGAGCCACTGCTCCTCTTAGCTTATTTCCAACATTTCATAAACTGGACATCTATTTAGCAGTTCAAACTGTAAGCTTACTGTTTTGACTGCCCACTGTAATAAATCTACTCAATATATGTGAGCTAGCAACTGCATCAGTGTTTTAACTTGGGGAGATGGTAGAAGTCTGCTAGGCTCTGTTACACATGAAGCATTTAATTTAATATTATTTTATGTCACTGTTGGAATATGGCTAAAACAAACAGGCTTTAGAAATTCACTTATTCATACTGCAGCTTAAAATCAGTTTATCAACATCAAGTGAATAATGGAAGTGAGGAAATGGCTTTGCCTGTGCTGGACTGGTGGAGGCTGTGACTGTGGCAACATAATTTATTAAAATCTTCACCCCACACTTCTCACAAACTACTTTCCTATCACTATCCAGCCTTTCCTACTACATGATAAAAGCAAACATGAAGTGAGTCTTTC
>NW_008246060.1:7489894-7524572 GCF_000691975.1 Corvus brachyrhynchos
CGCAAATTCAGGTCACCAGCAGGTATGAACACAGTATCCCATCCACTTTGGTTATGCTGATTTATGACAGATGAGGCTCTAGTACTTTACATAACCTGTTGTCTTGTGCATGTGGATCTCACAGGCACATGAATCTAAACACCACAACTGCACGGTCAATATTGAGAGAGTGACAATCAAAGTAAAAAAAACAAGGAGATTTCTTATATGCTGCTGTATGTTCTGTCAATCAAATATGGAAAAGCCCAGTCTAGAGCCTTTCAGCAAAGTTGCTTTTCAAAGACTGATACAAATTTTCTAGCTATCCAAACATACTACATGTGTATCATTTTCATTAAGAGCCCTGCAGAGCTGGAAGTATCACACATTGTTTTTCTTGCCTGGTATAGTGCTATAAATTATTATCATATTTTAGGTCAGTCAGACATAGCCTAACATATCTCTCCATCATTGACTCTGCTGATAATTACCTGGAAGGATGCTAGGGGACAGTATAATATCTGTTCTTAATATCACTACTCCAAATAAAAACAACTTTCTTCCTGTATTTCACATGAGACAAGGGAAATCCTTGACAAGTATTTCTTTCTCTTATTTATGCCAAAAATCTTTGTTACTGGGATATCCAGAAAACAATTTTCACAATGTAAAGTTCTGTAGCTCTTCAGAACACCAATGACAATTATCATGTTGATTCAATTTTTAGTGTTATATACACACCTCATTGTGATCTCATTGTATTGTCTTGTGTTTCAGGCTGTTTCGACATCAGCTAGGATGTCCTTACCTATAAATTTATTAGGATCCTATCTATTTCTTACAATCTGAGGGAAAATATTCACCTTGATACCTCTTTATAGCAGAGTATGCATATATGTATAAACATAGGCACGTGTGTATGTGTCCACATGGGTGCAAGTTCAAGCAGAAGAATACATACCATTCATCTGATATCTTATAATTTTTATTAGAGAAAGCCATTGTCTGTTGAAAATAATTATGTAGAATTCTGGTTAGTTTCTTTCATTTCATGTAAGAATTCATAAATGTCTTTTCCTAGAGATTATTGGGTATGCAGGAGAGTGATGAACAACCCACGGTGTAACTGTGATTGGCTCCAGGGCAAGAACATTCCCATCACTCTCTAATCCAGTCTACCAGGTAATTTCAACATACTCTCCATAAGTGATCTGATTAATATCCTTATTTCCCCTCTTCAAAATGGAAAATTGTATTTTAGTTGTTTTATAGAGGAAAAACTGAGGCATAGGAACTTGGAGATTTGCCTAAGCTCAGACCCTGATGCAGTGCCTACACGTGAAGCAGAATAGGTTGGAGTTCCTGCCAATTTAGCCCCTAATTACCGCAGTAATTAAATAAAACTGGCTTCTTGTGAAGCTGAAACCGGAAGGAGTGATGTATTATCCTCTTCCTTAAGCAGTACCTGTGGTTCATATCGTTTTGCTTCAGTATGAAAACTCCTTTTCCCCCTCAAGATAGGGCTTCCCCCTGAAGAGAACCCACCTTATTTTGCTGGTTTACATGTCAGGAGATGACTTTTGTTTGTGTTTGTTAATCATGGTTTGATTGACTGGTTCCTCTACTGGGAAAATCTTATAATTTGTATCCTTTCAGTTTCCCTTCCCTTTTTGGGAAATCTTGTTATATCTAAGCAGTCATATGTTGGTGGTTGTTCTTTTCCCCTCCTTACGCAAAGATTGAAGCAAAACACCTCTGCCCTGTGTTCAATTTTAGTTTGTGTTTTCTGTATATCAAAAACAATCAAAATACACCATGAAGTAGAGCATATCATTCATTCAACTGAGATAAGAATAGACACAGAACCAAGTCACAGAATCATTGGCATACATCCTAGAATGATACACATTGACTCATACTTCAATATGTGATTAATTTAAATCAGGGTTTATAGTTTTTCAGAGTGAAAGTCTGTCCAATTACTCAAAACTGCTCAAATCACACTATATTGACAGATTAGTAAGATATCAGTTAAGTGACTTAGGTTTTAAAAGAATCCTAAGAAAAATCCTTTTTAACAATTCTGAAATTCACTTCTGCAGAAGAACTTCAAGCCTGCTTTCTCTTTTTCTTTCTTCTTCTTTTTTTTTTTTTTAAATTATTTAAACTTGTGGTATGAAACCTAGATGGCTTGGCTAAACTTACATAAAGTTCTTAAGTTAAAAAAAGGCACAACTTTCTGATCTAACTTTTGTTGTTGTCAGAAGATGGTAGCAGCAGTAGCCAGCCCCACTGTTCCATGGCTTTCATAGCACCACTGATTTAAGTAATATTTTTCTACATCTCCACTCTGTAAGCCAGACCCACACATATCAAGCTATCTGAATTGCAGGTTACAATTGCTCCCTGACATCCTATTATTCCTATAAAAAGGACACCACTGCTGCCATTCTTCCACTGCTGTACAAGACAGAAAGCCTTCTGAGGTGAGAAGGGACGGCTAAACGTTTCCTTAAATTTTTCATTAGCAGGTATTTAGTGAAAATTTGTTAATTGTTTTATATTTTACTGAGCTGTGAGTCTTAAAATTTGCTGAA
The DNA here is from genome assembly GCF_000691975.1 of Corvus brachyrhynchos. NCBI lineage: Eukaryota > Metazoa > Chordata > Aves > Passeriformes > Corvidae > Corvus > Corvus brachyrhynchos. The sequence goes on from NW_008246060.1 coordinate 7,492,471, forward strand.
CATACATCTAAAGTCCAGGACCATTGGAATATCTTTGTACAGCATGATACATACCACTGTTGTATTTAGGCAATCATGTGGGCTTGCACTTGGAACCACACTCTCACACTTTTTACTTATTTCCAGGAGATGAAGAGTTTACTAATGTTTTTAGCTCTCAACATGACAGAACTTAGTTCTCCCATAGAGAGTTCTGGTAACTCTCTGAGAACAAAGCAAAGAGAAACAATTCGGAGAATTTCGGTTCCTGCCTCTTCACCATATCCACAAGAAGTTGGCAGACTGAAGATGTGTGCCGTATCAAGCTAGGGGCACATTCATTCTCTGCATGAGATTTATCTTTCAGGGTGTAACGTTGTCAGACTGAACAACCTGCTCTGCTGAGAATGCCTGAACCGAGCTCTGTGTTCGCAATGTGCCTGGAAAGAAGACAATCCTTTCTGAGGTGAAAAAAAGAAAATTCTGTCTCACATGACCAGCTGCATTATTCTCATAGGTCCTCTAGAAAAAGAAATAAAATCAACTTATTCAGGTTTTCTTAACAGCAAAATACCTTCAAGCGGAATAGAAAGAGAAAAGCCAAAACCCCCAGAAAGACAGATAAGCCATGCAGAAGAGTTACAAAGGGAAAGATTAAAATCATGCACATTAAGGTAAAAATACAGGTTTTTAAAAATTTTTTAACTCCACAGAAATATTTTCTGAGTCATTGTATTTGATTTGAATTTTTATCTAGAAAACAGGCTTTGACAAATACAGCTAATTTCTTTTCTTGCATACTCTCAGGTCAGGAACTAGCTCACCTTCAGACTACTTTGAGCCTGATAGACTGAGAGCAATCAATCCTACCTAGTTCTGGATTTTCCATTTCAGTGCTGGATTCTGGATCATACAAGCCAACCTTAGGTCACCTGATGTAATTCTTGCCCAGGTGGTAAAAAAATCCCTTTTCTAGGTCAAACTCAAAATTCAGAAACAGATTTTGTGTTAGCATTTGTTTTTTTTGGTATTTTTTTCTTTTTTCTATATATTTTGTCTTTTTGTATTTTGATTTTTGCACAGTACCTAATCTCTTACGCTGGCAGGGTTCCATGGCTGAAATTCTGAAGAGCGTTACTGAGACCAGTGTTTGTTTCTGTGAGCTATTCCATCACTGACAGTCACCCATATCCTCAGCTGCTTCAAAGAAATGGGAACAAAATCCTAATTACTTGGAGAACCAGTAATTTATATCATTCCACTTCTTTTGGAGGGTGAGGGTGGTGTTTTTTGGTTTTGGTTTTCTCTGAAAACTTCAGAATTTCATACGTATATTGAAAATAAAACAAAGCAGAAATAAAGTGATAGGCTCTATACTCAGTTTATACTCAGGCAAGGGGATAAAGTGAGAAATGTTTGTACTATGGCATACACCATAAATTTAAACCACAGATATTTTGATTTTTTTTTTTCTAATATTCACTCTACTCTAAAATATACACTATCTGAAAGCATCCAGAATGTAAAACATATGCTTTAATTTTGGTAATGACAGTAGTGTTACACAAAAGTTGAGGACTAGATGGAATCCTACTTTCTAGAAATGAGGATCTTGTCTTAAGCCCAGGTTGACTAGAGAATGTTTCATACTAGTGTTAGGGATACTCACCGTGGGGATTTTGTGAACTGGGCCTAGGAGTATTCATCTCTGAGGTGTAGTTATCCCAGATAATCCAACCTATACCAAAGGCTCCTGTAGCTACTAGTGGGTTTCCTCTCATTTATTTTTTTTTTTACTATTTTCATAATGCCATAATCCAGCTATCCATCACCCCATTGACAAAAGGTTAATATATATATTCTATCAGAACTCCTGTACCACAACACTGTTTCCTTGCTGGTCACTGGTCTGCTGATTTGCTTCTCTGTCCCCTTTATCAATGCTCACACACCCCTGAGTGGAGCAGGAGTTAGGAGTTAGACCTTGGCCAGGACAGAAAATTTAAGAAGCACAGATCTATGTCTCTATCTGTAACACAGTGAAGAAAGACTCCATACTGCCTGTGGCAGGGATGAAATCTATTAACAAACATGCTGCTGTCTTAGTCTTCATCTTCCCTGGCCAAGCACACTAAACCAATTATTTTTACTCCATTACATCTGGCAGTATTTGGGGAGGACAGTCTCAAAATACAGAAAGACTGTCTCAGGATACCTGGATAGCTTTTGTGCTTTATTATACTTCATCCCTTCATTAATTCCATCCTGAGGTTGATGAAATGTATGTGCTAATGTGGATTTTCCCAGATAATATATTGCTTGTCATTTTACTTTCACTGCTGCCACATGGCATGTGTGACTCATGTGTTCTGGGGAACCTCCCAGTTAATTTTCCTAATGCTGTAGTGTGGGTGTTCCCTGATAATATTAGCCTTCATTTTTCTATTAATCAGTGGACAGAATAACCATAATACAATCTTTACAGAGAACTGCATCAATAGTGAATGTAAATCACATGTAAGTGCTCTACAGGGAAAATGCAATCTTATAGTATTATGACTTAGAGTGAATTAACTGGTTTTTTTAGAATATGTTTACAAGTAATTAGTAAGGGTGAAAATAAATACAGTTCAGGTGTTTCCTTACTTACATTCAACTGAAATATCGTTCGACTGAAAACAGAACCTATATGCTTGACACTTATCTGTGTCTTATCTGCCATCACTTTTTATATATATCTATATATGTATTTTTATGTATATATATGAAGTAAATGGTGAAAAGTCACATGTACATGAATTTTAATTTGCATGTATGGTGACCATTGTGTTAGCTGCTAGAGCAAACTGTAGCTGTCCTGTTCCTCCAATAACATCTGCAGATTACTATGCAGAGAAATACAATTATGTCTACTGTATTTTTGGCATGAATGGCAGGCGGGATCTCATCAGAGCCTTCTTTCATTGCAGTGACCTGGTCTGTCCTTCACAGAAATGAACAATATTTTTGCCCTCTACGCAAAAGCAAAGATTAGCTTTGAAAGCTAAGTGCTCATCACAGTGACAGCCATTATAAAGTGAAATATTTTAAATGCACTAATTCTAGATATTCATAGCTCTCATGTAAATTAAATAGTATTGCAAATTTTGTGAATAGCAAATGACAATAAGACATACATATTTATCTGCTTTACTACTGTTCTCTGCCATTCTTGCTCTGGTTTCATGCTGTACCATGAGCCCATCTATGTTCTACAATGACTGTTTCAATATATATCTCTTTTGCAGATGAAAAAGTGATCATTCTTTCAAAATAGAGCACACAATAAAAAACAAAGTCAGAGGAAAAGACTGGATTAGTATCAGAAACCTAATGAACTGTTTTCAATATTGGAAATTCAAATGGTATCTTTTTTGTTCTAAGTGGGGAATAAGCTTTGCTGAAAACACATTCAATGATAAAAATGATCTTATACTCAACAAATATCTACCACTGCAAGGATTCCAAAGCCATTTTCAGAATCAAAGACAAGCTGAACTGGTCAGATGCAGTCCTTCTTTCTGACATTGTCCTCCTTGAACTGGAGAGAAATGCAGATAATACAAAGAGTTTCACCTACTGAAGGAGAACAATTAATTCTCGAATTATGAAGGGGGTAAAGAAAAAGTAAGAAGTCCAGAGAGCATGTGAATGTGTGGAAAAAGCATCAAGTGGGAGCTCCCATCCCAATGTGCCATGGTGACTGTCCTTGCATGGCTGCCGGTTCCACGGTGCTCCACGGAAGAGCACAGAGAAGAGCAGTGAGGAAAAAACTCACTGAGATATAGATTCACTGGAAAACAGAACGTGCTGAAAAGAAACTCAGGGTGACCTTCTCACACAAAATAACACAAGGATGAATTTGTCAGTCTCAAAATCACTGAGAGCATTTCATAATATGCCACAAGAAACTCATTATGAAGCAAAGTGGACAGTGCAGACATTTGGGTTGGGGTCTCTGTTAGTTCAGTCTCCTTAGCATAATATTGTGAAAAGCACTCAGATCTCCTGTTGTTTGGAACAGATCCATATTCTTATACAGACCATAACTCTTGCTTCCTGCTGTTTGCTTATCAACAAGTGCTTTCTTGCAATATTATTCCAGTTTAGGAGCATTATATGGGAATGAATCTTATTTTACTCGCCGATACATTCTGTTTAAATTCTGAGGGTTTTTTAATGGCTGTGTGATATATATATTCTTTTCAGAACACAAAACAAGTAGCATGGATATACTTAGCCTCACCTTTTTTTTATGAAGGTTTAAGGATTTTTTCCACTTTAGCAGAGTAAACCTACCTTTAAGTACTGGGGGTGTGTAGGTAATCATCTCAGAGTCTGCATGGCAGCTATATCACCCCTGTGTGCATCGCGAGCCTTCTTCTGATGAAAGATGTGGAAATCCTTTGCTCCCTTTAGAGCATGACTCCTATGCACTCAAGCTCCTGGTTTGTGCTCCTTTGCACTCCTCAGCACATCTCCTCCCATTCATAGATAGGGTGCAAGATAAATCACTCCTATTTACACAGAAATTCACTGGTTTAGTTCCAGGGTAGTGTGACCTTCCTGCAAGCACCTGCTGGTGCTCTCCATTGCTTTTAAAGCAGTGCCACCACACGTCAGCTGGTCTGGCCACCCTGCAATCAGAACACAAGTCACATCCCTCCTAGGTGTGAAGGAGAGGGAAAATCTTGGACTGAAAAATGACAGTCTGTGACCAACTTAAAAATATACCTCTTTTGCCTCTTGCAATTACATTCCTTCATGAAGCCACCATGACCTGGTGGTATTTAGAGGATAGGTTACGTGTCTTTGCTTTTACACGTAAACATTCAGAACAAGAAAAAAATTAAAAACCTTCAGGGAAAAAATTCCTTCCTTAGTCTTTTCCCATTTTAAAGCTTTTGGAAAAGTAGTTTCCTTACAGTCATCCTTGAAAGCAGTCTACTACCTCTTCAGGAATGTTTTCCAAATCCTTTCTCTTAAATTTCAGAACTTAACTTGTACTATCAGTGCATAAATCTCTTTCAGCTCCTGTGTTGTGCATGTGCCTGAAAAAGCATGGCACATTCCCAGAATCATCCCCATCATGGAGCATGTAAGGCAGACAATACACTGAGCATCCCAGTAATAGCACCAGTAAAAGCCCCAGCTACCCCGACCTGCGCAATATTGCTCGTTTTGCAGCACATCATTTCAGTAACCTTGCTCTGCTGAACTCTTTGTGATTGATTGCCACCATAGGCATCAGTGCTCAACGTGTCACTCACACACTTGCATTTATATTCTGTTCTCATCCATCTAACAAAAAGAAACGCTTGCATATTTTTGACAATGATAAATTACAAGCTATTGAAGAGAGCAAAGACTTAGTTACTCTTTCAGAAAATCACATCCTGGACAAACATCTTCACGACACAGAGGATTTGACGGGGAACACAGACAGTAGCAAATGAACGACAGCAAAGCTGGCGAGTAACCTCATTTCACTTTCCTTCCCAGCCACACAGAAGGTTATCACAGGTCTAATGTTCTCTCACAGGACACCAGGAACAGCAAAGTCGCCTACAGAAAATAAGATGAGGATAGGCAGTAAATGAACTTCAGGACTCATGCAAAACATTTAGTCTTCTTAATTTCTGGTTACTCTTTTACAACTGGAATTAAATGGCTCAGTTATGGATATGAGAAGCAGTTTGGCAATCTGTGATAATAAACTAATAACCTTATGAAATAGTGTCAGCTGAAAATTTTCCAATCAAGATGTCCATGTCTTGATTTTGGCGTTTTTTTCCCAGAATATCTCAGTTTGATAACCCTTCCTAAAAGGTAAGAAAAAAATAATACACAAAACTAGACCCAAATTGCTCAGTCTATTCCATTTAATTCATTGGTCCCAAAAGCGGTAACTTCACTTGAAGATTAAAATAGAAAGAAAAAACTTTTGTCAAAAGAAATCCATAACACCCTGGGGGTTCAGCATTGGTACTTATGATCCCAGATAATTAAAGAAAAACATTAAAAAGGAATTCTGGAGAAATAGGCAGCTGCATTAGAGGCTATATTTACAAACAGCTTGATTCCCCATAATTGGATTATGTCTTTTAGCTCATCAGTTCTAGAGAGGCCCTTAACATATTTTTCTTGTTATTTTGTGTATTGCATACCCAGTATACAGAACATACAGATGTTACAGAATACACCAACCACCTAGAAAGAAGTGACAAATCTCTTCAGTGCAGCCAATTCCCCTCTCAGGAGGACTCTGATTCGTGGGTACGTCTCTTTGTGTTTGCACTGCTAAGGATAAAACACAATGTGCACCAGAAAAACAAATATTTACATAAGCCTATATGTCCCTGTGGTTATACACAGGAGCTTGTAAATGTAGGTTCCACAACAGGAATACCTTCAATCAGCTTTTTGACAGCCATATCTCCATGAAGAAATGTTCAGGCATTAAGACCTTTGGTAGCAGGTGATAAGCAGCAGTTTTACTTCATTGCAAGGGAAACCAGGCAATTTGGGGTAGTCTCAGGATAAAACTCCTATTATGAATATTTGCTAACAGGAGCATTTTCAAACCATTCCAGCCGATATTCCTTCCCTGACTCCTCTCTGGCACCCCCCACATTAACATGAGGTCGGTGGATTTACTCACAAAAAAATATGGTTACAAATAAGAAGAGAATGAGTTTAAAGTTCTTCTCTATCTCATTATGTGATGCAGACATTTAGTCACATAGCTGAAAATGAAGCAAAATTCTCCATCTGGCTACTAAGATAGGGGCTTTTTGAAGCTCATTCTGTCTATGATCGTCTTGTGTTCAAGAAATTCCATCAGAACAAAGTATCTACATTAATATGTGAACAAAAGAATAGAAAATATCTTCTATATGGTATAGAATGTTTATAACATATACTTCTATCATCTCTTGTGACTTTCAAAGACTGCCATCTTTACTGGAAAACTCAAAAAGTAAGGGTGACATTTGCAACGTATGCATATAAGCTACTTTATACCATGGTAGAACATAGGTCTAACCTCTCTTTCCTGTGAATGTGGACATGGAATTTCTGAAACTCTGATAAGGCCTGTAAAGTGTCATGCTTTGGCAATTTTGGAAAATTCAAAATGATGTCTGAGGTCTGAAATAAACAAAAAACCAACCTAACAAGGAGATATAAAAAACTACGTTCTAACTTTTCCACATTAAAAAACCTCAACACCAAAACCCCAGAGAGTGTAAATCGCATCTAGGCCAAGAAGATGCCATTTCATGAGCCAGAGAAGAGCAATCAATTTTGGCTATGGACAGCTAAAGGCAGGCAGCTAAATCTACTTGTAGACAAGTCTTGCCTGTATCAATAAAAATATTTTCTGAACACAAAATCATCCAAAGTAATGGTGTTAGTCATACAAAATCAAGATGGGTACATAAATAAATCATGGATGGATCAGAGCCATAAATATTTGAGTGGGTGTTTCTGTGTTTAAACACTTACTGAAAACTACTGCAAAAATCTGACCTGAACACGATACAACTTCCATTTTGGAAATAATGACAATACCTTCATGTTCTGCAGGAAGATAAAAAAAAAAAGTTTTCTTTAGTTTTTTTTTTAATACCTAACTCCTCTAGTCCCCAAAATAATCAGAAAGCTATTCTACATCTGATTAAAGTAGCTATCATGGTCAAATCTTACTTTATCTTCTTTATAAACCTTTTCCAAAACTCTTCCATTAAAAAGAAAGTAGTTAAGGAACTTGAGGAAAAAAAAAGATCACTCTTTCAAAGCTCCACACTGTCTATCATCTGCAGTCTATATGCTACAAGAAATATATATGAAGCCAACTTTCAGCTTCAACAACCTCAGGTTTCCAAAAGTGTCACTCTCATCATCAAAACAGTGACTATTGGTTGTTTTTCAGGAGCATTACTGGCCCATTTTGTATGACACAAAATATAAGGCACCATCTAACATTTTTCATTGTCTTTTTCCTTCAAATTGTCACATTTGGCATAATGGTCACAGTGACCAGATCACATAGTAACAAGGGTAGTTCAATGTCCTCCTTCTAAACACTCTTAAAGGATCCCAAAATAATCTGGAATTTAGGGCGAGCTAAAATTTTGTTAAAGTTGCAAAATCTATCTGAAAACACATATGTATATTATATAGGAAATTCAATTTCCTGATCAGCTCTGGCAAACTAAGTGCATCCAGAGCTTTTAAAGTCTAAAGTTTAGCTGTGACTGATAGCATTCAATCCACTGAAGGATATATCCTACAGAAACACAAAACAGTAGTTTTCCCATATGATTTAAAACAAGGTAGGATCTATTTCCAGTTCTTAAAATTATTACAATTTATGGCTTAGAGCAAGAGAGAAAGGGAAGAGAGAATTCAGAAAAGAAATTGCAACAAGTGAAGTGGTAAAATAGTAAATACTGTATCTTTTTTTCTCCTTCACTACACACTTCCTCTACTTTACCAGCTTGGAATTCAGTGCTACAATCTTGCTTTAGGAATTGGATCTAATTGCAATAGCAGCTGGTAACAATTTCTCAGCTCTACTGTATGCACAGGATATAAGTGCATAAAATGAAAGATCACTGCTTTTGGCAAGCAGACACAGCAGCAGTTTTATTGCTGGGCTGGGGTCAGGATTGTGTGAGCCCAAGAGCACATCCAGAGCTGCTGGGAAACTGCCATTCAAATTCCTGACAGGTACGAGCACCGAGGGTAGACCTTGGCACAGACAGTGTGGTAGAATGGAGAGCTGGAGTCCCTGGATGAAACCACAGAACAGGGGACAAAGCTGCACAGGAAGAAACATTGAATAATGCTCTCATCAAATGTATCAATGGCTGCAAGGGGTGGGAACAACATTTTTTTAAAACACACTATTTAGCTAACAGACACTGATATTTTGAACTAAGCAGATACCGCTTTTCATATTGACAGAGAGATCTTGTATAAGGTACATGGTTAATTCCACTTTATGGCACACTGCTGAGGCCAGAACAGAGCAGCACCCCTCAGCATGGGCAAATCAGATTTTACAGTACTGAATTAGGAAAAGTTATAACCCCTCCAGAATAAGAAAACCAACTAAATATCCCTCCAAAAATAAACCACTGAATCAGTGAAGGAAACTATGAAGTGACTGTGAAAAATAACACCAGCTTTGACTGGCATTTTGATAGTGTTTTTAGGTTTTAAAAATGCAAACATGTAAGCACTGGAGTTTTAAAATCATGTTTTCCCCAAATCTGGAGTCCCTGTGCCAGACCTATGACATCCCAGACATTCTGCTTCAGTAAAATTGGCTTTATATTTTAGTAAATTAAGAGATATAAGAACAGAACTGATGGACAAAACAACTAAAATGCAACCTGTAAAACAGGCAGTACTCTGCATGCGTGAACCAAGAGACAGTCAAGCAAAGGGGTACCACCAAGAACTTTAGGCAGGCCACAGATACTGATGATGTCTAATTTACTCTCCAGTTCAGGATCTATTGTACCAATAGGTCAGAGTTTTCTAAAGAAAATGATCTTGCGAGGTTACATCACATTGTGTCAGATACCAGAAAGGCAGCATCGAAATTTCTGCTAGAGGCAAATGGCTGTGAAAAATGTAAAGAAGGCAACACCATCTATTAGACCAGGAAGAAGGTCCACTAGAACTGTGGTCCAATGACAGACAAAGAGAACAGACCCTGAGCCAGCTGGGGGCTGCTGGGCACCGTCTCCTTTCCCAAAATCTATTCTTCAAGGCATGCTGGGCAAACTGATTACAAAATTCACCTAAGATGACAGAATTTTTTACAATAGGCTGCAGTGCTGTTGATGGAGCTGAAAACATGGCAATTTTTCATACTTCAGGTTTTTCACAAAGTAAAATGCAGCTAATTCTGGAACTGATCTCCAAAACCCAAGTGAGTGTAAGGCAGATGTCAGCTTTTCCTAGGAGAAGACAGACAGCTCTGTGAAAGAATTTAGCAGAGTCAATGTTTCTGAAAAGCAGACAAAGCTGAGGGATGGAAAGAAATATGTGTGCAGTCTCTAACAGGGACCTGCTGTGGGAAAAATAGTTTAGGGGACAGATTTTGGGACTGTGTGTAAAGACACCTGGGCTTAATTTTGGTTATGGCACAGATTACCTCCTTGCCAGGAAGATATCCTGCTTTGCTTTGTTTCTTGAAATGTAATTCAGACGAAACGAACATTATGATACATACCAATTACCCCACTGGAGGCAAGAGATATATTCCTAGCAAGAGATTTTTCATTCATCCCTAATGGGACACTTAGACCACTGTAAGTTCGCTTATTTGGGCCTCAGCCAAAGGACTGCTTCATGGGAAAACGGTGCTAAGAATCTGCTTCTGATTACACAGTTCTATTTCCTGTCTACTCAATTGAGATTTATGCATGGAAAACCAGATGCCTATTCTATTTCAATCTTAAAAGCCAACTGCTTTCCAGATTTTATTCCAGCAGTATATTTATTTTTTTGCTTTGAAGCTCAATATTAAATATAGGTGTATTGTTTAAATTCAGAGCACAGAGTAGGTTTCTGAAAGAAAAGGAGAATTTTTTCAAAGGTAGGAAAAAATTATATTGCAGTAAGTTTGAAAATTTTGTTTGAATAGAGTCTGTTGGGCTCCCTCTCTTATAATGTTAACATTTTTACAAAGTGCATTTTGCCGCTGCATTTATCCTGATTTTGTCTAGGATAAATTGCTTTGAGTGTACCAAGGGTATAACGTTTCAAAAAGTCCCTACCAGATCATGACAAAAGGCTTGGTGTCCCAAGGCTTACTGAACTCTGAGCTTGGTGTCTGTGGTTTCCTGGGACAGAACCTTTTCATGGTACCAGAGTATGCTCTGATACAGGAGCACCACACAGATCTTTATTTTGGGAGTACAGGCTTTAAGACTCTTTTTGCACTGAAAGTCAACTTTCATATTTCTACTCACATTGAAGTCTGTTGCCTTCCTAGTGAGTGTGGGCAAATGGTTTGTAGGAAAGGAACACCTCCCATATGTTCTGAATTTCAATTCAGTGAGAGCACAATTTGTTTACCTTTGGTAAGGTCTCAGCTGGAATAACACATCCAGCTTGGGAAGAGATGATAATGATAAATGACCAAACAAATTAGAGCTGATTGGTCTAAAGAAAGGAGACGAAATGTCTAACAGTCCTAAAAATTCTAAAAAGAATGCAGAGAGGAATGGAAGTGCCTGCTCTATATTTAGAATTAGACAAGAAGCTTTAGGTTTAAAGCACATGAAGGAAGATCCAAAATAGATGGTAAACAAGAAAGATTTTAATAATGAAGTCTTGTTTCATTTGCAGTTCTTGAAACCTTCAATGGAAGAACAAGGTTGAAAAATTGTCTGCCAGGAGCAACACAGGTGGGCCCAAAGAGGGACCAGCCCATTGTTATCTGCATCTCCCTCTCACGTTTCCTGGAGTGGAATTGTCCACCCTTACACAATCTCCCAGTATGAAACTCTGATTCTGATATTAGCTTTCTTCTGAATAATCTGATTCAATTTTCTGAATATTTTGTTTCCATAGTATGAATGAGACTAAAATATGCATAAAGTACAGAAATATAAAAAACATTAAATATCACCTGCAGTAAAAAATACATACCTTTCACCACACAGCTATGAACTTCAGTTACTGCTTTTAGTTTAGCAGGTGCAAAAAGTCATGCACACAAATGCTTCAAAAGCTTTTGATGAAAGCCTCTTCATCAATTTATAGAAGATACTGAGCTGTATCTGTATTAAACTTCCTTTGTTTGTGTTTGGTATTATTCTACCAATACTATAATATTTGCATTATAGTATTGGTATACTATACTACCAATATTGTAAGTATTGTATTGTAAAAAAAAAAAAAAAAAAAAAAAAAAGAATTGTGGAAAAACTATGTCAGTAAAAGACTGTACATTTCCTGTAGGTTATAATCAGATATTTATTCTTTTTCCTCTGAAAGTTGAGATTTTATATTCAGTAATTCCAAATTCCAGCACCTTAATCTAATATAAATGTTTACAAATCACCACAAGATCTACAAAATATTAAAAAATGGTTCTATTTTTATAACGATAACTTTTTGCATTTTTCTACCCTAACATAGCAGAGTTACATTTCTGAAAAACAGACACGAGATCCAACATAAACTGCTAGGGGCATTTTTGCTAAATTAACTAAAGAACACCAATAACTAATCAATATGAGAGTAAATCTAAGGGAAAGGTTGATAACTTATTTGAAATATAACACTTTATCTTCAGGAGGGAAACAATACATAAAGCTTAAGAGTAATTCAAACCAGCAGTCCCAGAATAGGGTTTAAATCAATAACTGTAAACTTCCTGCAGGTAAATTACAAAACACAATAAAGCACCATAAGTGTATGTAATATAGGAGTTTGTTTATCTAACTCCACAGTCGCCAAAAAGGGTTCAGCTTCTTTTTTCCACTTTTATTTAAAACTCATGAATACAACGAATGTGCTGATGGCAATTTTTAGATGAGGAATTAAACTTTAATTTTCAATATTTTGTCGGCTTTTACTGAGAATTGTTCTGCAGTTTATCCACCTTTGTATCCACCCAACTGAAGAGGAAGGGTGCTTTACAGACAGTGAGTGCAAACCTCAAACTTCTTACATGCGGGGATTCAAGAAACACCTCTAAGTTACTCACTCAGCAGGCATTAGAAGCTTCCTGCCTGTCCCTAAAGCCACTATGGGGACTACACTTCCATCTGCAGAAGAATAAAATTATCTGAAGAAGTAATAAGTGGTCAGCAGCAGATCCCGAATTCTAAAGGCAGTTATGTTGTCAGTGGTGTCAAGGAAACCTTCACAACATTTTAGCTGAAACAAGTAATGAAAGGACAATGCCTTTCCACCAATGCCACCAACTGCCTACAGTGCTTCCTTATAAAATTCACTTCTCCACTAATGGCATCATTTGCATTTCTCATTGGTCCTTAACCTAATTCCTAATCCCAAATGCTTTTAAAAATTTAATTAATTACCTAATTTAATTGAAGCTGTTTATCAACACTATAAAAATATATGTGTAAATTCTTCCTTCCATTTTTCTAGATATTTTTGTAATATCTTCTTTAAGTTACAAAGTTTCCTCATAATGTTTGACCTAATCCACCAAAATGTCTTGAACTCCTTTGAAAGTTTTAGATTTACTTCACTGATAAATATTTCCTAGCAGGGAATCTTTAAAATCCCCATGCCTTAAATATTTTCAAATTGCAGAGTCCCTTCCTAAGTATAGTAGATAAATAGAAACTATAGCTTTGTGTGTGTGTATATATATATATATATGCAAAATTTCCTCCTCTTTGTTTGCAGTTTTCACCCTCCAAAACAGCTGAATACCACACAATAAATTTAGACTTCAGTTGGACTACCTCACTTGTTTTTATACTGGCCTAAGTGTTTTCTCTCTTCAGACAGTCTCTTAAAAATCTCTTCCATAAATTCATGCTGCTTCTTTAGTTTTATGTAAATGAGAGACATTTTTCATTAAGTAAATGTTAGCTGTGAAAAGGAATGAGTTGAGAAGGAGGAAGAGATTTGGTGAAGGGAATGATATATTTTCGTCATTGATATTTCTCTTCATATTTTATGCCATATTTGCTACTCCTGTATAGATCAGTATTTAACACTCTCATATTGCTTGAACTGCTTCATGGTTGATATTAATTTCTTCAGTGCTTGTTCCATTGATTTAGAAAACAGTTCTAGGGATTAAAAAGCCATTTAAAAATTAGTGAAAATACATCTAGAAATTATTCTATTGACATATTCTGTTTTCAACAGAGCTGGTGTGGGTTTGGGCTGATTCTCTTTTCTTCCTCTTCTTTTGGAAACCATTGTGAGACAAAATAATTAAAAAGGTGCTTGCTCTTGCTACTTAATCCCACATGAAAATCATAATGATGTGCTAGGGACACCGTAATCACCATAAGTAACTAGAAATGATGTTGAATAATCAGCACCAGGTTTGTCATAACTATTCATTAAGGGTGTAAAAAGATGGGATTAGGCATTCTGATCCGTTCCACTGAGAAGAGGGCTGGAGAAAACATCTTGCTGTGTATTGAGTTCAACTCAGAAAGTAGCACAACTCCTGGCAGGGGAAAATCATGGCTGCTGACTCTTCCTTATAGAGTGAATGAGAAAACAATAATCAAAGTATGATTGAACTCCTCATGTTCAAGAATCTCTTCCAGCGTTGGAGGGAAGACATGATCTCATAAGAGCACAGGGTCTCTTCCCTCTGCCCTGTCCCTTAACTGAGCTTCTTGCATGTCAGGACTGGCCTTGGTCAGAGCCTCCTTGCACTTGGTAATTCTTAAGTAGAAAAAACACATGGGAAAGCATCACAGTATGAGCCATGAAAATTCAATGAATATATTCAGTCTGCTGCAGTACTGTCCAACCTTTAACCACTGCTAAATTCCCAGAATGAAATAAAAAACAATAAAAAAAATCATTATCTACATGATTCCTGTATCTTGTACAAAAGAAAACAAACCATATTTAATGCACAGAAAAATGCCACTAAATGCTTACAGGCATAAGGAGATAAACATTTTTTTCCTAAATTAAAATATAAGCAAGCTCCTTGAACTTTAAATTAACCTGTGTTCAACATGTTCTGTCAAAATTTAGTACAGCTATATGAGTTACATGCCTGCTTTTTAACAGGCAGGCACTTTGTAACTTAGCACTAGATTTTGAGTGGGTTAATAGGTAATAAGCAAAGGAGAATCTCAAAGCCTCAAATTAAATGAAATAAAGCCTGTCTTCAGAGATTGAGACAATTTGGTGAGAATGAAAGATATCTTTCATATAACACAAGACAGGTTTGTGCCACAAAAGCTAAAATAACATAAAAAGAATTTATTTCCACTAAAGACACCTCTGCTTCCTAAAGAATCACTGATTCCTTAGACAGCCTAGTCAACTTTATTTCTCTCCCAGTTCATTTCTTTTTTTTATATCCTGTGGGGTGCAGTAGTTCAGTACAGCCAAGCACTTTTATATTTCCCTAATGCCTGGGTTCCCTACATTAATATCCCAATGGGATATAGCGTTACTGAACTGCTTCTGCTGCACTTTACTGGTGAAAAAGAAAAATTACTCTATTTTCTGCTAAGGGAGAAGAAAGAACTTTGGGTATTTCAGCTACTAAACATTTGAAAATTTATTCTCATGGTCTGAAAAGTTGAAAAAGTTATCCATTTCTATCAGTTTTAAGGTGAGATTTCATCCTCTAAATCCAGTAAACAAACGAGGCTTTTAAAGTGAGCCTTAGGCATCTAAATTTCATCTACATGCTTCTGAAAAGACCCACCTAGTTCCAACTCTGAAAATGCTTCTCTTCTTTTTTCCTAAAATTTCCAAAAAGCTTTTTTGATGCATCTTCACAACTGTTCAGCCTTGAAAGGCTCTCTCACAGTTCTCCATCAGGAGCCATTAACCTAATATTACTATAGCTTGAGCTTCCGTAGCCTGGTTTGGTAAATATTTGCAGGCTATGCCCAAACCAAACCAGCAAGGATTGGGATTTTTATGAATTCTAGTTGCACTCCAGAGTAATTTTTAATTTGAAGTGCTGATACGCAGTACACGTAGACCCCATACTTAGAACACTTGGCCACGACAAAAAGCAGAGCTGCAAATCACTTATTCTGCATTTTCCACCATTTGGGGTGTGCTGCTTTTGGCTAGGGTAGAGTTCATTTCCTCAGCAGTAACTGGTCTAGGCTGTGTTTTGGATCTGTACCGAACACAGCAGTGATAATACAGAGATGTTTTTGTTATTGCTGAGCAGGGCTTGCACAGAGCCAAGGCCTTTCTGCTTCTCACCCCACGAGTGAGGAGACTGGAGGTGCACAAGGAATTGGGAGAGGGACACAGCTGGAGCAGCTGACTCAAGAGATATTCCATATCATATGCTGCCATGCTCAGCATATAAAACTGGGAGAAGAAGAAAAAGAAGGACAAGGAGACATTCACAGAGGTGGTGAATGTCTAAGCAACCATCACTCATGATGAAGCTCACCTTTCCTGGGGATGGCTGAACTCCTGCTTGCCCATGGGAAGTGGTGAATGAATTCCTTGTTTTGCTTTGCTTGCATACAAGGCTTTTTCTCCTTTTATATAACTCCCTTTATACCAGCCAATGAGTTTTCTCACTTTTACCCTTTGTTTTTTCTTTTCCTCTCCTGGAAAGTAGATGTGTATTTGAATTGCTTATGGGCCCTTAAACCAGGCCTCTCAGTCAAGCATTATAAGTGCTGAGCTCTCAACACTGCAAGCAAAGGAAGTTATGGAATTCCATACTTCAATCTTTGTAGCCTCTTTTTTGCCTTGTGTCATTCTTCCAAGCTGTCACATGTGGAAATTACTCTAGTGGAAATGTATAGCACCATATAGCTGAAGGGGACTACCTGCACAGAGGGTCTAAATCCCTACATATTCCACCCATATGGATGGGTTTTACTAATACATGTCTTTTTGTTCAATTTTTCAGCTGGATTACTTTATTATAAATTAAACCTCCAGTGTTTCTTTATGTGGAATTATTTCTCCTGTCATGCTTCCTGTAGCTGTTGTACTTAAATAGGAATTTAATGAAAGGAAATGCACAGCAAGCCAACCATAAACTCCTTCAGTGCCTCGCACTAGAAGGGGGCCCAGGTTTCTGATGACTACTTCTATCTCAGAACATCCTGAAGATCAACTGTACTGACTACCTGTCACAGCAATCCTCTGAAACACCTCTGAAGGCCCACTTCTCCATCAGACTGTAAAGTAATACGATGAAGCAGAAATGGATGGATTATCTTGAACTATTAACTGTAATCTGGGACACACAGCGTTGTAAACCTTTTACTAAATCAGACATCAAGAGCTATATAGAAAGGATAAACCAAAAAGGGAAGAAGTAACTAATTGTGAACATTTTTTTTTGTAAAAGTATTTTATATATTAATTTATATACGTATATAAATTAAATAAAAGTGAAACTCAGAGTGTGGATTAAAACTATACATCTGTGAATGCACGAAGTTTTACTTATAAGGACGGACTGACTTCCTGTACTGCTGATTAGCTGCAACTCTTGAGTGTTTCAGTAGATCTGCTAGAAACCTCTGACATGGCAGGCTCATAACTTTATTGCCTCTGCAATCTCTCATGAACTTAAAAGCAATTGATACCAATAATAGAGAATTCAACAACACTGCTGACTAAAAGATTCTGCCCTTATAAAGCTGGGCAAGGAATAAGCGAATCACTAAGAGACGTTCAACTGGAAACCGTTCACAAACAGAAGGGAATAAGTCTGACCCTGCTGTTAGAAAGGGAACGTTTTTGTAGCAAAAAGACTTCCTGAAATCTGCAGCTCCTAAGGCCCCAGTACCTCTTCCTGTGCCTTTAGTGCAAGGCTCAATCACTCCACATGGTCCTGGACAAGAACAGCCCAGCTCTGGAGGCGCTGTGGGGACACACGGTTCATTGAGAGCAATTGTTCGACAGCTGGATCAGGTCCCAGCAATCATAAAACATTTACACTCTCTGTTCCTGCAGAGTTCACAGTACATTTACACTCTGTATATTCAGCCCCCATGGGTCATAAACCAACATAGTATGACAACTTTAAGGCCCACAAGAAAGGCAAGCTACAATGCACCATTGGAAGACAACAGAAAGAAATCCTAAACACAAGACTATTACCAAAATCCTAAAACAATACAGGAAGGAGAAACTTGGTGTTTCTGCTAGGACAAATTTCACAAACCAGATATATATTTCACAAACCAAGGTTTATTGCTTAGCAGTAGTTCATGCTAAGCAAACCGTGCTAATTTGCAATAAAGTATTTCTGACTGTAACATTTTCTCAAGAATTAATTTAACTCAGCCAATTTTTCAGCCTTTAATATTTTCTATAGTTACAACTGAAACAGAATTAAGTTAATTCTTGAAAGTAACTCACAATTCCTCATGACGGACTACTATCTCTAAAAACGAGATATGGAAAAATACAGGGGGGGATTTCATATAATCCATGTAATTCAAATAAACTAAATAATTAATATAATAAAAGATACATCCAACTCCCATGGAAGGATTTACTATCTCCCTTGTAATTTACATCCCTTAATAGAAGAAAATTTTGCAGAGCATTTTAAAATTCCTGAGGATTTCACAATAGCTGTTGCAAACCCAGGGTAATATAAATTCAGAGATAATGGACAAACTGTACTGCAAGTCAAATAAGGACAGATGAACAGTTTTGGAAAAAGAGGACCTTGCCATCATCCTTCCAAAAGACAGGATAAATACATTCCATGTCTTACCAGACTTATCAGAATCTATGAAATATTGAAATCCTCTAGGAAACATTTACCTTTTTTCTGACCAGCTCTATTTTTAACCTGTAATTTTCTAACAGGATAAAATGATACTGTAGGCTTCCCTAAATTCCCTAGATTACATCTTTTGATAAAAATTTTTGACTTGTTTTACAGATACTTGAGTAACTGGATCCACTGATTTTGAGTGGTTGACACACACTTTACATTCCCCCCCTTCCCCATCTCCTTGTATGTTTTACAGAAACTTGTATTCAGGAAGAACAAGAATATATTTTGTAAATATTCTTATTAAATATCATTTCCACATTTCCTAAAAAAAAAAATGTGTTAAAAAGACATTATTTGCAATGGTTTTTTATATTTACAAAAATACACTACTATGTAATGTCTACATTATTTCACACAACAGAGTAGTTTTAGCATTGCCAGAGATGAATGCAAGATTCCCCACACCACCCACAGAAAAGTGACTCAGTATAATTACAGAGACACCACTAGTAGTGTTGGGAAGATAGACACGTGTTATGCCTCTCTAATTACTGGGTTGCATTAATATGATTACCAGCAGTGCTGCCAGTTGGTGCCATTATGACAAAATGACAACATCATAGTGTGGACAACTGGCCTCAAATGGCTTCTTTTATATACACTGGGGAATAGCCATCAGTAATGGCAATTTCTGTTAATTTAGTCTAGATTTGAATTTTTACATAAAAAAGCAATAACATCGGTTATTATTATGCTACACTCTGACATCTCTAAAATGTATATTCCTCCCTAACAAGTGGGCAGGCTGAAAATCCACACTGTACTATGTGCTTAATACCACAAGAAGTTCGAGTGTTTTTCCTGCATTTTCCTTGCTTATTCTACACATCCATGCAGCAATTACTCTCTGTATGAAAGCACATTCCTGGCTTTCTAAGTATTTTTCCACCATTTTAGTCTCTCTCCATGAAACGAGAGTCTGTGATTTACAGGTTAGGTCTACAATACAGCCTCGGTGGCTTTTGGAGAAATAATCCTGTCTTTGAGTCCTGTGTTGCTATTCCCAGTGCTTGAGATAATAATTTCAAAACTCCCTCCAAACCATTGAGTGTCCACATTTCTTATTGGACTCCAGTATCTCTTGCTGTAAAACATCATCTGAAGGAATTTCCTACTCTGCAAGAGACCACACAGATGTGCCTTGGAGCTGGATATATATTCAGTGCTATGATTCTATGAATCTGTTAATAACCAAGCAATGGGTTAGGAAAGTCTGCATGGCTGAGAATTGATAGAAAGGATTTAGCAGCTGAAAACTGACTGAAATTCAATTCTCTGGCTAGAAAAGCAGGGAATAAATTAATTTAAAAAAATAATTGACTTAGTAAATAAATTGCTTTAGCTCATTAGTAATATAGAACGAGGGAGCTCACTGGCATTCTTAATTGAATAGGAGTAGAGTCACATATGAAAGAAAATCACCCCTCACAAGCAGTACCCTTATGAGCAGGCCTCAGTCCCAGACTCGAGAATGATAACTGTCTTTGCCCACAGAAAAAATGCAAATAAAGGCTTCAAAAATCAGCACAAAAATTATATCATAATAGACTGCTTAAAATATCTTTTCTCCTCTCCTTCTCAACAAAGAAATATGCATTTTTTTTCTACTGACCACTGCTCACAAGTATAAACTATGGTGCCATTTAAAATTTACAACAGTATTTTCTTCCTGGTCCTGAAATTCAGTGTGCTTTCCCTTTCCTAGTTCAATCCAGCAGAATCTATCAAACATTTTTTCATGTTTTCAGAGGTAGCACAGAATTTCAGTTTTCTGACTGCTTCTCTGATGCATGTGGAGAATAAGACAGCTTTTGATTAAAGCCAATTGTAGTGTGAAGCCCGACCTGCAGGGCCACCACAGCAGATACATCACTCATACATTGTGCCACGGCAGTAATGCTTCCATATATGTACAACTTTTATGAAGCTCTGTTTTGTAATGGTATTGGACATAGTAAATATTTGGAGACAAAAATTAGAAGTAGCTGCAGCCGACTATAAATACTTCTTTCTGAATCATGAGATGCATATCCAAGAAGGAATGACACACACAGTGTTTGGAGTTGTGGGATGGCAGAGCTCCCAGGCATGGGTGAGTATTGGGTGGGATGTGTGTGAAATTCTCACCTCCCACCATCCTGTCTTACACATTCACTCCAATCCCTACAGGAAAAGCAAGAGTCTAAGTATGGCAATAGTGAAATGATCAGAGCACAAAACAGTCTATAAACATTTTTCAGGACAGAGGATTAACAAATAGAAAAGCCATAACACCAAATAAGGTTTCTCAAGTTCTGTAAAAACCTAGCACTGGGAAGATCTGTATCTGCAACAATTTCCTTCCTCCAGCACAAACTTTGGAACCTCACAAGTAATCTAAGTTTAAATAAACCAGTTACAATGATGGAGGATGGAAGGGGGAAAAAATGAAAAAGAATCTTGCTCTTATTATGCACAAGGTAATCTATAGTTACTCACATACAAAACAAATTAGCTCATCTTTTAGTCCAGGTTTTTCTGAAAACAGTATGAGTGTGGAACCTTGGGGTACTTCTGAGAGAAACAGTTGCACTGGAGTTCCCCTTCCCTGGGATACTGACAAGGGTTGAGTCTTTGCACTGGTCGGTTATGAGATACCACTAAACTCATTTCACTCTTCTCTTCCCCTTCTTTGACTTGTTTATAGAGAGATGGAGTGCCTCAGTTATTCATCCATCCTGTCCCTTCCAGTATAATCCATAGAGGTCCTATTCAGTCCCATAGGGGGTGAATTTGGTAAGGCTGCCCAGTTGTGAGGACACAAATATTCCTCACTACTCACTCCCTCATGTAGCCTACCACAAGAATTTCGGAGAAGCAGAAAGAGTTTCTCTAATACTAACTAATGCAAATACGTGTGAGCAGCATTTGGCTTTGTGTTTTCTTTGTGATATAAACTCAGCTCTGTGTCTCTTTAAATGCCTCCTATGAGATGCCACAAATTCCCTAACTTATATGTTAAAAGAGTGCACTGGTGTCCTAATAAAAAATTAGCATATGAGTTAGATGATAAGGGATTAACATAAAAATGAATTGCAAAGATCTGGATTCCAAAAAAATTTGCATTGTACTGTCAAACCTCCAGTTTACATTAAAATGTAATCCTAAAATTAAAACAGCACACAGCATCTTTGTATGTCAACTTTCTTTTTACCCTGCAGTGTATTAAAAGTGTCCAGACTCTGGGGATAGAGAGTCGGAAGTTCACACAGCATGAATTTAACTCAAACTGCTGTGAGAAATTGGTGTTTTTCTTCTTTTGCAAAAGCAAGCAGAAATGCAGAATAAAAGAAAGGGAATGCCCTGTCATAGCAAGAAGATAACTTATTCACTTTCTGTCACACTTTAATGTGCAAATCAATCCTCATGGTGTTCTTTGCCAGTTTCCACCGTGCTAGTCACCCTGGAACAGCTGGGAGCTCTCCTGCTGCTCCACCTGGCATTGGCTTAGGATCAAATGGGGTCATCTGTTAAATAATATATGAGAAATAAATGGATGGAGGTCTTCCAAGGGGTGGAACCACCCCTGTTAGTTGTGTAGGTAACTTACGAAGAAACAACATAAGGCTCATTAGTTTGTTAATTAAAGATTATTAAATAAATTGTCTACACACTAAAGATTTTTTTTTTTCCTAGATGCCTGCTCCAAATCTCATAAAAGGTATACTTTTAGAAATAAAAGTGTTTGTTTTCAGGTGGTTGAAAATCTCTGAGGTAATTTTGGTTTAAGAATTCTTTCTATACATCTCACATTTCATCTAAACCAAAATAGTTTTGAATTTTAAATTATTTCTAAGGAAGATTTTTTTTTTTCTCCTTCACCATTAAATATAACACTTGGGTTTTCAAAATAATTTCAGTGTCTTTTTGGCTTCCTCAGAAATCTTATCTGTACTCTAAAGAGAGGCATGTGCAGATACCTGTAACAAAACCTCAACACAAAGCACACGTTGCCCTATTCCAAGCATCTTTTAAAATTGTGGTCCATCTTGATTCAACTGGATAGCTCTCCTGATAGGCTTTGTCTTTACCAGGAGCTCTTTTTTACTATTCTGTTTCTTTTCATTAAAGTGTTATCTTTCCCAAAGCAAACAGCCACTCACCATCACTGACACTTTGGGATATTTGTACAGGAATCCTGAATGCAGGCTGCACACAGTGAACCAAGTGCAATTCAGTACATGTGCACTGATGTCAAGCATTTTGCTCCAATATTCCAACTCTATCAGCTAGGGTCTTGTCCAAAATTTTAAATATGTGCACAGTATTATTTCAGTGATTTATCACAATAATCTGGACATTTTAGTGCATGTCTCATCCAGAACACCAGTTTTGTCATGCTGAACACTAATTTGCTTAGAAATTCTGTCATGCTTAATCAAATTAAGCATAATATCAAATAACCTCACTGAATTCAATGACTCAACCACTTCTCCTGTGGGAAACAATCAAAGCAACTTCCCATGTCATATAATTCCTTAGCAGCTTTGAAGGCTACTCCCATTTTCAGAGGGGAATAAATTTAGATTCTTCAAAAGATCTTCACAGATACTGGATCCTTATATGTGATCTACATGTGTAATCTATCTCTAGGGCTTATTTAATAGCTGTTTGATTGAAATAATGAACAATTTACTGTAATTATGCATGTAGCATTGTTGTAAGTGCAATAAGGCTGGCAAAATCATGAAAACCATATTATGTAAAACAGTCACTAAAGGAATTAATGGCCAGAGTTCAGCGTCACAGAACTGATACAAACACCTGTGGTTCAAGATTATATGATAGCATTCTGTGCAGGCAATGAACACCCCGAACTTATTCCACAGGTTTAGTTTTGCTGAGTGCTAAAGGAGTTCCAAAGTTTCCCAAAGAAAAGTTTTGACTCCATACAGAACGCAACACTAAATTACATGAAGGACATACTTATAGTCGGAACAGATGTGTGTGTATCATAATTGTTCATTTTTGCAGGCAAAAAATAAGCAAACGTTAATGGCCTCGTGGGTGAGGTTTTCTTATAAATTTCACGTTATTCTTTTTTTGTGCAACATAACTTTCCATAGGAAACAGCCTGGATAATAGGAAAAAGCTTCATAGTATTCAGCTTCCTTGTTTTTTGGTATATGTTTTATGATAATACAGCAAGAAAAAATGCCATATACATTTGCTTTGTCAAAAGCACATAAACCCAAGATGGGTGTGTTTGCATAGGTTTGACTTGACTTCTGTGAACATTATGTCTAAGTAGAGACTAAAAAATAATGGAGCTTGAAGGTGCCCCCATTTCTCAGTGGCCCCTACTTCTTCCCAGTGATATACATAAGGCCAGATAAGGTTTCCTCCATAATTATCTTATCATGTACATCTCACTTTCACTTCAGAATTCTTATCTCTATAAATCTAAAGTAATCCTATTGTATGAGTTTATTATTCAATTGTTTCAGCTTATGATGCCACAGCTGTTCTTTTCTTTGTCCTTTACATAAGCAGCGGTGGAAATTCAGTCACGTAACACAACCAGCCTTGGGGAACAGTCAATGAGAAGTGGTACTTTCATCATTAGGTCATCAATTAGGTTCTAATTTGGCTTGATACTCTTGATTACACATTCACTGCAGCATTACTACTATTGGTTTTGTTTGACAAGTCAGATGCAAAGCTGCTCGGGATTTACCTGCAGGTCCTGACTTTACATGCATTGAAGTAAATTAAACAAGTTGTGCTAAAAAGCTGGCAACAAATGAGGAAAGTCCAAACAGCAAAATCGGTAAGGCCATCTCTCTGTGTGTCTCTCTCTGAAGATCCAGAAAAAGAGAGAGTAAAAAAAGTGCTTTTAATTACTTACTGATGTCTGTCTGTACGCAAAGAGTTTTATACTTCTGATTATACTCTTAAGGGCAAGGGGAGGAAGAAAGTAACTCTACTAATATCATTAGTGTCCTCATCAGGATTTAAACTACAGGATCCTGAAGAAACATAAAACTACATTCATTGTGAGAAAAAAAAAAAAATCTAAAGGAACTATAGCAGCAGTCTTGCTGACAAGGTAAAGTCACAATACTTTAGATCATTTTATCTCTTGATGCATTGTTTTCTGCTGCAAGCCCTACATATCCTGTCACAGATAACAGAAACTAGGAAAAATGAAATAAGACTGAGGAAGTAAGTTAAATAACACAATAAACTTGCTGATAATGGGATCTGCTGTGCCTGTGAGATAACTTCCTAAAGAAAGTCACAATGACCTAGTTATTCAAAGAATGGAAAGCAGATGACCCTTGAAAAGACAACCATTTTTCTTCAAGCAGAGCGTGCTGGGCTGCCTGGTATTTCTTAATCCTGAACATGACATCTGCAAAACCAATTGGACAATTTTTTGTCTTTATCTTTTCTAACTAACACTTTTTCTATCATTGAAAAATAGTGAAATTGCAGATGCCTTCAAAAGTTGCTTGAGAAATTCTGAGAGAACCATTGCTCTTCAGTGTGATAAAGCAGTTTCAGAGATAAAACATCATCCAGGGAACATTTCTTATTGAGATCAGCTTTCATATTTGAGAACTACAAAATCTCTATCTTTTCTCCTGTGGCTTATTCAGCAGAGTGTTTATTATTAATACTCTAGCACTTATGAACAAGAAAATATCTTCTGAGCTCAATATGCTTCTGAAGAGGACACACACTTATAAATGCCTATCTCCCTGCCACTGATTGTTTTATTCCTTAAAGAACAAGCAACTTACTTGTGGCTTTAATTTTCATTATCCTTCCCGAATGTGTCAATTCTCTACTGTAATTATTTTTCCACCATACTATGTAGGCAGTAGAAAATGGAAGAGGGCAAAGAAAAGGAGGACTGCATTTTTCAAAACATAGTAAACTAAATTTTACTCAAAGAAAATTTTTGGGTTTAACCATGAAACATCTTTAAATGTTTGAAAGATTCTAGTTTAACACAGAAGCACAGGAAGTTTGCTTGACATATTATTTCATGTTCTTACCATCTGTTACTAAAATGTTGGCATTGGTATTTTTTCCCACATTTTTACTAAAGGCTATTTACAATGTTTGATTTTATTGTAATAAAATACTTTCTAATATTCCTCCCAAATTAAAAAAATCTAAAGCTAAAATATGCAGAAGAATATTTAAAAATATTTCTTAAATGCACATTTTAATGAAATTTATATTTGATGTTGGCACTGATCTCTTTGTTACTGTAGATATCCTTATCCAGCAGCTTTTTAAAATAGGATTTACTTTTCCCTCTAACAAGAGTTAAAATAATATCTGCCAAAATAGCAGGAGTAATATTTGGACTCTGTTTCATGAAAATTACCTAAGAATCTTTGATGAATATATATTTTCTTTGTTCATTCCAGCAAAGGAAAACCTCTAAGTGAAAGCAGGACGCTACAACCACCCACCAGGAAACAAAGATTCCAGAATTTATTATTATTGTGGTTTTTTAAGTGCTTGGAGTGAAAAGGCAGGATTAAATGACAGTGTTGAGAGCAAACCCGTACCCTGTATAGAATTACAATTTAGTTTCAGGTAAGCAACTTTCAGTTTTTCACAGACTTTGTACTACTTCAGTGTCTCTAAGGCACTCTTCATTTAAAGCATTTGCTCCGTCCTCTTAGTGCAGTAGGTGCCCAGTTGCCATGGACTTAACTTTTCTCTATCACTCTACAGAAAATTAAACTTCATTATGAATTATGAAGCTCTAAAATGTATACACACATAGGTATTTTAAATCACTGTGTCTTTGCTGATGATTTAATCTATTATATCTGTTTAGTAACAGCACCAAAAGCTTGGTACTGGTTGTGACAGTCAAGTCACATGATGTTAGAGGGCTGTCAGCGTTATCAGGAGGCCAGGTTCTTAATCCCCTTTTTGGAGACTGAAATCCTGTCATTTCAGACTGCACATGGCTTCAAAGGGCAGATCAATTTTTATAAAGGCACTGGGGATGCTTCTACGTAGTGGCTGCGAGAGAACACTTTGTTTATGTATCTTGCTTGTAAAGCAAATATGCAGTGATGCATTCCTTTTATCACTTTCAGCACCGCTCACAGTTTGTCCAGTAAAGCCCTCTGATGGAGAGGAAATATATCACAGTGGCACCTCCAGTACAGGACTGTGCACATGGCTGGTTCCTTGGGAAACAAGATTGCCATCTCTCTCCCAGTTCTCCCATATGTCATTCTAAAATCAAAACAGGTTGTCAGGAAAAAAAGCTGCCTTCCACAGCTGCTTTTTAGGCACTAAATGCTTTAGGCCAGTCTCTTGAAAGAAAGGATTCCATGGGACTGAATTTGCAAGTGTATGATTGATTGTTACCGTGAAACACACATGAAGTAGCTACCTGCATTTAGAGAGGTATAGCTTCCTCCTACTGTCGTTGAAAAGCAGTGACCTTGGCATACCATTTAAAAGAATCATTAATGGGCAGCTGATGACACTTATTCGTGGTTTCAGTTTGGCTGAGCTTTTGGGGACAGATTAGAGGTTTGAACACTCTCATTCCCCAAGTTGTGAGGCATTCATGGGAAAGCTCCAAGTCATGCAGCCCTAATAGCGTGTATAAAATACATTTAGATAAGGAGATTTCATACAAGTAATTATTTGGTATTTACAAAAACATCCAGAAGGTGTTTGATTGCTTCCCCCTCACTCCCAACCTCACATCAATTTTTTCTTCATGGCCAGAGCATGCTGAACCTTTGTTATGCATTGAAGGATTACAAGTATTCCTCTTAGACTGTTTTCTAAAAAGGTCAAATTTGCTAAAATGTAGAAATGAGTTTCAAAAGTGGCAGAGGTGAAAACTGTCACCCTTGGCCATTTCCAGAAGTGCCTTTCTTTGGCACCCTATACTCCAGAGGAGGAAGGTGGCTTCCAGTAGAGTGTGTCTCCTGCTGCTTTTGGGCAGACTGCCATGGGCACCGTGAGCCCATGCACACACTCTCTGAGGCAACGGATCATTTTGGTGATGCCAGTGCACTTTGTGAGGTGTAATGCTATCAGAAATCCTACATATGGTGTATATATTCCCTCCTGAATGTACACTTCATCAGTAATTCTGAGTAGAATAGAAATGCACGAATTATGTAGGAGAGATTTCAAAATAGGAAACAGGTGTCAAAGTTGCACTACTTTTAACATTTAAAATCTCTTTTTCTTATGATATATTCACTTTTAACAAGCTCCAACTAGGAAACACTAAAACAGCATTTTGAAAGTGAAAATTCATTTTTTGCTTGCTTTGTCAGTTTTCTAATAACCTGATATATACATTAAATTCCTTGCAGAATTAATTAAGACACAGGATTTAAGCCTGATTAACAAATACCAATTTTATTCATGAAATCCTTGGTTTTAATTTTTAAATAGGAAAAAAATTAAAACTAAAACACGTAGAGCAGGAAATACAATCTCCTTTAATGTTCCAACCCATTTGTTTATTGCATTAATTTTAAAGTAATTGTGCTTAACTTTTGCTCGGCTAGGTACCCTGGAACTTGAAGAAATTAGTGTATTCATACTACTAAGACATAGCACAGTGATCCTGTCTTTTTATTTGCTTATTCATAAATTAAACTCTTTGCTCGTGCCTTAATTCTTTTATTCCTTTATCCAACTGTAGACTTTTTCTTTCCATGAGTAAAAATTATAAATTCTAGGGACAGGTCAAGGCATAAATGTCACACAAAATCTTCCAAGAATAAACTTAAATACAGCTTAAAGAACACATGTAATTTCCCTACTCCAAGAAAAAAGATTACTCAATGCATATAATTACATTTGCATTCAATATATATAGATGAAGAGTTGCATATAACTGGAAAAGAAATTAATTACTAGTAAAAAATGCATCCTTCATATTAAAAATAGCTTTCTTCATTGTTGAGGCAAAACACAGAATTCCCTGGACAATTCTCACGCATGGTTTTCCTTTGTGTGAATGATACATTTATTCCTAGCAGGCATTCATTTAGTTTGGACGCAGAGAGGGCATGGGAGATAGCTTTACCTGCTGTGCCTGTGGAATTGCCTTCTTAGATCATTGGGATTCAGAAATGCAGGCAGGCACCAGAGCCAAGCACAGCCTAAGTGGGCATGACTGTGTGCAGAGGCCTCTCAGCACTGAGCTGCCACCCTTGGACCAGAGAAGTGCAGTCCAACAGCATTTGGCCAACGTGAGACATTGTGTGAGCACTCTGGAGCTGATGTTTTACCTCATATCTTGGCTCTACAGTACCTGGAATAGGTGGGTGCTGGCTGGGCACAGAACAGGAGCCCCACCATGCTCCAGGAGAACTTGTCCTGGTGTGACTTGGGATTTTCCCTTCCAAGGACCCCAACCTGCACTTGTAGCTGGCAGACAGGGAAGGTTCACCCTAAGCTACTGTGTAGCTGAAACACGGTGGAGAGCACATGCATCCAAGACTTGAGTGAATGGCTGGGAGGGAAAACTAGACCCTGATGATTTTGCATCTCTGCTTTTGCATCTCCAGGTCCAGCAGAGTGACCAGCCAATGTACTCTGCTTGGTGCCTTACAGTCAGGCCCACTAACAAGGCAGAATAATTTGCCCCTGGTAAAAACATACATATGCCAAAGAACCACAAAGAATAGAGCTTCTCTTAGAGCTGCATAAAACATGAAGACAAATAAAATCTATGCAAAATAAAGTCCTGATATGATTATTGAACCATCCTGATGTACTCTTCTGAGGAAAATCAGCAGTTTTTTCTCAGACTTTTCTGTCATCTGATTTCCTCTCATTTCTCTCAAGGACTTCAGCATGTGAGAATGGCTTGCTTCTCTTTCAGAGAGAGAGGGCATTGTTTTCCCTGAAGTTTTAGTACAAGTTTTCTCTCCCACCTCAGGTAAAATTTATGTTCTTGCTTGATTACAAATGCAACAGAACACATCAATTTTCTCATTACTAGTTTTAGGTTAAAAGCCAGTAAGTTCTCATCTTTGCCATGCAATATCCAGGGGTTAACAAACCAAAAAGACAAAAGATGATTGCTAATGACACACAGAAATCACATTAACACATTTTGATTTGCAATAGTTCTGATTCAACCATGTAAAATTTTATAGGGGTCTTCACTGAGTAGAATGAAGCATATATTGTATTAAAACTGAATACTATCAAACTCCTTTCAGATGCATAATCAGTTTGTACTTAACAGGACCCCAATTTGTTCTATATCCCTTTTGCACAGGAGATATATTCAATTAATAGGCTTTCTTTAGATCTGAATTCTATGACCTAGTAGTTATGAATTTGCTGCTTTTCACCTTTTTAACCCCCCTCTGTTCTTTTTTAAACCAACAAAACCTAGTAGTTACTCCAAATGCTATTCTGTATGCTTCATCAAACGGATAAGGAAGCACCAGGTTGCCATTTATATTTGTTAAAATGAAAAATATCTCCTGGTTATCCTTTTGATGAATCCAGCTGTCAGAGAAATTAGCATGAAAGGCTAACTCATGCAAAGAAGAATACATAAATGAACAATAAATTATACAATAAATAAAATACATCATTTATTAGGAGCCTAACTCTGGATGCTCTTACTCATCACAGCATCCCTACTCAATTTAAATACTAAACAGAAATATAGGTATTTTCATACTGGATCAGGATATGTTATTCCATCTCTGAAAATGGTAGAATCATATAGTAATTTTAGATGAAAATGGCAAGGGAATAGGCCTTAAAAAAACCCTGCAATGTATAAACATAGAACTTATTCTGCTCTCTAAAGACGCTGGTCTTACCCCAACACTAAGATATATTGTCACTTCTATGAAAATTCTAGATGTTCCTTACAGTCAAAAAAATACATAGATCTTTTTTGACCCTTTAGCCCATCCCAAAAGTCAATGAAAAGTCTTCCAAATTCCTTTTGCAGTGAGCTGCCAGTCTGTGCCACAAGGCACATCAGGCTTCCAGTCTTCTGCTGGCTCACTACAGCTTTTTTCCAGATCCTTGTTCTAGGTTTTCTTCCTCTAAAATTAAAATCATACATAAGCAGAGCAAAGAACTGGTGTGCACTCAGGACTTGCCACATAAATGGCTGGGAGAGAGCAATAACACACACCTAGACCAAAGCAAACCTGGCAGCGCTTTCGATGTCATCAGTTTCGAGGTAGTTACCCTAATTTCGCCTTCTTTAATTTGCAAACTTGTGTTGGATTAAGTTTCAGTTACTTCCCTGGGTAGCTATAACACAGTAGTGTTCTGGTTCAAAATTCTCCAAGGACATCAGCTACCTTTTATGTGAGCAAGTACCATGTACTTATTCCTACACTATCCTCACCTTGTTACTCAAGACTTGATTCTGTCCCTTGTCCTGTTGCAACAGAGATAACTTTGAAAATCCAGGGACTGTTATACCTCCACCTTCCTTGTGGTACCATCAGCTGTCTTTTGATCCCATCCTCATTAGTATGCAGGATGCAGCTACAAAATGTGCTAACAGTTTGTCTAGGTAAATGGGTTATGGAAATATGATGATCTTCAATCAAAAGCAGCATCTAAAATGTACCTGATGGAGGCAGGAGCAAAAGCCTAATCAGGTGAAGAACATAAGCTAAATTGTGGAATGGAGCCATCTGAAAACTCAGTAAAATCAGTTTTTCATGGTGAGAAGAATGAGAAAAGCATCTTGGTGGCTACCACTGTAAATGTTGGACAGGAGCCGATGTCCAGATTCCAGGGGTATTATATCATTGTCAGGAGCCAGATTAATATTAATGTCTCCAGCCTGTACAATTTTGTACCAGGAAAGCAGCGAGTATCACTGGATGGACTGACTTACATTTGGTATTATCTACTAGGCTGTGCCAAGGATTCTTCATTCAGTGTACTCAGGTAATTGCTGTATACGTGCTGAAACTCTACAGATTTTGGCTTTATCAACTCTTGCACTAAGTAATTAATCACACCGTGGTCTAGTACCAGTTGCCAAGCCTTCAGAGAATTCCCAATCTGCTTGTTAACTAACATCCATCACTGTGATACCAAATTAAACAAAAATAAATTTTTCCTTCAATTATTTGGTTATTTTTACATTTTGTTAATAACTAAGAAGATACTTTTTAAAAAAACCCAAAAGCCTAACTAGTCTGCCCATGAGCTAATCTTTATCTTCTGATCATTCCATGTGCACATATTTGAAGATCTTGTTTTTAATTCTTAAAGAATTCTGTGGTGTTTCACTCAGGCTGCAGTTGGCTTACTCAGAGGACTAAACTCAGAAATGTATTATTCTGACAGCAGGAGCAAACAAGCTGATGAGTCTTCTGTTGGCATGGCAACGCAACACTGAAACTAATTCAGATCTTTAGTAATGACAACAAAATATTCTCTTCAAAAAGCGTAGTAGTGAAGCATTATTTCATTCCACAATTTCTTATTTTGGGATTAGAATTTTGTTGGCTTTTTTTGGTTTTGTTTTGACAAATCCTATTAAACTATCCTGTTTCTAAGCAGTCTGGTTTATTTGGATCAATGTTGATAC
>NW_008246060.1:7524604-7531924 GCF_000691975.1 Corvus brachyrhynchos
TTGACTGTGTTCGCACCTTGATGTTTACCATTGCTCCCGAAAACTGCAATTACAGACACCTCTCAGCGTGCAAACTAATTAATTAACACCCTCAGCTTCTATTCAGAAGCCGTCAGTGCTGTAATGGATGGCTTCTGGAAACAGATATAGAAGCACTAGGGATTATGAGCTCTTTTTCTTTCAGTATGTAGCCATGGCAGAAGAAAAAAAAAAAAAAACACAAAAAAAACCCCAATCAAAACAAAACAAAACACCCAGCAAAAACACCCCAGATAAGGATGATATTTTTGAAATCTTCATGTAACACTACAGATGTGGAACTGACAGAGTCAAAGCTCCAGTTAAAACTCACGAAGTCCATGATTTCAGTGAAACTGTATAAAAGAAAGGTAGTCTACCCTAAGTTATATTTGATACATACTCAGCAAAAATATTTATATTAAAAAAAAAAAAAAAACCACTGAAAAGCCCTTACAACATTGTGGACAAGCAACAAGAAAACCCTTTACAAAAGCATTATGGAATATAATACCACTTCCCTGTACACCTGCATTCTTCTTTTAATATCAAACTCCTTTCCTGATTCGATCTGATCAGTTCTGCCATTAATTTTATAGAAAACAGACCTGTCCTCCAGCCTGCCTTCTGCTGTCCCAGATTCAAAGAACTCACTGAACGTGGCGCACAAAAAAAGGAGAGGAAAAAACAAAATGCAGAAGATCAGTTTAATTTATCCAAATTCAAACAGGTAATGGGATAAGTTGAAACAGATGCTAGAACACCCAAGGAAAGAGATCAAGGTTTCAGATCTCATTCTTTCCTGTGACTCAAGACATCTTGCAATTAAAAACAAACAAACAGCCTGAACAAGAAAAACCACCATTATTCTGCCCATTTAATAGCAAATCATGGAAGTGTAACAAACTTTTCCAGTGTCTGAAAGTGTTTCCAAAAGACCCTTAAAATAGACTACAAAAACCACTGATGGCCTTACTTTTGGTTACAAGTCATGGAACTGGGGAATTATTTGCATGCCTAAGCAGGAAACTGATGTTGGTCAGTTCAAAATCCATGACATGAGTAGACTATTCCAATTCAAGCACTCACTACTGAAAACTCCTGACACATTACAATTGTTTTGCTGATCTCTTTAATTTTCATCGTTGCCTCCATCAGAAATAAAACTCTATGAAACTGACATTGTGTTCTTTTCGTTAGGAGTATGCTGGTTTTCTGTGAATAATTTTTATCCATCGTTTTGTGGTTTTGTCAATCACAGCACCACAGACCGCAATACTGGCAATTTTTTTTCCTCATGCACACACCATTTTAGCAATGACTTTAGTAGGAGTTTTGGCAATTTAAGCACTGCAATTTGGAGACCAAGTCATGCTGGGCGTACTGACATCTAGTTTAAGAAATGAGTTCTTTAACTACTGGTCTGGTTTTGAGGTGATTTTTCTGATGCCATTTTTTACTTTAATGCTTTTAGGAATGCACTTTCATATAGCTAACTTTTCATCATTTGTATTTGTCCTGTGTTCCAGTGTTACTAAATGAGATTCAGTTCAGAACTAAGGTTAGAAACAACACACACAGTGAAAGGCAGGCTGCAATAAAGAAAGGGTGAAAAAAGCGCATTCCCCTGGACTTCTAATCTCTCTCCTTCAAAGGCAGAACCATATCCTTTTAAAAATGTTATGTTATATAGGAAGCTACTGCACTTTGAAAACTGGATGCAATATGCTATATATACTTAATTAGCTCTGTGTTTCATCTTTTTATTTTACAGGTCCTTTGTTGGTCTGTGTAAGTGCAAGCAAAATTCTGCTTTTCTTAAGGGTTTGTGATCCCCGATATTATTATTTTAAGAAATACCTGTGTGATCTATCCCATTATGATATTCCATTGTGCTTTTGACTTGGACTGAATTACATTATTGGGTTCCACTCAGACCTCCCATCACACCTGCACTGTTAAAGTAAACAGAAATTCCCACAATAAAGGACAAGAAGGAAGAAATACAGAATTATCCTTCTATTTCTTGCAGCCATTTCCTTTCCTATCCATCACCACCTAGATATATCACACAATTTTAAATCGTTTACACCAATGCTAGTAGGAATCCAGAAGAAAAATGCAGGTACTGGACAATTTAAAAAGCAAGGCTTTATAAGAACTAAAGAAGTACTAAAGAAAAGAAAGTCTTCAGCTCCCTCTGAAAGATACTTGAAAAGTTTTGCAGTTTATATTTTCTTACACTCTGTTTCATTTGCATTTAATTCTAAAAACCAAGCCTTTGGTGGAAAAAGCCAGTGAGAAATCCTATACTTGTCAAAGAGTGAATATATTCATATATCCATAAAAAATAACAAGAGTTATTAACAGTCAGAGTTACCATGACTATTTACAGATATACATTTTTCACTTCTTCAAATATACAATACAGAAAATACAGAAAGTATTTTTAAAAAAGCTTTGAAATATAGAATCTGTTAACATTAACGTTAGCATTAAGGTTATCTACCTGGTAGATATGAAGTAATATTTTTCATTGGAGGACAGAGATGAGCACATAATTTCAACCTCCGAAAGAGCTGCTGCTGCTCAGTAGCAGAGATGCAATGCTAGAGCAAATGAACTACCATTTTAATCTTTCTGCCTGCAATTACCTTGTCTAATTTGGTTTAATGATTTGCAGCTCTGGTTTTTATGTATTGATAAAACCTGGTGAGGATTCTGTGTGAATATAACATCTTTCTTTTTTTTTTTTTTTTTAAACTTGAAATGGTTTCTGCACTGCTGGGAGTTTGGCCATTTTTAAACAGCCATCAGAGTGCACGCCTATCGCCTTCCTTGACTGTACGCTTGTAAGAGACAGGCAGCATGCAACAATATCCAAAATTACACCATTAATGATTCTGTAGGAGTTGTGTTTGTCTATGAAACATGGACCTGATCAACTCCTTCAGCTCGGTTCAGTCAGAGGCAGAGAATGACACTGATCACCACAAAGAGAGAAAACCAGATGGGAAACCTTAAGGGATGAGCCATGCTGGAGCAGCTCAGGCAAAGAGAGGCAAACAGTGGATTCATGATGAATGAGACATTGAAAATTGCACAGGGAATGAGGGACAAAAGGATCACTCCTAGCAGGTATGGAAACTCCATCTGCAGCAATGAGAGACATACAGAGGCAGAAAGTACCCTAACAATATAAGAGGACAAAAGAACACTGGAAGGGGTTTGCGAATGAACTAAGAATAACCTAAGGCAAGAGGGACACAAAGTCTTTATTATACTTTCTTAACATCCATTTCTTACCACTCACACATGAGCTCATTTTCTGAGCTTGTAGGCTTCCTTTAAAGATCACATTTTAACAGTACAAAGTTACTCCAGGCCACTGAGAAACATTTTTCTCTTAACCCTTGCTAAGTCATACATAAAGCAGGACCCAAACCTAGACATTATTCTGAGGAGTCTGGTGTGAGAATTGCAGATAAACTGTATCAGCTTACAGTATCTCACACATACTAAGGCTTACTGCTTTTGTAAGTGATTGTTGCTAACAGAGAACTGATGCCCACAAGGAGTTTGAGCATATCTTCGAGGTATAATGAAAGAAAGTGATCTCTGTCAAAGCAACCTGCTAGGAACTGCAGTTTTTGAACTTCATGAAAAGCAGCAATAATTTGAGAGCTAATGGGATACCATCAGGGAGTCTTCAAACTCTCAGGCAAGGCAATTCTTTCTTCTCAGCATGTTCTACAGCTAGAAGAGAATTATTATATTAGCTTGGACTCAAATCCTGAAAGGAACTCGCCATTAACATCGATCTCTTTTCCCTGGAACAGCCAACAGTAACTATTCAGACATCAAGAACACCAAACACCTCTTTGAAAACATTCTATGCAGGAATTTGCACATTCAAGTCATGGTAGAACTACAGCAACACCAAATACACTTAAACTCTTAAAGTGCCAGTTCCTGTTTCCTTGGCTAGCATCCCCAAAGATTGGTTTTGTCATTAAACATTCAATAAAAGTATTATGTAGCATCTTTCAATTTCATTTATGCTTATGCCTTCTAACAGTTCTCTCTCTTCTTTCCAGGAAACTTCATTGTTCCTTCCTAGGAATTTTTCAAATGATTTCTAGCAATGCTCCTGCTGCTTTCTGAGAATTTTTTATGGCAGGGTTTCAGAAATATCTCCTGTGCTTTATAGGAAATTTTCAATTGCTTTCTTATGCCCACTACTTTTTGAAATTATTTTCTCAGCACTTTCATCCAGGAATCTTCCCAAAGCTTTCCAGGTCTTTTTCTATTGCTTTCTAGGAATTTTCTATGTGCTGTCTTGAATCCTCCCTGTTGCTTTCCCAGAGTATTGTCTACATGGTTGCTAGGAATTTTACAGGCTTCCGAGGAAATTTCCAGCTGCTTCCTAAGATTCTTTACAAATACTTCCTGCTGTTTTCCACTAATACTCTTGTTATTCCCTCAGAATTTCCTCTAGAATTTTCTGAAAATATTACTCTAGGAATTTATTAATGCTGCTCCCTAGGAATTTCTTTTCTACTTACAGGTCTTTTCCACTACTTTCTAGAAAACCACTTAATAGATCCCAGGAATACCACCCCCCTCCTACTCGTAAATGCCTTTTAAGAATCCTCCAGATGTTTTTTTAGGAATTTCCCCATGGCTTCTGGCTGATGCTGTTGTAAATTTCCCTTCTACTACATAAGTAGACACACTAGGGATAACTGATACTCAAATACATTCTCACAAAAAGAAGGGAAAATGCCCCTGGGCTAAAAATATTGCCAAATCATTTCACAGCTCATGCAGGTGGCAGGTCAAGTTGATTTTCTGTGAATCCTTTAGAGTTACACTCCATTAACTAAGGGTGCACTGACACAATGACAGTGAACCACAGAGCTACAGCTGTCCACACTCTCTCACTATCCTGGACCTCAATAACTACAATGTACCTTCCTTTCATCTTAGTCAATATAATTTGATCAGCTGACATTCTGAATCTTGGTCCAAATATCCTTTTCTTGGTAAATTGATTACAAGTCATAGCAGTCTTCTGCCAGATTGCTTTTTCCATCATACAGAAATATTATTTATATGTCTTGTCCAGAACTTCAATCCTCATCCTATTCTAATTCCATGTCAGGAGATTCAGCTCTTATCAGAGCAACCTGGTAAAGGCAGTACCCACCACCTGTTCATTCAATTTTCAAATAAATGTATTGCTGTTCCTTCCAGGCTGCACCTCTGGCTAGGAAAAATCTTTTTATCACCAGTAACAGAGTTAGCTCATGGCTTTCACTCAAACACTTCAGATTTCTCTTTCCACAATACTTCTACAAGTATTGACAACAAATGGGCTCCTTGAGACAATAAGACCACAGACTTTCATGACAACTTCACCACCTGTGCTTTTCTGTGTTTCCTGAACATGTTTATGTTGCTCTGATCTCCATCTCTTTTTCTGTTTTAGTCTCTAGGGCAGAAAGAATGATTCTGTTTTGGATTGCACATCACCTAATCTGAGTTTGACATTCACAGTTACAGCTGGGAAGGAAATAGCTGCTTTATTTCAAATAGCACCAGACAGTTTTGAGCAAGTTATTTACGTAATTTTAGAAAATCGGCAAAATTATAAACAGTTATATTAGCATCATAGAAAATCACTACATTGTCAGTATTGTTTTATTATACATCCATGCTCCCATTTTCTAACTAGGACTCAGGTGAAAGATTGTTTTGCAAACCAATTAACGCTGTGCTACCATTTTTAACCTGAAAACTTCAGACCTCTATGTCGTGGTCATAGATTGCCTAAATAAATATCAGAAGGATTCACATATATTGATACTAATTAAAAATCTATGCTGTTTTATTGATGGAAAACACCTTTAAGTGCTTTTTAAATAGATTATGTCAAATTCCTTTAAAAATTGCAGATGGTTTGATTCAGATATTCATTGACAGAACAAAAAAATGCAGAGGATTATATGATCTGCTGAAACCTATGATGGTCTGAGGATGTGACAAAAGTAAGACTTCCATAACTTAATGAACAGCTGGTCACTGTTAAAAACATGCAATTGTAAAAGAGGAAAGAACTCAAGGTCTTTTGTTCACTGACTTTTACTGACAAGATCAGAGCACACAATGGCAAATCTACTTTAAGGTTTAAAACCAGAACAAACCTTTACTGTTTCGAAATAAAGTGGTTTCATGTCTTCAGGGTTTAGTGTGCTATTTTCTTCTTAAGCCAGTTTGTTAATAAGAAATCTGTTTTCAGCATCCTTCAAGGAATGTCATTAATCTGAAATACAGGGTTCTGTTTGAAGGGACAGAAATGTGTGGGGAAATGTTGCATTTTGTAATTCTCATAATGGTTCTTGAACTTCAGTCTGGTGGGGTATGTAACTGGAACGGAGGGCATTAAAAAACTAACACTGAAGCATACTACAGGTCTTCTAATGGATATTTTCTGGAGATCTCAACCAAGGAAATAAATTACAAGGAATGAGGGATATTATTCTCTCACAGTACCAGTTTGTGAGTAACTCACAAGTGCTCTACTGTGGCTGTGTTTTCTTCATATTTTTCCTCTCATACAACCAGGTGCTGCATAACAGCAGTTGTTATTCTTGCTTAGTTGAAGAAAATTTTAGTAGAGAGTACTTCTCAAGTCAGTTTGGGTCTGAAATGCATGCAGGCTTATTACCAAAAAAAAAATTCCTCAATTAGAATTTTCTAAGAAGTGTTTATTAAAAAGCCATATTTATTATTCAGAGAAACCTATAATTGGTGAGATTTCACCAGCATTTTACTAAAAGTCTGTGAGAAAATTCTAGAAATACCTATTTTCTACATTGCATTTTACTGACTCATTCTACTTTTTTCTGCACTGATCCTATTTGAAGGATCAGTACAAGTCTCTTGCTCTATTCCAAGTGCTGAATAGTGACAAAACTTTTCAGCTATCTACAAGAACTTTTTAAAATATATTTACTTCTCATTCATTAATGTGTCTACCGTGCTTTAGCTGAAAATATTTTTGTAACTGGAGAGCTTGGCTATTGTGTACAAGAGCCCCAAGAACAACAAGGGGGTTGATTAATGCTATATGCACACATCAAGAATTTTCACGATGAATCTCAATGGATTTGAACATTACCTGAAGAATGCATTTCTAAAGTAATTTCTCCTTCTATTTCTTTATTAGTCAAGAACAAGTAAATTGCATTTTCTGAGTTACAACACTTGAAATTTTTTGTTAAGTCCAAAGGGATGGGA
>NW_008246060.1:7531942-7534850 GCF_000691975.1 Corvus brachyrhynchos
AAAGAGTTTGGAGCTAGCTTATTAAGTACATTTTACTCTGGACATGATCTTAATTTACACTGTATTGCATTAATAGTTTCTTTAGTGTTATATTTCTCCACTGTCTTGGATGAAAGACCTGAAAATAAGGGAATAATTCTTTCAATTGTTTTGCTGTAAAAAGGCAACTGTTCTCTACTGATCTGAACTAAAAATGTAATTCTTATTTTAATGACATTTTAGACACATAGTCACTAAAAATAAGTAATTCAGTAAGGAATTTAGCAGCATTCAGAAGACAATGTTAAGAACAGGTTGAAAGTTTCATGATCCACTAGCAATATAACTGACAGCAGAATCTGATTTTCAGTAGAATTAAGTACTCTTTACTGCTTTTTCTCTGATTAAAGGG
Source organism: Corvus brachyrhynchos (assembly GCF_000691975.1). NCBI lineage: Eukaryota > Metazoa > Chordata > Aves > Passeriformes > Corvidae > Corvus > Corvus brachyrhynchos. The sequence continues at coordinate 7,532,334 of NW_008246060.1, forward strand.
CATGCAAATACATTTTTAGACATATTCAGGCCCCTTTTTGGTCACTTGAGTATCAATAAAGGGTCTCACATCTAAGGAATAATGCTGATGCTTTTAGGCAAACACAGATCCTCCCATTGCACTGAGATGCTCGGATGCTTGAAGCAGGAGTGAAGCACCTCTGCAGGTCAATTCATGGAATTGATTCAGGGCTGACACAAAACTTTCCTGTGACCCTTGATCATGGTTGACAGCAAAGCCTGATTAATTCTCTAATTCAAAAATTCACTAATTCCCAGACAATTGCTTCAGGCTTACTAATTACCCAAATATTTCAGAATATCTCTCTTCAGACCCAGAAGCAGCAGAGGATCTTCAAGGAACATATTTCCTTTTCTCTCTTTTCAACCAAAGAGATCAAGTAAATTCAATTAAAGCTCATTGTAAGTGTGCAGCACTTCCAGACTAACAAAAATATAGTATATGTTATGTGAAGAGATACTTCATTAAAATCTTGGATAATAATCAAACCTCGAACACTATCTCCAAATAAAGTTCTAGGAAAGCCACACTGGCAACAGGCTGGAAGCCTTACCAGTCTTTACTAGTGAAGGCACATTGGGGAATACTTTGTTTGTAAACACCACCCTGCAACACTCATTAGGGATCATCACTGATTCTATAAAGTGTCAATATACTCTGTTTGGATAGGTATTGTTATTTAGGTGACAAACCAAGATGGTTATTGGCTAAATATTTGTATAGATAAAGGCATAGATATATTAAGATTCAGTCTTAGCTAGACTTCTCAGTTCCATATTAATGACAGGACAAATGCATTTCTTGCAGACCCTACAAACTGAAATTTTTCTTCTGCATTGACAAACAGAAGGGAAAGTGATCAGCTTTGGAAGCACTTTTTGACACTACTTACTGTTGGAGAGACAGAAGTCTTCTCATTATCTCAGTTCTTCTGCTCTCTTACAAGCAGTGGTCAGAGATTCCCAGGGGAACAGAAGCTGCCATTTAGTGATGTTTTCAGTTCCTACCTAGCTATACTTACTTTTTCAGATTAATGTTTTTGGGGTTGAGGTAGTCATGGCATTTGGTTGGTTGTTGTTTTTCCAAATGAAATTTTTGAAATTGCAGGGAATAAAGGCAAAGTGGGCAGAATGTCAAAACAAGGGGGAGCAGAATGACAACCATGACAACTAACTTGTAAACACAGCAAAATCATTTATTTGTCCATAATCTGTTATAGCTTTAGCATTTCTTTGATGAGTGACTCATATATGATATATCACTACTTCTGTTGGCTGGGGATTTATCTAAGGTATGGTTTGACAATAGAGCGAGTGTGACTTGCAGAATCCTAGCACCAGATTGAAGATCCAGTCACAGAATAGTAAGTGCCCATCTGCTGTAAACTCCTTCTATTCTTTTGAGGGAGGTTTTTTGAGCGCTTGCAGGGATTTTTGTGTCTACTGTGACACTCAGTGGGTGAGTCAGGCCCAGTGCTGTTAGTCAACACCACTCTAACCCTATGTGGGTTAGTTGGTCTTCTTTCAGTAAAAGCACAGGCTGCATGAGCTCTCTAACAGCGTCCTGGGCTGCTCCCACAGAAAATAACTCCAGGCATAGGATGTATCTGGGTCATACCTGTCCTATTTTAAGATGTGAAAGCACACAGAAGCACCACTTGGAGCCCAAAGTGCGTGGTGCTGTGCCTGTTTCCTGCTCTCTCTACCTGCAGAATCCTGAACAGTGAGCAAGGGTAAGTGTACTCCCAACACAGAGCTTTGCAGCACTGCACGTGAGTTCCTTGCATAGATCACCTAGTTCACAGACAACTGCAATTCTCATCAATATGCAGCTATCCAAATCCTCTGGAGGAACAGTACCTAAAGATACTAAAAGCAAACTGGGTGGTTTTCTCTCCTTCCAAAACAGTTGCTTGGCTTCCATCTTTATTTATGCTATTATATATATATATACACACTTTTTTAAATTTTGAAATTTCCCTATTTTTCCCTATATTTAGGAATGAATGCAGCTGTTATGACTAAAATAAGACTAAGAAGTTATGGTTAGAGAATAGTTTTTGAACAAAAATAAAAAAAAATAAAGAAGAGATAGAAGAGCAGGCTCAAGAAAGAAACAGGCAAGGATGAAAAAAAAGCAGAGATACAAGAAAAAGGACAAAGTAGTGCAAAGAAGAGCCAGAGGGAAGGAAAGTAAGTTGATAAAAGGCAAGTGGCAGAAAGGAAGAATGAAGGTGACAGAAGAAAAATCGTTATAGGAATTAAAAACAACTACCTTAAGACTCAGCTTTTAAAAAAAACCCTTCCAGATAATGTTCTCAAAATTGTTTCAATTTTTTTCCTTCCTTCACTAGGTTAGGTGGTTTCCATACAATATTGTTAACAGTGAGAGGAAACATTTTTATTTTAAATTTAGAGTCCAAGTCCTTTATTGCTTTTGTTACTACTCAGGTGGCTGTTCTTCCAGGCTAGCATGACAGAGCAAGAATTAATTGAT
>NW_008246060.1:7534863-7566077 GCF_000691975.1 Corvus brachyrhynchos
TCAGCAGGACTGAGGAGACCTTTGCACATTAGTTCCACTGAATATTCTGTTAGGCTTATACTCATTACATAGGGCCTTTCTTATCTACATGATATTTCTAAATTGAGAATTTACTCCAGCATTTGGTCAATCACCCCTATTTAGACTCCCTTAAATTTTCTTCTTTGGTAGAGACAGATTTAAGTCCCAGACTTATCACTTCTCAATTACTTTTGAAGATACTTCTGTCCTATAAAATGCTGCACGTAAAGAGTTAGCAGACAAAGACATCACATATGTGTGAGGTTTGCCTTAAGGCCAGACAGAATGGATACTCACGTGAGAGATTCAAAAAACATGATATTGTGCCTTACAAATGCATTTCATTTGAGTGCTTCCTAAAATAGACATGTAAAATAGTGTGTAAACATAGTATGCATTATATACACACAGAACTTATCTATCATATTATATAAAGGCTGAAAGACTTCTAAATACATTGGTATTTGCAAAACCACTTAGTTAATGATGAAGTCCCAGATCCTTTTAGCCTGGTTTTCTTCAGCATGGTTTTGTATGGATAAAAGTATTCATTATATCAAAAGAATTACAATAATCTTTAGTCAACATAAAAAAACGTGCGAAGAATGATAACCATCTAGACCATTGTACATAGCTTGCTTTTCTGATTTCTCCAGTGAACAGAAATAAACTTTCTTACTGCCACCCAGACTTCTGTCTGAACTGTGTTACTTTCAGTTATTTTAACTTTGGTTTTCAACATATACATTTGAATGAATGTCTTTTAAAGGACGTTTCATCTTGTTAGGTAAAATGTTCCAATAAATCTTTCACTTTTAAAAGAGAAACACAATTAATATCCTCTCATGGCAGCATCTACCCACCTGTTTTCCCCAATGTCACAGTAGAAAATTAAGAATCATCTTTCTGAGAATGGCTTTCCAGTGCCTAACACAGCCATTTTTACTGATACTGTTTATTTAGGGGCAGAGCAATCTCTGAGGAGTTCTTATCTGATCAAGTGGGAAAATGCACAATCTAGATCAAAAGAAAATTAACACTTTCCCCACTGAGCAGTATTTACATTGATTCACCCCGTTGTGATGTGTCCTCTCAGCCACCACTCTAGAACTTGCTCATTGCTCGTTTGCAAACCTGCTGAGAGCCAACGTGGATCTGCTTTCAGAAGGTGGCTGCTTTGTGCAGTCTCCAGCACAGAGGGGAAACAGCAATCAGTTTGGGGGCAAACACAGAGGCTTTCAGCTATTCTAACTCAGAAAGATTTTGTATTCCTGCACCCAGCCACCACTCTTCTGATACTCAAAACGCAATCACAGAAATTAACTTCTGCAGCTTGTCATGGCATAGATACTTTGAAATTATTTTGACTTTCAATGCAAGCACTCTCCCAAGACAACCTAAGTTTCAAGGCCCCAGATGTATATCCCAGGAGAATTCTCTGCTGTGATATTCTCTAACACAGTAAAACTGCTCTGTTCAAGTCTCCTGGGCATATATCTTTTTACCAGAAAAAGGAAGACTATGACAGAAAATCCCAAGCCTGCATGATACTAGTTGAAATCAAAGTGGAATTACAATCTTTTTGATCATGCAGTGCCAATGGAGGGGAAGTGCCATTATATACAAGCATATTCTTCCCTATTTTCATATGCCAGGAATTTATTAGAAAAACTTGGTATACATTCTGTTATTTCTATGAACTTATAAAAAAATTTTAAAAAGAAACCCAAACATGAAATGAGTGATAGTTATATTAAAACACAAAAAATCCAAGGAAATAAACAAATACCGACATTTCCCTGTAGCTAATTTGCAGCTGTTACAAAATTTAACCAAGAGAATTATGTATCATGAGGAATTGCTGCTGTTTTTCTGTAGTACATGGCATGGCAGACACAACAGTAAGGCCTGACTTGAAACAGAGGTCCCCCAGCTGTATCAACATTGACACCTGGTCTAGCTAAACCTGTAAGTCATAGATGAGTTTGGTCTCCCAAAGATACAGTTGCACTTGAATAGGTAAGTAACCTTCAAGATGAAAAAAAAAAACCTACTGTGGATTGAAAAAATTACAGCAAACTTGTAGGCACAACAGTAGTTACTGCTGGATAGGAACTGTCATCATTACAGTACCCAAGGCAACTGCAGTAAATTAAAATGCTTTATGGATTTATGGAAAAGTTGATCTGAAAAGAGCAAAGAAGCAGCTGTGGCTTGGACTCACTGAAATAATTTGGAGAATGAGGTTTTCATGACTAGCATCTTAAGAGATAAGAGTTAACCAGTTTTTGCAGACAGCCTTATTACAGTGACAATTTATAAAGAGGTATAATTTGTTGGGGTTTTGGGGTTTTTCTTTTTGGCTTTGTGTTTTCTTTGGCAAAGGTTCATTGCAGCCCCATTCTGGAGCAAAGATTTCAGTGAAAGATCCTACATTTGCAACTAAGATGAAAAGATACGGAAAGTGGATTGTAGATAGATACAGCCAGTGAAATAGTTAACAAAAATAAGTTGCCATTCCTAGTCAGAATAATAATCACAATTTTTCAGATGCATCATTGCATCATAAATTAATGTTCTACAGCTGATTTGCGCTTCTTTTAATGAAAAATAAAATTAGTTAAAGCAACCTATTGTACTGTTCTATACTATCATTAACACCTATGTACATCATAAATTACAGAATTTTACCTCCCTAATGTTCAGGATTTATTCTTAAATAAGGCAAATTTTATTATGTATACATTAATCAAAACAGTTCAGCAACATTATTCATGATTAAATTTCTTATTCATGGCAGTTAATTGGTATTTTAAATTTGGGCTATGCTCATTAGGCTCTGTGGCTACATGGCATGCCTCGATTTTCTTTTGGGGCAAGATCAAGTTCCTACATCTAGGATTTCTTTGCAGAAATATTTGTCATTTTCCTTTAAGATGTAAGGAGCTTTCCAGATTTTTCTAACAATGAAGTCATTAGGTATATGTTTTCCAGGCAGAACCTCCAAAGAGACGTCAACTCATTAGGAATAAATTCATTTAATATTTCAGCTGGGTATATATGAAATACCCCTACTGAACATTCTAGTAAATATTCATCTCTGCTAAACATAAATGATAGCCTGTGTATCTCTAATTCTTTTTGCAGAAATAAAAGAAACAGAAAAGTCCCATAAATTTCAGCAAAACCTGAATTTAAATGAACAGAAACTGGCAATTTCTAACTACGCAAGTATCTGAAGGCTATCATTTATTTATTTATTTAATATGCTGAAGGGCTCTGCAGTCCACTGGTACCTCACTTCATGGAGTATAAAAGGGACTGGTTTAAATTTGTCATGGCAAATAAATGTGTGAAATCTAATCTCTTAGTCAGACAATGAAACCTAAGAACCAGTCTTAGATTTAATGCTGAAAATATAAGAAAAATATACTGCAGGTTGTTTAGATCTGCCTGATTTTACCTTACTGGCTGTGTTCCATTCCTTATGAAATACCTCCGGCTTAGAATCATGGACTTTTTAATAGCACTCTAAATTAAACTTAATTCCACCTTCATATCCTTTGTACTAAAAAGAATGTTCTAAGGTTAGAAGCCATTATGAAGTTTAAATCTGTTTGAATTACTGATCACGTTTCAGACCTATTTTAAATAACTTTTATAATATACACATGGAAGTTTCTGGTGAGGGTACTGTAAGATCTGTGAAACGTTATCATGATATAGTAATATTATTATTAATAAACTAATAATAGATGTTGAAATTGAAATGCAATTCTTGCTCCTCTGTAACAAAATTCTTTTTCATATTCTATTTATGACACATCACAATGATTCAACAGTAGAGTTGAAGTCACCTGTCCTTAAAGGCAGTAAAGTGTCAGGCTAAAGAGCTTTCCTTAACCACTAAGATTAGAGGTGGTTACATGTCCTTCTTTGCCCAAATTGCAAATGTATGACATGTCACATTTTGTTGATAAAAGAAAGCTACTTGAGAGGATTTATTCTGATTATTACATGGTGTAATCAAATGACTCTTGCAGTGATTATAACAACTATGACAAACTATTTTTTTGTGGAGAAATCTTCTTTGCACTTTAAACATAGTCAGTTGTGTCCCTTCTGGTTCACTGCAGGTTTTGCCCCGACAGTGTGCATATGCATAGTCTGTTATCCCATTAGCACCATAAAATCAAAGTTTTAAATGCCTGGACTCTGATGGAAAGTGCATCTCTCTTATAAAGACAGATTGGGGTCAGGCATAGCCATGGCTCAGAGACAAGAGTATGTGGAGATAAAAAAACTACTCATGGGTGAGAAACTCTCTTCATCTCCCTCCTTCCCAAGTCAAAAGAATACACCCATTCCTCAGTACTAAACCTTATTCTACCTATTTCCAGGAAAGACATGAATGTTAGGAATTGTATTTTAGGCTGCTGTTTTACTTTACAGTATAGATGAAGTGAGATTCAAAATGAGGCAAATGCTATCTAGATAAAATCTTAACTCTCATGCAAAAAATGTCATTTGCTAGCAGAACATGACATGAGGCACATCCTCTTCTCAGAAAGCAATAAAATGTGATATACCCAAGGTCATAGTGACTGTTCTTCCACTGTCATTTCCAAGAAGCCATAAGCCATTTATATTTCTCAAATTTGAAGGATTTTAAAAAAATTAATTTATAGAAGCACCAACTATTTTTCAATGAAACTGTTGCTCCTTAAAATACATATTTTATATTTTGTCTGTACCTCACAGCTACTGTCTAGAACAATTAATTTAAAAATTTATTTATATAAGTGCATACACTAGCACTGTATATAGACCTATTGAAATAGAGCAGATAATAGGATAACTCTCCATTCTTTGCTACATACAGAAAATTAATTACCAAGAAAATACATCCTTATTTTACTGCATCAATGCTATACAAGTCAGTTCACAAAAAGCTAAATTTCATGCTCCTCTAGTTCCCCCTCAAAGTGTGGTTTTCCAGCTCATTAAGGAAACAAAGGAAGAAAAGGGGAGCAGTTTATGGCCACAGGTTAACACTGTCAACTAGTGCAAAGAAAAAAACCTGAAAAGTTACTCTGTGCTTGATGGAATAACAGCTGGTAAGGTATACAGCAGCTTTCATTCACTGTAAACTATTAAACTACAGTAGGCAGAAGGCTGAAAATGAAATTAAACTCGGCCATACATCACCAGTGATTTTCCTTTCAGCAGCTTTGAACTCTGCAATGGTTTATGCAGTGAATGTGTGTACATTGCGTTATGCTGGAAGTATTTGTAGAACTGGAAGCTGCCTGCTCTGCAGATCTAAGCTGAAGCAATTTCAACCAGGCAGGAAAACTTTGAAAACATTAACTATATTGTGTATTACAAGAAAAAAGTAGGAAATCCAAAACAAAAGCAAATAAAACTTGGACAGAATTCAATATAGAAGAATGTCTTTTGTAAATGTTTTATGTAGATATCCAGTGTCTTTCAAACAAATGGTATCTTCTCACTACTTCTCTTAACAAAAGACTGAGTTAGTGTTACCCTTGTTTAGTGGAAGAAATAGAAAATTAAGAAAAGATAGATTATTTAAAAGAAAAAAATTTTCTTGTTATTTGAAGCTATTTGTTTTAGAACTATTTTCCCAGTGGAACAGTAACAAAAATGTCACGTCACAAGGGAACCAACATTCCCCACTAATGAAACATCACTCCAGAAGAAAACATTTTCATACTTGCACGATTTGCAGTGAATTCTACAACACTTCAATATTTTATGTTCATTTTCTAAGCTACTGTTTTGATCATATTAAAAAATCAGGCTTGAAGAAATCCAAGGATCTGAAAGCACAACCAGCTGAACCCAAAACTCCAGTGACTTTCATTTTTACAGCTCACATAAAAGTGTGACACACATATCCCAAACTGAAGATGCAAAGCAAACCATAAAATGAATTTAGAACGGGTTCATGCAACTGACATCACATCAGCACTGTACAGATGTCCATAGCTGCACATGCACCATTTACAGATAGAATGCATTCCTGTTATAGTTTCAATACAAAATCTCTAAGCTCACTTACTAAAACGAGTTCATGGTCCAAACAATGCATTAGCATTCAATATGATACAGGAAACAGAATCCTAGAAACATTGCATTCAACAACTTAAATAAAAAAAAAAAAAAAAAAAAAAAAAAATCAGCATTATCTGCACTTCCCATTTTACCCCATCGTCTTTTTTTTGTTACGCCTTTTAATTTATTTTAAGGTCATAGAGCATTTTAAGACACAAGAAGGGGACATTCAAAAATACTTATTGTCTTATTAATCCAGACCGCATTCTTAAACACACAAAAAAATTCAAAACATCTGTTTATAAATTACTAAATTAGTTCTTTTTAAAACTGGATATTTGTAAAGAACTCTAATAGTTTTCACTTTAAGGATTGATTCACATTTAATTTGGTTGCTATAGAAACCTTGGGACTCAATAATTGGACATTGCACTATAAAAAAAATTAGGGAATCCACAGGTGGACAGTGAGACATCCAGATTCCTTGTGCAGCTTTGAAAATCTTGGCCTAAAAACATAGTTACTTGTTGTACCAGGTTTAAGAAAGCTAAAGTTGAAATTATTTTTATTAGTGTATTTCAAGACCGGAGTGAATAACCCGAATTACCAGCTGGAATTATTCTGTGCCTTTTTAGAAATAGCTCCTGAATTCATCTGCTGAAAGATTTGCACACTGATAGTTTAAGTAGAGCTGAATACAGTGTTCCACAGTAACAAAGCAGATTACAACCCACACTAGATCACAAGGTAAACCTCTCTCTTGAAAAAAACACACCCTGCTGCTGTTAAAATGAAGGAATCTATGAAGCAGAGCTACAGGACCCAAGAGACCTACACCAAGTTTATTTTAAAATTTTAAATATTCTGACAGACAATTATGCAGATATTTGCCTACTCTGTCAAGTTTCTGATTTTAGAAAATAATGCATTAAATTTTCCCCTGGCATATATCCATGTGCAAAGGGTAAGATTTTATGAGGAATTTACCTTCTCAGAACTGCAAAAGAATGCACATCTACCCTCTCGCTAAGTCAGTGTAAATAAAAAAGTGAAGAATAATTAAAATGCCTGGCTTACCTTAATTGACAGCAGAGTTTGTTTCAGCCACAAGGTCAGTACAACACAGTAAATATCACAGCTTTTTGATCTTTCATTAAACTATGACCATGAACTAGAGCAGTGTCTATACATTTTTTTAAGACGATCAGGACTGTCTCTTAACATAAAACGATTCTGAAAAGTCCAGCTGAGAGAAGGTATGACACCACATGGTCTTGAGCTGTGGTTTCATGGACTGTGGATATAGCTGGAGAGAGCCAGACCAGTAACAGTAAGTGGATATATGATAACAAATGTCTAATTTCTAAGTAGAAATTGAAAGGTGGATAACAAGAGTACTATTAATAGAAGATATTCCAAGCCCTTTTGTCAATTTAATTTCCACAAGTTATACAGAAGTCCAAAATTTTCAATTTTAAGAAATTCCTGCTAGTTCACACAAAGTTCATGTAGCTTTTTTTATGTAACCAGAGTTCCAGCCTGTACTAAACTGTTTCCAGTGCCTTGAGTTCTCACTGTGACGTGTTGCGATGGCAGAGCTAAGAACCAAGTTCCTCATTGTTACTACTTCCATGGACCTTATCCTCACAAATGAAAGACATGGAGTGTTAACTCAAGCTCTGCTTCAGTTTCTTAATGAACTTCAACCTCCAGCAGCCACAGCCATACCAATTCCCCTTTTACCTTATGTTCTTTTTCCCTTTAAGTACTAATTAATACTGTATGTAATGGAAGCTGTTTTTCCGAGCATGTGCCAAGACCTTAATACAAGCAATTGGGCAGATCTTCAATATAGCTTCATTGACTTTTAATGATTTACAACAGATGAGAATCTATCTTCAAAAAGTGTGCTGCTAATTAACTTATGAAGAGTTGGCTGCTTGCAGTATTTAATATAATTCTTGAATGTTCCTAGGCATGCATCTGCATTTCAATGAAACTTCTACCAATAGATATTGACATTCTCATGAATACCAAATGAGTTCCTTAGCACTTGCCCTGCAATGGTGAATACCTGCTGAATTTATAATTGAGTGGCCTTCAAATGAAACTGCTGGCCACATATCTTAGGCTCCAACTGCTTTTCATCAAGTCTCAAACTTTTTCACCTTTTCCATTTTCTGTTTGTGAAATGGTCTTAGAGAATAGGAGGGTAGAAAGGAATTAGTGGAGAGATGAGAGGCAAGAACATCATACACCACAGACATGCTTACTGCACTGAGATTTTGACATTTCAATACAGCACACCTAGGGATGTGATTCCAGTCTGTAAAGGGTCTATCAAGAAAGATTAATCTTTTATGCTTTTCCAAATAAAGCCATTTGCTTAATAATTAAGAGAGAACTGGAATGCCTTTTGGCAAAGGGCAAAGGTTAGAAGTACACTTCTGTCTTTCAAAAGTGTTTTTCATGTAGCAGCGACTCTGTAGGCTCTGGAAATATACCTTAAGCTCTTGGCCGCTTATTATCTCATAGCACCCCCTCACAGCATCCTTTCTTCACAGTTAGGCAGTTGGTTTACATCCATTTCCCACACATACAGTTTCCCCCAAGATTAAAATGGGTCATAGCCAGGTCTTCTTCAATACAGTTGCTAACACTTACATTGCTTGCAAAATGGCAGAGAGGAAAAATGAAAGGTAATATGGAGGCCGAAGGGGAAATACAGAACAGCAGCAACAAAGAGTTGTTCTTCCCACATAAACACTAATGTATCTGAAAGCATTTGCAATTTGCAGAGACCAGAGAGAGTTAGGAGTGAAGGACAAAGCCAGAAGCCTACAGTAGTTAAAGGTAATCGACCTTGAATGTGAATTTAGCAGTGAGAGAGAGAGCAGGGAAGATTGTCGGTACAGGAGAACAGCTTGCATTACTTTTTTCAGATGAATGCCACGTTATTTAAAAGTGAAAATTGGTAATATGTAAGAGTAAGAAATGAGCAAATAAAGCCTATGGACCTACTGATAGTTGAATTTTCCGATAAGAAATAAAGAAAAATCCTGCAATGAAAATTCTTAGCCATGTCATTAGCTAAGAGTCCTCATATGGAAAATACTCAGAATCCAATAAGGTGAAATTGTTTTTGTGAGAGACTGATTATGTCTTATCCCTCATCTGAAGTTTCAGTATGTTTGAGTCTCACTGATATCAACTAGATTAGAGCGCCATTCTGTGACATTAGGAACAAAATAAAAAATATCTGGGATGCAGGAGGCAGATATGTAAGCTGATCATTGCAGCATACACACAATTAAAATTAATTTTGGATATAACTATCCCTCTTATTGTGATTCCATACATAAATGCATACATAATATAAATCTATGCAAAAGTTATAACACTAACTCATTTGTGCTCATTCTTGTAAGACACTAACAGAATTCCTTATCTTGGAACAGAGAAATGCACATGACCTCAAAGTCCATGTACTGGGAAAGAACCTGCTGCTTTGACAATGAAAGAAGTGATTGACACCAACATCTCTCCACTACGTTAAATGAATTCTGATTTTGGAAATTTGGTGGCCTGAAACAGAAACACAGATGGGGTAAGTGTGAGAGATTAGTTCTGTAATGGGAAAGAAAGAATTTACAATATCTTTTTGCACATGACACCATTTCCATACTGTTCTAACCTCCAAACAAAATGTATATGAGCAGGAGAAAGAGTAGACCTCCTTCATCCCAGTCTTTTTCTTTTTGTAATAGGACCTATGAATGTCATCAACAAGACCATCATAATGAAAAATAATCCTGAAGTACTCCAAATGATCAGTTCAGTTTTCCAAAGCAAATAGAAACATTTTGACATGAAAGAAAAGTTATTACTGGTCAAAGGGGAGAGTACGAAATATGAATTGTCATGTGGTCAGTTCAAAACCATAAAAAGAGTCATCCTCACATGCTGCATTCTTAATGCTAGCTTCTTAACTTCCTATTGCCCTTTTTTATTTTACACAAGGTGATTTATATGGGCATTGATACAAGTTGTAAAAACCTTGGAAAAACATCTAAATCTACAAGATTCTAATTGTGAACATATACTTTTTTCTCCCCTCTCACTTTCACCACAACTATATTTGTGTACATGAGTAAGCAATTTCAACACAGTGATAGAACACCTTCTACTTTCTCTCAGTGGAGCCTTTTTAAGTATTTTCAAGCATTAAAAGGGATTGTTTTTCTCCAGCAAGGCCAAGAGATATCCTGTTATATTGTAGGAAGCAGAACAGATTACCATTGTTTTCAAAAGGAAAAATCCTTTTGTACCATGCAAGTACCTTAAACAATCCCTAAATGCACAGGGCCTTCATGGGAAGAGAAGTTCCTGCCTGCAGCCTCTCACTCAGATGTATGAATATGTTGCGAGTCCTCCTCCTTTCATCTTGGTTTGGGATTGACTAAATGTTTAATGCTACTGTGAGAAATCAGGGTTGTTCAGGAAGTGCTAATTTTTCCCAAGCTCAACACCTGGGAATGGAAAAGCATAGTATTATGGCGTACATTAACTCAAATCTAGTGATTGGAAACATTCACATAGAGGGCCAAATCTGTCTTGTGTATTGGGGCCATATAAACAGACACCCATCTGAATTCAGAGAGCTATTTGCTTAGAACAGCTGCTGCTTGAGGGTGGAAGTATTTGGAAAAAGGATAATGTTTCCATGCTGAAAGACAACCCACTTTCAAAAAAGGGTTCAAACAGGAAAGCAGCATAGATGCCATAGCTGATTTGAATATGATTCATACACTTCAAATAGTCCTGCATAAACAGACACAATTATTAAAGAATAGCTGCATAATATTTCCATTCATAAGGGAGTTTTTATTTGCTTTCAGTTTTTTCCTTTGAGGGAGAAAGCTTCTCAGTTCAGAATGATTCTATTCTTTCACGTGCAATACAACCAATGTGCTTTTTTGCTAGTCCTCAATATGGACTCTAACTCAGCAGCAGCAGTGAAGTAGTCCCATTTCAGATGTTTCTTACTTGTATGGAATTTTATAAGATTAAAGGGACTTCTTTCTGTTTCAAATGGTGTTCTTGGAGCCCTGGTTCATTTTAGTCTGTAATACTCCTGAGGCTGTCAAAACGTAGGCCTCATGCCAGGAGATGAATTCCCATAAACACTGCAACTTCATGACACAAAGAACCCACACCACAGAAATTTTCTAGTAAAAACGAGGTACAGTGTTTGAATTGGACCACTTTTATTTTTAAATAAATGAGAGGAAACAATTCTGCCAGACTTTACTATATCAAGACTTCATGAATATCAGTGTTTCTAGCTGTAGTTTTATTCCATTAAATATGGACTCTAGCGCTTATGATAAATGGCAAGAAACAGATTATCATGTTAGAAGCAATGAAAAAGCAGGTTATTATACCTGTACTACACTTGAATCAGGTACAGAGTAGCTATCTGGAGTGCATCTATCCCTGTGTCCAGAAAGATGTTGAGCACTAGTCTAAAACTGCACAAATTTAGCAGCACTAGGCTGACTGCAGCATTACTGCTAACACATTTGAAGCTGTGCATTTGTTTAACTTCTCCAATGACTTAGACCGGAATCCAGAGCACTTCACAGCACAAAGGCGTAAAGCTCCGGCAGAAAAACCTGGAACTGCGCTCCATGATTTGCTGCATATTCAGTTATCTTGATTGTGAGGAGAAGATGTCGAGACAGTAGAGGAAGGGAATAGCTGTTTTGTGTTATGTTATCTTGGACAGCTACCAACCCTCGTATAAAGAGCAGCCCAAGACCAGCTCTTAGAGGATCATGTGCATGGATTTTGGTTTTTGAGCCCGCTGTGTGGGAACCTGTATCTAAGCTGGTCATCTCAGGCTCCCTTATACTGACTCTGATCTAAAGAGTAAAAAGGTATCAAGGGTTCAATTCTAACTCATTTTAGAACAGATGTTAACTTCTGATCATCTGAAGTGCACCACTGATGACATGGGCTGCCCAGGGTGACTTTCTTAGCTGTGCATACATCATACCTGTGATATATTCATATTTATTCATGTGAATCCCACTTTTGCTTAAGGCAGTGGCTTCCGCTGCTGCAGGCTGCCACTTTATCATCTCTCCTTCATACCTGCTTATCTCTGAGACCAGCAGTAAAAAAAGGATGCAACATGGGCATGAATGCCCCTTGACTTGAGTTTCTGTGCTGTTCTCTATCACATTGTACAGGAGATTCTCCTGCATTTTTTGGTCCACATCGATGTAATGGCAACAATAATCTTGGGCTGACTCAACCACTTACCACATTCAACTCACAGCTAAACTCCATACTTTTGCTATCTTCTGTGAAAGATATTTAATTTTTTCATCATCCTTCATGATGAATAATGGGTATTTATTATCTTGAGAAGTTCTCATTTGCATTCAATCTTGTGGCTTAAGCTCATCAATAATACTAATTCACACTTACATAGCACATTTCATCTGAAGAGCATAAAGCACTTCATAATTGTCAAAAGATTAAATTTTACATCATCTCCCAAAGGTAAAAAGTATTTCATTCACAGAAGGCCTGGTCTCTATTTTAACTATATCTGCATGCTAGTTTTTTTGACAATTGGCATAAAGCTTAACAGCAAACTGTACACATATAATTATATACAGATTCATTTGCTGTGTTCAGCACCACATTGGAGAAAAATTTCAGCCTGTTGAGGAATCTTTGTGCTACACTTGTGCAGCAATATTTTATTTAACCCAGCAGATCTCAGCCATGTTTAAAAACAGTACAATTGTCAGCACAGTCTAGAACTAACAAAAGGGTAAAGCGAGGCAGATGCTTCAGTCATAAAACCTGTGCAGTCTGAGTTAGGTGGCTACTAGTAGATTGTATAGATCCAGTGCCTTTATCTGTAATAACTTCTTTGAGGTTTCACAAGTTAGCGGGAAAACTGAGGTGGAATCAATTTTCACATGTGTTCAACATCACCAGCATTTCCTGCCTGTTTTCAAGGCTGCATCATGTGCATCCAGTCATTGGGACATACAAGGCCTGCATCTGCAGTTTCTCAGAGCACATTCTCTTTTCCTTGGCAAAGGAGGCAGGGAGAAAGCAGGAAAATTCCACATGAGTTAAGCAATAAAAAATTTCTAGAGCTGGGCATTGCCACCATTCACTTACAGAAGAAGAGAGAGGGAAAGCGTGGAGTGATGTCCTAGAAAAGGGGAGATCTTCAGTGTAATAATTCATGAGTCCAAAAAGGAATAAAAAGTAAAGGAAAGCATTCCGAAACCTAATAAAAGCAGCCCAAACAGATCTATAGGCACTCCTGTCCCATGCTGGGTATCAGGCCATGTAACACCTGAAGTCCCAGAGTGGGGCTGCAGCTAAGCCCTTATGTACAGAATATGGGGTATATCCCAGCTCCACAGCTTCTTTGCTCTGACAAGGCTTCACCTTCCAGATAGATCTGGGCTGGCACAGGGCATGGAAGAGATAGAGAGTATCAATAATGATGGAAGTTCCCTTGTGGTCTTGTAAAGTGAGATTCTAGATCACATTTCCAAAATCTATACCTAATGAAAACTAAAATTAAAGGGAATTATTTAATTTGAAATGGATAGCCTGTCTTTTCAGAAATGACTGCAAGAGGTGTTCACTTCCTTTTTACTAATAACATTGTCCATAATCTTAATTTTGCCTTGTAGGCAATACTTTTGACCCTATCTTTTTAGTACAGCACAGGTGTCTCTTACAAAAAGGAGCCACAGGTGAACACCATAACAGTCAGTGAGAGCAAACATTTAAGATTTGGCAATAATCTTGATAACTACATTTTCTCCTTTCTTTCTGTAGCACTTCATTTAAGTAAATGAATAAAATGTTCTTTGCATCTATTTTTTCTGGACAATTGTTTCCTTAAGTAAACACTCACACTGCACACAATTAAACTTCTTCCTACCCATCTGTGAAATAGCTTGTGTTTCCTGTCACAAAATCTATGTCAGCCACAGCAACCTAAACCCAAAAATATAATTACAAGATCTAGAAATACAAAGGGCCAGACACACAGAATTCTTCCTAACAATGACTAAGGCAAATAATTTCCAAGTTAGAATTCACATACTAGAATTGGCTAGGATTACTTTTAAATCACAAAATCCTGCTTTTTTATGCCATCTGAATGTCAGAACTTTGGAGTGCCATATTTCACTTGAAACATGTCATTTCACACTAGGAGAGGGACATTTTTCATCGTTATGCATAAAAGATCTCCTCTCCATGATAATTTATGAAAGAGATTAAGCTTGTGTTAACTTTGCTGTGTAATTGCTTGATAGTGCTTTCCCACGCTGCTGTGGTAATGAAACACAAGATGCACAAGAGCAGAGCAGGTTTTACACCATTACCATACACACGAGAATATTATTACTTGTTTCCATAACAAGCAGTTCTCGTAATATCAGATTTCACAGACAAGATACACAGATTTTATAATCTTGTTTAAATCACTGGTTCAGCTTACTGACAAATGGCAACTACCTCTCTTCTCAAGGGTTCTTTTCCAGCTCACCATCCCCTTGCAAAGGAATATCAGCAATCCTTTCTCCACTGATGAGCTCAAATGTAATGCTAACATCATAGCCATCATAGTGTCAAAGGAGAGGGATGTTGATGGGGTTGCACCTTGAGAATATCATACCCAAATTGTATCCTAATTTTATATTTCAATGAATACAAAAAAAAAGGCTAGAGAAGCAGACACATGCTGATTACAGTATGATACTTCACAAAGAATATAAAAAAAACTATTAAGCTGTTATTGTTCAGTAGTACCTAACAGCACACCTAGACCAGGCACCTATTCTTAATGCTCTGATCACTCTTATTTTGCCAATTTCAATCTAAATCTGAGCATAACTGAGGAAAAAAACTCAAAAATTCATTCAGTCTGGAAAAAACACCAAACCAAATACATACAAGACATTAAAAGTAACTGTGGTGGTATAAAGATGAAGCATTAAGTTGGCAAAACAGAGCTGTGAGTACAGAATAAGCCCTGTATCAATGTGAAAAGAAGCAGTACTTGGCAGTTTAGTGACCTTTCAATGCAACCTCTGCACTCCTGCAGGACAGACACAAAGGTGCCACAGCAGAAGAACAAGGGGAGTTGGTGAAAGGTGGCAGTCATAGCCTCTCTGCTTTCTGCACTGAGCACACAGTCCTGCCTGCTGTATGGTACTGGAATTGTTACGTGAAGCATCCAGAACCTTGGAAGATGACAGAGAAGCCAACTAAAAGGAGTATATCAGTATAGTTAAGCCTAAAGGGACACTTGCTTTGTTATGTCCTCAGGGTATGCCCTCAGAGGATATTGTGTTGTACACTTGCAACAGAAAACTTTGAACAGGAGAAAGGAAATAATTTTTCTTTTCATTTGCTGAATATCTGTATTGCATGCAGTCTCTTGGTTAAAAATTCATAAATCCTTAGCACTCAAAATTCTCAAGCAGTCCTACTTTCAACACACTTTATATTCAGTTGGCCTTTTTCTTAAAAACAACCAGTAAAATTCCACTCTACAACCTCTCCTGTGCTAAGGGGTTTTGCAAGCAAAACAGCTCCCTGAATCCTGGGTTTCCATCATTTACAATTCAAAATGAAAAATATCTGCCAAAATTAGCTGGCTGCTAATTGTATTTCAACAAATGGGGCTCCAGAGGATGCAGAGAAAGAAAGAAAAAGTGTGAAAAAAATTATTTGCATTCTTAATTATTTATGCAATGTGACAGAGAGAAAAAAAAAGAAACAACAGAGAAGCAAAAGATTAGCCAGGGCAGAAGATACATGAGGTTCTTAGAGTCCAAATTTAAGTACAAACAACCGCAGCATTTCACAGCATCTTGCAATTGCAGTGAAAACTGAAGCTGAAAGTCAATGAGCAGCCAGGAGATAATAATTGTTATAATTTGTAAGAAAATCTAAATTCACATGAAAAAGAATTTGGGGGAATAACCAGTAATTTTAATTGACTTAAAGATAAGTTCTGAGCCAGGATTGATTAAACTTTCTTTGGTACAACAACTATCACATTTGATTTTGATACTTTTTAAACTAGATCTCTACAGTTTGTTATTTGAAATTAGCTTTATTTACAAGCTGATCTGAACTAAAAAAAGAAAGAATGTATTCTAATTCACTCAAGATTTGCCTTCATTTTCCAGTTCACCCAATAAGCTGAAGAATCCATTATTCTTCCAAATCTAATAATTATTCCATCAGAATGTAGCAGCTAAAGTGCTCTTTATTGCTATGAAAATTACTGTGGCACTGTTTCTGTTTTACCTATAGTGAACTGAATCAGTGTTTCATTCCCCTTTTAAGTGGAATAGCACATTATTCATTGATTCAGTAATTCAGTGGCTTTGAGTTATCTAATCAAGTGCTCCTTGAGAGCATAAAGAGGACAAAGTTTTAGAAATTGTAATAAATTGCCTTTGAATGTGGTTATATCTTACAACTAAATTAAAGCTAGCATTGCTCATTCTACAGATTTTAAGTCAGTAGTAGTTTTCCTGATTAGGGAAAAAAAAACCCCACAACAATATTTTTAACACATTCCTGGTGAGGGAAAAAAAACCTACCCTTCTTTTCACAACTGCCCAGTTCACTCAAACCCTCTTTGGTGCATCCTATCTGTGTGCTGTCAGTTAATTGCTTGGAATTTAATCCCTGCTTTTGCATTTAGTGACAGTGCTGTCTCCTTTCCCTCATACACCATCAGCCACAACAAGATACAGCAGACTCCATTTTTCTGTGACCAGTTATCACCTCCACAAGAAACAATACTATGACCAAAAAAGGAAATAATGAGGATATGTCTCTAAAACATTAAACACACTAAAACAAGTATGAATATGCTACTGTAAATCCTCAATGTATCACAGAATTCATTCAGTCCTCCAGTGCTGCAAGACATTATGGGTAGAGAGTACTCGTAATATAGTTACAATCTGCATCTCATGAATGCTCCCTCCTATCTTTATAATTCTTGAGGAGCCAATAAATAGCACCTTACCCTGCTGCCAAAACCAAGGCTATTTAGCTCTTTAGCCTCTTGCAGCACTTGGCAGCACACATACCATCTCCTTTAAGCAATGCCAGTTTGTGCTGGTAATTCACTTCAGTGCTAAAGCACAAGAGATAAAATACCTTGCAATTTTCATTCTACCTGGCACAAAATTAAAACTATTAGATTGTTGTTCTACCATAATTTAATCTCAACAATTTTCAAGACTCTCATTAGTCCCTAAGTTACCAAAATTTGTTTTCTTATTGCAGAATCAAAATCTGCATTTTCTATTCACCCATATATAAAATATTTACACACATCCTCTTGTTTATTCTTAAATAACTACACACAAGCACACATTGCTTTTTGTAACACCACTGACACTTCATTCTCTTTTTAAGAGAAGGGCCAGCTCAGGTAAAGTTGATGTGAATTTCCATACGCAGGTGCAGGACAGATTGCTCTAATTGGAGCCAACTGCAAGTCACAGAATCAGGATTAAAGAGATATAGGCAAGCTGAGCCCCAGACTAAGAGGGGCACATGATTTCTAGGCAAATCAAGGTGCTGGCTGCCATAATGGACCAGCTTACTTCCACTTCAGCCTTGAATCATTTGTTCCTATATGTTCAGAATTTTCTCTTTCTGAAAATACTTGTTATTTGCAGACCAATTTCTGTAATAATAGAGATTATAAATTCCTTGTCTATCATTTCCTAATGGATTAAGGTAAGTATCTGATATTCAAAATTTGAGCTATACAGGCTAGCTTTTTATTGTATTCCAGGAAAATATTGCAGGTTGATAATTCCTCTGGTTTTTCCCTATCAATTAACATTTATTGTGGTTCTTCCCTGAGCCAGTCTTGAACAGTTGGTGTTTTATGACTAGGCAGTTTCTTCTGTTGTATTTTTTATATGTACCAATGGAAAGCAAAGAAATATGATTGCTCTCTAAAGGAAATCTCCTGAGTGATATAAAATATATTGTAACTGCTGTAACAAACTTCAGAGAACAGTAAATCAGCCAACAATTTAAAATTTTTAAAGAATATTTGAGAAGATAATTTACAATCAAATAGGTTGCTATAAACCCTCCTCAACAATATCATAATACAAAGTATCACTCAACAGCCATTTAAAAGAGGTACATGTAAGGATTTTTAGAATTTGTTGCAATTCCAAAACTTTTCTTTAGAACTGCATATTTTTCCATTGTACTCTGTGCATACAAGCTACCAGTATTTATTTTTCAGGAATGAAAAAAAAGTATCATTTTTGAGCTGACCCTGCATTTATCAAGACTATTTCATCTACAGAGGAATTTATACTGACTTACACAGAACTTTGTGCTGAAAATTCTGTACCTTATTATCATATTAGCAATTATCATTTCAGTGTTCTCAGACAGCCCAGTGACATACAGGAGACTTGTCTCCTTGTCTGTATTAATAGTATGTGATCTATGAACAACAATAGGTCACAGAAGTATGTGACAGTTGAAGTATCAATACAGTTAAAACCAGGCAAGTATTTGGACCCAGGTCCTTCAGGAAACACCTCATCTCTTAAAAAAATCTGGAACAAACTTCAAAAGGTGAGTTTCAGAGATTTGCTCTTATGCGGAATAAAAATTTATATAAAACTTTATTGTATAAGACACTATAAAAATGCTGATTGGCAACTTGACTAAAGTCAAAGGAGAAATGATCCTTAAGTTTTCAAGAGCAATGTGACCAAACAGAGCTATTAGTAGCACTCACTTACTATCATCTAAGCACAAACCAGGACAAGGAAATGAAATTTAACTGCACAAGAACTTTGCAGAAAGATTCATCATAAACAGCTGTATTTGCACTATGAAAGGTAACCTAAAAATTACACACTCTTGTAGTTTGATACACCACCTATTCAGAAGAGAGTGGAAAATGTGCTGCTACTTCATTTGAAAATTTTCAAATTATGCCACTTTTCTGACTTACAGATTTCAGGCAAGAGAAACTGCACAAGTAGGGAGCCACTTGTGGATCTTATGCCAAGATGAGCCTTAGCCCTGCAAATTTTTACTTCTGAGTTACAGTGTCTGATTATTCAGCAAGGTGAGTTCATGTGACACTAACAAACTGGGATTTACCTCTCTACAATGTCAGTAAATCCAGTGAAGTCTGGCATGAGCATACACTCCGTCAATAAGCATGTTACAGACTTTTTTCTGAGCAACATGGACATAAGGAGCCTTTCCTTCCAAGACATAGAGGCCAATATTGAAAGAATGGTATTACTACACAAGGCTGCAACAAAAATTAGTACTATGAATATAAAATGGTGCTCCTTGGCAAGGAACAGATGCCAGGAGATATTCTTTACTACTTCAACCCTCACAGAAATTCAAAATTTGGAACTCAATTTCTCATAGAAGCAAATATGAATGACTGCACCATTTCTCTTTGAATAGTCTGCCCTGAAAATCAAATCTGCATCCACCATTTCTTAGAGATTCAAGTATATGATGCATCCACAAAATGTTAGACAGGATCCATGCAGATCACACCTGCTCAAGCACCTATTGCAAAGGAAATGTACAGATTTATTTCATGAAAACCTTCCATATGTAAAACATTTAAAGAAAATAACATTATTTATCTTGAAATGCATGAACACAAAAATTATCATGCTACTGGTATAAAAATTTTAACTTTAAAACTTTTAACTTTAAAAATGAATTTATTGATTGCTACAGTTATTGAGTCTCTACCTTACAATATAAAAGCTCACTTTGAAATCTTCAAGGCTAAAATTTCAATTATTTAGTTTTTTTAAGAGAAAGTAAGGTTCAAGCCATCCCATTGCTCTGAGATCTGAAGAGTTAAGAAAAACAGCACATAACTGTGAGTTTTATAATAAAAGAATTGTCAACCCAAATGATCTCAGTAAGGGAAAAATTAAGAAAAGGCCCACAGGGAGATGAGATGCCAAAAATGTAATATAGGAAACAAGGGCAAAAATAGCATCAGGGAAAGAATCTTATGTAACTTAGAGCTGTCTGACCTTACTAGCATTATTTGAAGAGACATTAAAGCTTATTGGTTTTACACCTCAACCTATAACAGCACTTAAATATAAACAGGTCTTACAGCACACTTATCCCAGTGAAATGATGTCTCTGGTTAGCAGCTCTGTATTTTTTAGATGTTCTCAGGTACTAAAGCCTAGCTCACTTTGTTTCATTAAAACCTACAGACCTTTCCAAGATTATCTTTTCTTTTTTGCATGGTAAGGAAATGAAGGGTCTGGCCAAATAGATACCTGTGTGGAAGGATTAGATCCCACTTTGTACCCAGGGAGTATAAAAACTGTGTTAGTCTTGGGCACTAGAATTACACGAATGGAATAACAGCAATGAAAACACATCAGGACTGTACCTGAGTATTCCATGTTTTGCCCTTCCTGCCACACACAGGTCTGATTCCCTGTCTTTACCCTATTCCTAATACAAAACAGTGTCTGTCCACGCATCTCTTCCCTCATTATTTAATATACATTCTACAACATGGTTTTCTTGTTGTCTAAAGCATCAATTAATGTGTTTCCACAGGGTATTAACCAGCTGCAATCAGCACACATAGTGAATTCACTGGAACAGCTTATTACCATATTAATTTTTATTTTGTCCTTGCCCTAGTCCCAAACCAGTAGTTTTGTTTGGAATGCCTAACATGACTTTGGAGCATACTTTTTATTTTCACACAGTCTCCTATCACTGATCTGTTCCCTGAGCCTTACTGCTGCCATGCTGGCTCAGTGAAATTCTAACACAGCCTCAACTAGGACACAAGCAATTTTTTAAATCATTCTGTTATTAAGACTTGATTAAAACAGGTACAATAACCACCCACTGAGGAGCTCCCTGATCCTGAGGGAAACTGAGGGACCTTTTGAAACACCCTTATGGTCATCATATTTAGCATCCACATGGGAGTTTCCTGATTCCATAGAAGAGATAGAGGCTGTACCCCTTGAATTAATTGCCTGCAAACAAAGTGATGTGGGCAATTTTATTTTCTGTTTATCTTTCCTCATCATTAGCAGGTACCAGTATGACTGCAGTTAAGATCTTCTTTACTAGAAAGTTGTCGTGAGACAGAGCTTGCAAGAAACAAAACCAATCCCAACCTGCAGGTTGTCTGTGAGATTTCTAACTGTGGCTGGAGCCTCTCTCCATTAATGTATAATTATTATTCTCATAGGGTTCCATTCTTTTCAGACAGTATTTACTTTCATTGCATCATAAGTCACCAGAAATGTCAGACTCATTCACAACCTTCGTCACAACCATAATTACATTTGGCTTATATAGTCTCACCTTTGCATCAAGAGGTCTCCAATTCAAAATCTGCACATTATTACTTGAGTCTAAGACAATATTATTACATTTTCCACAGACTTTTAACTTTATTCTTGCCCAATGCCTTCCTTTAGTTCTTTTATGCCCCTCTCTCTCTGGTCACAAAAGATTCTTTTTGATCTCTTTCATTTAAATCTATCAGGGTTTCTTCTCCTCTGCAGCAGGACAGTACCAGGTTTTGAGAACTCAATAATTTCTCTGCTGCTTTAATGAATTCTAAGTTGCTTCAGGGTGATTTTTTTTTTTTTTTTGTGGTGCATGGTGCATGCCATGGTTAATTGCTGTAATTGTTCTCTTTCTTGTATTATTTATACTCCCACACTACAGTGCTGTAATTCTGACAACTCTTAAATTAGATCACTATGGGTCACTGGTACACCTGCTAAACTGAAATCTTTAGGTCAAAGATTGGAAACTAAATGAGGACTCCCAGGTCTTGCTGTCCATTAGAAAATTTGAAAATATCACCTGACTAGTATGTAATTTCCTACACTAACATAACCCTTTTTCCTTTTTTGCTCTTTCAAGAATCAGGATTAGCCATTTACTCCACTTTAATACTATTGATTGTTTTCTTTATAGCCTCCTTGAGCTGGTCATTTCTAATTCATTTCCTCCAGCGAAGGCTGCAAATGTTCTCTCCATTTGCTATAATTAAGCTTTCATTAACCCATACACATTTACACCAAATGTGTTGCAGTCTCCTTCCATGAAGGAATAAATGGCTTTCTTAGTTTGCTGTAACACCCATTAGGCAGTGACGACAAAGCTGCAGATAACACACTCTGTAATGTCTTGTCTGTATTTCAGCCACAACTTCAGAACTACTACATCCAGGAAACATTCCAAACAGTATGTGTGGGGGTTTTTATCCTAACAGAAAAGGAAAATGTTTTAAAAGAATGGGGTCATGGGTAGTGAACTAAAAACCTATAAATCTAAAATATTAGTGGGTTTTGAGGAGGAGGGGGGGAGCAGGGTGTAGAGGGTTAGAGTGGAAGAACAAAAAGGCATTGTAAGTAATCTGATTGTGGAAAGAAACTTGCAAAAAGCCCTCCAAGGCTGCTTCTCTAAATTAAATGCTTGTGCCAAAAGAAAAACCAAACCAAAAAACCTCAAACTCCTCTCCCCCCCCAAAATCCCAAACAAAAACTAACTGCCAAAAACCCACACCAAAAACAAACAAACCGACCCCAACCAGCAACCACAAAATCAAGCTCAAAAACTCTTATTCATAAGAAAATTGTGATTATGTGAAAACAAAGGATATAGACTTCCTCTACAAATGTTCCTGTTTTGAATTTTTCATATATAAAGGAATAGATGAGGTGCAGTCTCCTCTTTGTACTCTATTCAAGACCAGGTCTCAAGCAGAAAGTGCCTTCCTGGTCACTTTAGATAAGGGTTTTAATCATCCCAGCTCTGCAACTAATAACAATAGTCTGCCTTGCAGTGGTTGCTCACTGAATACCAAAGAACCTGAACTTGCTGTTTTAGTCTGAGTATGAATTCAATCATTTTAATTTTGATGACCCTTGCTAAAAGCATTTTTGCAAATCAAGAATATACCATGAGGCTCCAACCTCTTTCTGTTTATACAGGTACATTCTCTCCCTTGAATCCATTCATAATAACTCATATATAAATTTCTCCAGCTTTGCAGATGCCAATGCCAGCAAGACATTGTGGGTTTGCTTTTATATCAGATAATTCTATTTCATATACAGGGCTGGTAGAAGGAGAGAGGTTCCATGGAAATGAAGCAGCCCACACAAATCAAGGCATAGATGTCCCCTTTTGCTGGAGAAGATTTGGAAGGAAACACTAATCCAGAGAAACCTAAAGATTCTCAGTGCCTGTAGTTATCGTTGCCTAAAAGCAGTGCCTTGTTCTGTTATGCAAAGATTCAAATACAAATGCACCCGCTCCAACTTTGCCAGCCGCTATCTCATTGCAATTGCATTTTAAAACAGCTTGTTGTCATCTGACAAAAATAACAAGGATTACATCTTGCTCAACCTCAGAGGATTTAGGAAATGCTTTCTTACAGCCAAATTGGGGTTTTTTGTTGTGTCCAGATTGGATTACAGCAATTTTTTGTTTGCAGATTTGCCAGCACCGTTTTTACAGATCTTGAAGGAACAAAACACAAGAAAAATCTCCACTTGAGGGAACAGGATGTCTGGTGTAGCTGCTCTGTATCAGCATTTTATCCTGCAGTCATTTGAAAATTGCTTTTGATACTCCTCATTCAAGATCTTGATATGCCTGTGACTGATACACTAGAATGAGTATCCTAAATTACATAGTTCCTACTATTTCCTAGGCCAAGAAAGTACCACACACTGGGAAAACACAAGATGCCAGAGAAAAAGCAGTTGTGTAATTTTTTCTACTACAGAATTTCCTTCTTAAATATCCCAAGTTTAGCTTATCTCTATATATTTCAGGAATGCTACATCATAATACTCCAAAGGAAAAATCCAGTGCATGTTGTTGGAAACTGCTGAAAGCTAAGAAAGTAATAAAAAAGTAGCTAGAGCATTACAGTAATACATTGGAAATCATAGAACAAAACCCTCCTGGACTTATTGGTGATACCCCACTTCAGACCTGCAAAATTTGATTTTTCAGGTAGTTTGAATTCCATTGTCTGAAATTGGAGTAAATTTTTACCTTAAAGTCTATTGCTTGGGACAATATTAAATATTTTATATATTAGTTGTTGGTGTCCCTCTCAGAAATATTGTTAATGACTCTGCAGAAAGTTCTCATTCCCATTCTGATTTATTTGTACTTTATGCATACTTTACACCTACACAAGGGACTGTAGGAGATGCACAGGAAAGAAGGATATAGTGCCCTGAATCTAATTTTCCCCTCACAACTTGTTGACTCCAGACCTACACGAAATTCACACAGAAACAGTGAATGTCAAGTTTCCAAAAGACAATGTAAAGTCTAATGAATGCAACAGGTCTTGCATCAAAAGCCTTATTTTTGTTATATTTCAGTAAGACTGATATATTTAATACATTTTGAAGATATTACTCTTGCAACATGTTTAAGTCTTCCATGGAAACCTGCGCTCCTGAAATCACTAGGGCATTTCTAAAAATTACACCCTACAGGGTGATGCCAGGCTTTTGCAGAGATTGCTTACATTCTTTGCACATAGGTTGAGTTTGTGGTTTGGTTTGTTGTGGTAGTTTTTAACTAGATGATCACTGAGTTGTTAATTTAACACATTAAAGAATTACATAGGTAAAACTCTTTAAAATTATTTACATGGACATATAAGTGCATTGTACAAAAAATAAATAATTTAAATAGGGATTCTCTATTAATTGACAATCTTTGCTTTTACTGGGCTATGACATGCAAGAATGGTGGAAACTTACAAACCCATGCCAGGAGTTGCTAAGTTTCCTGAAAAAGTGAAACATTTCAACATTTCAAAAGAAAGTGTTTACACAGTGATTTGCATAAGTCTGTATATATTGCAATTTACTAGGCAGAAAAATGGCAAAACTTTAACTGTAGCCCCATCTGAGCCTTTTAAATAAATTTTTTGTTTGTTTGTTTTTGGTTTTTTTGTTTTGCTTTGATTTTAAATACTCCTGTTAACAGTATGAAATACCACAGAAATACTCTGGCAATATTTTCACAGCCAAAAGAACAATTTTTAATATCTTAGAGTACCAGGACAACGCAGGGACCCCTACAATTTATGGTTGCAAAGCAGTCTTCCTCTCCAGCTGTAATTAAACAGAATACTCTGTAAAATTAATATTACTAGAATTATTCCTTTGTGTTGTTTATCATTTGACATATTCTTATTTATTAAGCAGCACCTGAAACTGAGTTTTGCATGCTCCCCCTCCCCAAAACCGAATACAAACTGGGACTCTGCCAGAACTAATTTTAGACATGACACAATGACTAGAAGTGGAAAAGGAAGCATTATTTCTGGGAATCAGTCACAGTCTTCCATTCCAAACTTCCTACTAGAATTTTGGGAGAATACACATACTTTTGGAGTTTAAATAGCATGTTTTTTACAGATATAGTTGAAATAGGGAATTATCAAAGTGATAAAGAAAAAACATTTTTCCAGGGAGTTTGCATGTAACAGATTGATTTCTCTAAATTCACCTTTTGCCTCAGCTTCAGGCTGTCCAAATCTTATTATTTATTCCTCTAAACAAACCCCTTCCTCCTAAATCTACCCCTTTATACATTTACAGCTTAAAATAAGAGTCCTGTTTTTCTTAAACAGCTTCATCAGATCCTCTCCTCTTCCTGCCTGAAATGGACTGCTCACATGCTGCTACCTGCTGTATTCCAGGCAGTCCTTTGTTCTAACTATGCTCTCCACCAAACCCTTATTTCAAATCTATACAGTAGAATCCAGGAAGGGTGGAGTGGCAAGAGCAGCAGCAGATCCCGAACAGCAGCAGCACTGAGTGAGCGTGCACCTGCCTGCCCAGGAACTCCTGCTGCCCAGAGCAGGGTGTCAGGATTAGCACACACCCCTGCCTTGCTAACTGTGCTACCCCAGGGCCTTCTACCAGTTTGTTTCTTCTGTCTTTCAAAACAAGTAAAATACTCAGGTCTGGAACAATATCCTCACCTGGATATGTTTAAATATTTCATGTCATACAAATGGTCTTTATTACAGGGGAGCCCCTTTTGTCACTATATAATGACAGCCGATTCATCTTAGTTGTCAAGTTAAAAGATTTAAGAAAAGGTATCTATCTTTCTCCATATTTGTTGGATATGAGGCTTTTGCTTAGGAGAAGAACCTCCCCAACAAGTTACATGTTTAATGAGAAAGAACATTTATTTCTGCAACCTCTCCAACACATTATGTAGGCTGCATCTGAGTAGCAGAACCCCACAAAGATTTAACTCTTTAAAATGCAACCAGAATCCCTTCTGTGCCATGTTTGCTTCCCTTTATGAGCAAAAAGTGAGCTAATGGATAGATGCTCTGCAAACTATTATGCAAATGTCTTTTTCTATATGTGACAAAGCAACACTGAAACAATGACAAAAAAAAGCCTAATGAAAAGAGAAGAGAAAGAAGTGGTAGATTTGTAGGTCAGCTGGAAAGGAGGTGTGGCTTCCTTTTAAAAATGTAAGTTTGCACAAGGAATGTTTGAGAAATTAGTGGGACTACAAGTTTCCAGTGGTCTCCTGAGCATCTGCCCAGATAGGCTCTCCTGTTGTAATCATATTCTTTTTTCATCTGTTTACACCTGAGCATGCACTGCCAAGTTGATAGTGTAAGCAAATAGAGGCTCAAGTTTTAGCTCTTCATTGTGGATGAAGAACATACCACAATGTGTACAGAACAAGGTGTTTTTTTGTCTTCCTTCTCCTTGCAAGATGTGGGATTAATCTCCTGGCATAACTAAGTACTGGCAGAAGCCAATGCCTGCCTGATGCACACTGAGCTGCCAACAAGCTCTAGAAACTTGGCTGGTAGCAGAAGCAGGTTGCTCAGAGAGCAAAGAACTGAATTCATTAAAATAGTGAATCTTCTGTACTGCTTGATTCTCCTGGATCCCTGTTGTTTTGCATATTAATCTCTATTGACAGTTTTGTAGTTCCTATCACATTCCAGATTCCCGCCATCCATAACGTGCTAGTTCCCTTGCAAGCTGTCACAAGCTAGCAAGTAACCTTGGCAAGAAAATTTGATCACAAAACTGTGGGGGGGGGGGAACGACAGTAAACTCCAGCTTGTTCTTCCTTCCTGCAGGGCAGATGCAGTATTGGTACCTTCATCATTTTATGTTCACCATAAGAATTGCTTTCTATTCAACCACAAACTTCTCGAAGGTTCCTGCTGCCTACCAGTTTGACTCTCACTCCAGTTCATCAGCAGTGAACATGTGTCCCATTTACAAACTCTGTCATAAGCCACACTAGCAAGAGCATCAACTCAGCCAGCTTGAGATATACACCCTCTAAACTCAAGTCCAGCTACTGAAGAAACTCTAAGCATATCTTTTGTGATGCTACAATAAACTTACTCAAAATAAAGCTCTCCAGTTTCCCCAAAAAACTAAAAAAGGTAACAATCTCAACTTCTAAATATACTAAGAGAAATGGGACTCTATACTAAGCTAGCTATCCCAGAAGCGTTCCCACTGTTAGTGACAGCAGCTTTGGAATTTACAGGCACTCTCTGACAAAGCAGCTCTAGGTCTGTCACAGGCTGTAATTTAAGACTGGGTGCCAATAAATTAAGCTGAAATGCCCATGTGATGCTCCCCACTCAGGCCAGTTAAAGAAAGCAAAAGGCAATGAGTACTTCTGGCAGGCACAGCTCACAGCAGGGCTGGGGAGCAGTGACTTCCCAGCCTCACTGACTTCGGGCTGGACAGGAGATTCTGGAGGCCTCCTGTGCACTTCTCCCTGAATTCTGTAGTCTGTTCTTTATCGGCCAATAGAAACAATCCCTGAGGTAGGCACCTAACAAATAATTTTTTATATTTTTCATCTGAGTTCTTTTTTTTTCCCCCCTTAAATATAAAATGTGTAAACATATCCAAAATAACAGAGTCACATAATTATTCTTTGTTAATTACTGAGTTTTTTCCCTCCATTTACACTTTAAGCAATTTACGCATCTATAAAAAGCATTCAAAAGAGTTCATGTAAATAGGATGATTTATATTAACATCCTATCTGTTTATATACTGAAAACAGAAATAATTAGAAACCCAGTTCAAGGTCACCCTCTATGGTAGATATATTTTCAATTAAAATTACTTCCATTTTTCTTTTTAAATTTCTTTTGGGATATCTTCTCTTTAATTAAGAAACTACCATGCACCATTTGCTTTAGAAATAGGTGTGCCTCCAGATCAGTCTGAAAACTACCTGAAGAATGTGTAGAATGATTGTGATTAATGCACAAGTGGGGTTTTTTCAACTCAAATTATACAAAAGCTTTAATTTAGAGCCAAAACTGACTTTAAAAAATATTCCATAAAGGAAAACTTACCTCACTTTTCTTTCCAAAAGATTTTATCTTGACCTGTCTTCCACCTAAGTTAGCACTTACAAAAATAACATTTCCATGGTAACTGTTCTTTTGCTTCGTTTTCAGAGATGTTGAGGAACCTCAGCTACCACTGATGCCAAACAAATCTGCGTATGTTTCACACCCCTGAAATTCATATTGCATATATTTTCCAGTACAGGCGCTCATTTTTTTGTTCATTATTTTCCTCTAAATTTCAATTAATATCTGTCCCTGAAAAATATTTGGGCTGTGTAATTTAAACTATGCATGCCTGACAGTTTACAGAGCTGGTAAGCAGAATAAAAACATCCTCAGTGCTCAGTCAGAAGTCAAACACAGTTAGATGCAAATAAGCTTTAGAGAATGCAACAAGAGATGGATTTGCATCCTCTGAGACTAAACAGCTGCAGAAATGTGTCCTTAAATTTTAGGCCAGAGAGAGATCCTAATCTAAAACCCATAAGCACACTTTTTAATATCATGTCCCATTGTTTAACTATACAAAGCACATATTTCCACACAACCCAAGACCAACTTGTGAAAGCACTCCCTAGAATAGACAGGAATTTCATTCCAGCATTTCACTCACAATATGACTGAGAACACCCCAACAGGCTATAACCCTTGTTTATAGTTGTTCAAGATATTTTATTCTTGAAAAGTGGTTAGTACTGAGCAGTTAATGCTGTTTCTATAGGTTTATAGAAACAGTATTAACTCAGTTCTCATGACACAACAGAATGCATTTCACAAGTGACAAACAAAATATGTATTCAAATGTGGATTAAAACTGCAGGTGAGTTGCATGGCAGTCCCAGCAGATACAAGAAAAGACAACCCAAATGCTCCTAACCTCAGAGAATTAGCTTATCTCTAAAGTAGCTGTCAGAGTACAGATTAGTTTCATTTCTTTGAAAATCCATAGGAAAACGTGGGATAAGAACTTGATCTTATAATGTATTCAAATTCCCATGGAAGTTTTGCACTAGTCTTCTGTTATTTCCAGTTATCAAAAACGTCCTTTTCCAAAAATCAGGCCAAAAAAAGAGAAATTACTGATTATTTTGTAGAATTCGTTACAGACATCATCCTTTTCCCAATTTTCCACCGAGGAAAAAACAGTAGAAAAGTGATTATCAGGAAAAAAAACACATCTGCTGCCATTTACCCAGTCATCTTCTGGACCACGTTCCCACAAATATCACAGAAGGAATGAGACCACATCAAAATTAAGGTGTTTTTCTTTCCAGGAAAACCTGCGGGGTGAGACTGTCAGCACTGGAAAGGTTTTCTTGAAGGTTTTATTTATGAATTTAGTGAAGGTTTTCATATATGGAGTTTTGTTGCATTTTGTTTCTTAATGAGTGCAGAGATACTGGAAAACAGAATATCAATATCTAGATAAAGTTATATGCCTATGTGCTGTAGTCTAGCACATCTCCTTCCCTGACTAAAGCTGATTAAAAATTAGATATATTTTGCATGATCTTCACCAAGGGTAATTCAGCGTATCATCCATGCCCTGTCTCTTAATACTGTAGAGATCTTCTACAAGCAGCAATTAGGAGGAAAAAACAGAACCAAAACAAAGAAACCCAAGCCACACACACAACTCTATAACAAGTGGTACTTTTCAATCCCTGAAAATCTATATTCATGTTTTATCAGATAAATTAAATATTATTTGGCAGCTTTAACACTACCCTATTTTTTTGTTATAAACTTAAAATTAATTTTGGTATGGAGACACCTGTGCACTTTCAGGACTATTACAGCACTGTAGACAACCATCCTTTAGTAATGAACAACATACTTTAAACCGTCTTGAAACATAAAAGAGCCGTGTTTCCTTCTTGGAACAACCCTCTAAACTTCCTTCCTGCATCACTGAGACTCACAAACAGCTGTTCAATATTTTAAGTTGATTGGTATTTACGTATGGATATTATTATATATAACCATATACATTATCTAGGATATTTTATGTATGACAGTCATGTGCATTACATAGGATATACTACACATCTCTTCACTAATATACAGAGATTCATTTAATGTGCTCATAACCCTCTTGTTTTATGAAAGATACATTGGCAAACACTTTCAAGAAGCTGGATAATCTAAATAAGCAAGTGAATATTCCAAAAAGTATCTAATGGTTATTTCTTAAACATCCTTTCATAGATTACACTTTTTCTTTCTGCTTAATTTGCGTTATTTTTTCTAAAGAACTCCAGTGGTAATTGAATTTTGGATACCTAAACAAGATGTAAAGAACAGTGATTTTCATGCAGTACTTATCATCCAACCGGGAATCCCAAACAATATTAAACAGGCCTAGCTAAACTGCCTGGATGACAGCACACTAGGCAGCGAGACTTTTATTCCTCAGATACCGTTCAGTTAGTTTTATAAGGTATTCCTGTTCCAGTATTTTAAAAAATCTGATTTTAATTTCTTTCAGTGGTTTTCCCCAACACCTTCAGAGACATTTAGCCTAAAGTAAGCTGGCACAGGAGTAGTTGCATGAAACCTCCTGACTCTTAGATCACTGTGGATCATGGCTGCCTCA
>NW_008246060.1:7566358-7575881 GCF_000691975.1 Corvus brachyrhynchos
GATCACCATGGTGTGGACTGGCTGATTCATTGTGGGAAGATTTTCTCCCTGCTGTTTCCTCCTCTTTCACCATCCCTCAACTGCACCTTTGCCTGAACCACTGTGACTCCTTCCCTTCCCCCAAACTCTCTCTCTCCTCTCATTCACTTCCTCACTTTTTTTACCTTTCCATCCAAATCATCATCTGGTACTTGGGTCTCTATCCAGACAGCAGAGCTACAGGTGCCACAAGAGCAGCCAGAGGTGGGCTGGAATCATAACAAACAGCAGAGGGTAGCTAAGTCTTTATAAACTGATATTGACACAGTCAAGAAATTCATTTCATGTGTGGCTAATCTGATTACTGATGTCTTCATCGTGGGAGCCTTTGCATCTCCTGAAGGCTGCTGCCCAAACACCTCAGCTCACCTGATTTCTCCCTAACACAATTCCATAGCCTAATACAGATTACATTTAACAAGTAGGAGCAAAAAGTTAGCATCTAAGAGCTTTCTTAACCCACCAATTCTACAGAACTGGGGTGGAGAGCAATCAGAAAAATAAAGGGAAAAAACTAAGGGAGAAGGTAGGGGGCAGGGGCAGTAGACTGACACCATATCTTGTGAAAAACTAAAAGCAGAGACTCCCTATCTGGATTATCAGCAGCCAGGAGGAGTAGAGTTTTTAGTGGTTTGGGCCATTAACAAGCAGCATTTTATATAGGTGGGTATGAGTGTAGGCTTTGTTTTTGTTAAAAAGGAGTTTAGGAAGCAGACAATTCAGAGTACCAGATACAAGAAACCAGACCAGTAACAATGAACAGCACAATACAGAATATAAACACATCTGCCCTTCAAAGTGCCCCTGAAAATCTTATTTTTGTTCTTTAGCTGCTTTAAAGACACTTTTAGAAAATGAACTAAATTCTGAGAAAGGCCTGTACAGGAAGCTAGTTCTGTCACTACCCTTTTCCCCAAAAGACACATACTAAAATAAGGCGTCTCTTTCCTCATCTGATAAAATTCTGAAATAATGAAAAATACTGCAAGGAACCCATGATATAAGAGAACTCATACAGCAAAACAATGCTACTGTCAAGTAGCAAAAATATATATAATCTGCTAGATACCTTAAAAGTTTCTTTTCAAACACACCATTTCCTAGGTGTGAGAATTACATTTGCCAAGTTTATCCTGGAAGACAATAGAAATATATTATAACCCTCTGTATTTAATACAGTCTTTAACTACAACGTGGAACAGCCTGGCTCTGCAACTTCTACCACTTACCACAGTCACACCAAAGCACAGAACTGCAGGAATTTGATGAATTCCCATGCAGTATTCAATGCAGTTTGTTTTACTAGAGAGAAAAAAAGTTATTACCTCCTTTCCTTTGTAAGTATTTGCTATAACTGATATATGTCTGTGTGTACCTTGAATTCATTCACAGAAGCAACTTGTACTGCCCCTCTTTAGGTAAGAAAATGCTTAATAATTGTAAAAAAAGCCCTCCATTTTAATCTCACAACAAAATAATAACGGACAAATTTAACTGTAGTTTCAAATAAGCATGATATATTTGTTACCATAGAAGTTTCCCTGCACTTTCAGGCGATCCTTGTAACAATAATATAATGAAACACTGCTTCACAAATACAAATCACAAAAGATATCCACCTTCCAATAACTGTCCTTGAAACCTTTGTCATTCTCTGTGTTTGTAGTGAGCTCTATCCACATAACTTTCATGCAACAATAGTGCACTTATCACACTGCACTGTCATATTAAATACAAGAAAAAAGGGTATTCAGGATGTACCTGTCTCCAGTCCTGCCCTATATAGAAAATACATGGACCCTTATGAATTGTTTTAACCTTGAAATACAAAGTTATAAATAGCTACTTTCAGTAAGCAGACGCAGTAGATCAGGAAAGGGGCTGTGTGAGAGAGACAGCCACTAACAAAGGAACATCCTGCAATTTGATCATATCTGCCAGCAAGAGTAACTGCTATTGAATATCACACTCTGCTGTCTCAGAGGCAGCACACCAGCCTGAATGGGTTTTATTAATAGGTTATTAACCTGATTATTGCAGACATATCCATAGATGTGTCCTCCCCATTTTCCTGTGCCTGTATTGAAGGGGATAGCAAAACCCATTTTCTGTAACAATATAAAATATCCATGTGCTTGTGCTGAGAACAACTGACTGAAACACCACTGACCTACATAGGATCAGTCATATTGAGCTAACAGAGGCTCAAAGATTCAGGGGGAGAAGGGGGCAATGGGGAGGGGACAGTTTTGGAGACACACATAAAATCAACTGACACAGAAACATTTTCATACTGGATTAATGAAACTAAATTTGCTCACAGAATTCTATATTAGCACACTTCTAACAGAGAAAAAAAAAGTAGATTTTTTTAAGTGAGAAACAAGAACCCTTACCTTTCTGCTGAATCTTCAGGGAGGCCATTCACTAATTATTACAAGATTTTTTTAATAAAATACACTTGTGTTGTAACAGGGACTGGCAAACTCACTTAAATAGGCCCTGACAAATCACAGGATCATGAGTTTCTCTCTTAATTTCCAGGTGGTAACAATCTGTGCAAGAAAAGCACTCATGTGTCTCCCATTACCAGATTATCCCCACACCTTGCAGCAATGAAGGTAACCTCCCCATGCCTTTGCTATTCCAGAAGAGCCTGTTGTTCTCATCCTGCTATCCTGTAGATCCAGAGGCAGCTGGACCCCTGACTTTGATACTGATGTCACAAATTTAGCTGGGCTGGGAGACTTTCTCATGGAGAATCAGAGTGTTGTGGCAGTGAAGTCTTTCTGAGAGCCGGCATCCTTCAGCTCTCTCCCCACAGCTGAGTCCCACTAACGCAGCAACTCGGTCAATGTTTCATATCCACAGGACCATTCCTACAAGGATGATGGCAAACCTCTCCCTTCCTCGTTCTTCTTAGTCACATCATTTAACATCCCTGAAATGTAACTTTCCAACTTGGGAGAACTTTCCCCCTAGAACTAGATACTGTACAAAATTCTAATTATGCAAATCTCACTCAAGTTGACATTTTGTTGAATTTTTTATTGCTCCATTGTTTGCCCTTTCAGAAGTAATTTCTTTTTCTGGACCAAATCAGTATAGTAATGCTTTAGCTCCACTTTGAAAAGTGAGAAACAGGTAAGAATTGGTCCAATTTACCTTAGCACTGTAGAGTGCTGCAGCATTCAAATCCACAGGTTCATGTTCATGTGTATGGAGCACAGGTTTACCTTTTATTTTTGCATTCATACCTACATACATAGAGTACAGCAGATCATATGTGCACTATAAGACTATCTATGCCTTTTCTGTATTTCCTTTCAACTTCAGTCTGAACAAGGTTTCCATCTGTTCCTGTGACTGTCAGCCTGCAGCCATTCTAATTTTGTGATCACCTGTTCTCATGTATTCCTCATTTCTCCTAGTGTTTCTTCTTGCTCTCTCAGAAAAGCCTATATGCTTCTGATATCTGCTCACCACCATTATCTTTTATGAACTCCCCAGCAAAAACCCATTCAGAGATGCTGCCAATGTCAACTGCTCTGTCAAAATATTACATTTGGCATGTCTTGCAATGTGCTGACCTTCATGGTGTCAATGCCCTTGAACAATATCTTTTTTTCACTACTCCTGTACAAATTAACTTTAGTTTTTCTTAGGCAACATCACTTAGTACAATCCAATAACCATTCCTGAACTGACCACCCTGCACATGAGCTAGGAACTAATGCAGTCCTTCTTTAGTCAGTGAGAAATTCAGCTGAAACAAGAATGGCTTGACTCATCTAAGTACTGACACTAAAATATTCCTGCCTTTGCAACTGAAGGAGACTGAAATGTCTTTCCCCAAGACCACAACATGTGATCAGGGGTGATTGAATTCAGAAAGGACATTTGGACACTTCAAACCCCAATATGCTTCCCCAGACGAGGGACCAATTTTTCAAAACTTACACTTTTTCTCTGTTAGGATCCAAACTGTAGGCTCACTCCTGAAAGGAAGAAATCTGCCTCATTTATCAGGAAAATAACGTGGAAGTGAGAGCATTCACAATCTTCCTGGAATATATTTGTTTTGTTCAAAATAAATGAAAAGTTCCATTAAATGTCCACAAAGCAAGTAACCTCATTCATTGCAGAAAAACAAGATTTGGCAACTTTTGTTATAAATAGTCCCTCAACACTGTTTCTCTATCACAGTTCTAAGCACATAAAGGCACAAGAGCCTTCCTTCACATTCTCCTACATTTCCATAGCTCTGGGATTAAACGGTGCTTAAAGTGTAAGCACTTCATTTGCAACTGTCAGGCTAATGAACACTGAACTGCAGAATATTTCTCTAACTGGAAGTCTAATTAACTCATAGGAAGTGATATTAAATGATCCCATGGCACTTGAGAACTCTTGGGACATATAGAACTTAACATTATTTTCACCTGTATTACCCATAGCAGCTGCCCCCATTGTTGCCATCTCAAGAAGACATCATATTTCTTTTAAGAGAGAAATGCTGTATAATCTCTATCGTGTATACAAAAAATTGCCTTGGAATGCTTCTTTTACCTTCCATTTTAACACAACTGAAATCAAGTATCCTACTCTGGGAAAACTGGGGGGTTGTCTTTTGTTATTAGGAAGAAATTTCCATTTTTCAAGTGCACAACTAGTTGCACTATGATCTTCTGAAGGCTTCTGAGAATTGAGGCTTTTCTCGTGCTTTCAAAGATGCTTGATATCAGAAATGTGAACCAAAATATTTAGTAAAATTCTGATTATCACCATAAGAAACATATAGACCCTAAACTGAAGGTAGATCATGTTATGATGGTGATTGCTCCTATATATACTTAAATGCAAGAGCTGTATGGGCTCCATCTCCTCTGATATGGAAAGTTCATCACAGTTTTAGCA
This sequence comes from Corvus brachyrhynchos, assembly GCF_000691975.1. NCBI lineage: Eukaryota > Metazoa > Chordata > Aves > Passeriformes > Corvidae > Corvus > Corvus brachyrhynchos. The sequence continues at coordinate 7,571,315 of NW_008246060.1, forward strand.
GTTCTTTTAATTTACCTGTTAAGGATCTGGGGATCCCTTTCAGAAAAAAAAGTATAAAGAAAAAAAGAAAATTATAAAAAGGGGGGATGGGGGGAAGGGGAGAAAAATGGAAAGGGTTGGTTTGTTTTTTTTTTTTTTTAAAGGGTAATTTTCTTAGGGAAGAAAAAATAGAAAAAAAAATATTCTTTTCTTGTAGGAAACAATTTCCGACGGTAAACTCTCAGGAGGAACCTCATTTTATTCCTTATTGCTATACAGTATCCAAAAGATCAGCTTTACTACAATTGTCAATTGTTTTAACTGAGCTATACTCCTCTCTATCTTTCAAAATGGACTTAAAATGAGGAAATAAATGTCAGCTGTAGTGCATCACTGACTGTGGTGTGTAGTTGAACTGTCACAGTAAATATTTTAATTAAAACTTGAAAAACAAGCTGCGGTATTAGTAATGCAGTAATCATTTTCAGGTTGTCTGTGTTTTCAACTCCAGCTTTCTTCACTCAGGGGACTTTTTTCATGAGGGTTTTACTAAAATCGTTTCCTGAGCCTACAGGAAACTCTTAATTACCTTGATTTTAACCATTGCTAAAAGATAATCAATTTCGTCTTTGAAACAAAATAGGTTAATTTAGCTCATAGAGTGTGTCTGAATATTAATGCATCTGTTTTACATATCCTTCATGATTAGCAGGCATTTAATAAGGGAAAATAAATTGAAACAGCCTTTGAATGAATGGAGGGAGGTAAAAAAAGGAAACAGAAAATCTTCCAAGGAATGGTTAAGAAACAGGGTGGGTGAAATTGCAGTACTCCCTGCACAAAGGTCTTGACCACAACTGCATACATTTCTTCTGTGTTTGCAAATATATTTATCAAAATACCACCCTGCATTTATGTAAAAATATATCATTGCTTCTACTGACAGCAAAGGTTATCTCATTAGTCAAAACCCTGGCATTCCAGTCTCAGGCTATCATCAAAAAGACATATATGGATACGCGGAACACACCATAAAAACATGCAATGAATTATGATTTTGTAACAAACCATCCCAAGAGCTCTAGTTTGTGTAAATATATTTCATTTCTCCATGGAAACATTAATATAGGTGTCTAATCTGATGGTTCAGACTTTCATGTTTGCTTAGCTTCTGTACAGTTTTAGAGGAATCGGTGTCACAGCACAACTCTGACATTAATACAGTCACAATGTAACCCTATTCAGAAATTGCAAAAACTGTTATCTCACTGCAAATTTAAGGCTAGAGCAATCTTCCCATGTCAATTGGTTGAGTATATCTCTGCTATTACAAATGTCTCATTCATATAATCGCATATATCACTTGGGGGTTTCAGCTTTCCCTGAAATTAGTGACTTTGTGACCAAACAAGTTTTGTATTAAACAATGCCTAAATTACAGAGTGTTAATATTGGTTTGCATATTTACATATACACACATAAAATACAAAAGCTCTGAGATTTTGTATTAAATATATTAAATATTAAATATTAAGACCTTCCTCTTCTTCAAAATCTTTGTTTACACTGCGTTACAGATTTGGCTTTTGGGAGCTGAGCATAACAAATGTTTCTTCATGACTGAGAATATCTGTAAAAATTACATCTTCCATAAGCATTTCCCAGTTAACTCTTCTGCTTAATAAATCAATAAATAGACTAGGACAGTTCAACTGGGTATGACTTTACAAATTTCTCTTGCCTTTGAATTATGTTTCATCTGGATGTAACGTTTTTCTCCCTCCCTTACCTTCCTTCTGCTGTAGAACTCAATTTTCAAGTTTCAATGATTTCACCACAGAAAATAATACAGCTCTGACAACAAGGTTTTATTAACCTTTATTGTTCTAAAGCCTACATCTGAGATGAAATCCCACAGCTTTAGCTGTCAAAGGTTAAAAAAGTGTTTGCTGCTTCTAATGGGTATCTGAAAGATGATCAGTTGTGTTTTCCCTTATACACACACTATTGAAGGAAAATATAGATTACAATAACTGGAGATAGAAGATTTCTAAAAACAAATCCATGGTGAGGTGTTTTGGTTTTTTTTCATTTTCTAGGGAAATAGACCTTAATTTAAAAGGGAAACTTTTACAGTTAAATAGTTTTGTCGTGCCTTCTCTTGCCTGCTCTATGTGAATTTTTCTACTAGTTTACTCAGGTAACACTAAACAGCAGACTTGCATTTTATTATGAGGGAAAAGTATGAGATTTCAGGAGGGATTTCTTCCTGCATTATCACTGAGCCACAGTGAACTTCCATGGAAAGCATAGCACAGCCACTAGTTTTAAAAAGCAACAACTGAATGGGTCTCTGCCCCAGAAAGGTAAAGATCTATACACATAATGATTATAAACACAGTTTCACCTGATTTTGCTGAAAATTCTCCAGTGAACCCATAGATAAAGCTTAATTGAGGGCTGAAAGAAGGTGCTTCTTCCAACACAGAATCAGAGTGTAGAATCCTCTTCTGAAAGTAAATTTCTCCCCCCACTTTTATGAAACACAGACAGAAGATGAAGTCTGTATTAAGGAGGCCGGGAGGGTTAATGAAGTTAGGGCAGGGGTTACGGAGCTTTTTCTAGAAGGGAAACCTTGAGTCATACCTTCTGATTTCTTCAACTGAATTGATTTATGGAAAGTGACCATTAAAAGCAGGGGCACGATTAGAGGCTGTAGAGCAGCACAAACCTTCTGGTCTGTGTTTTGCCACATATCGCAGAAATTCACAAAACAGCACAAAAATTTCACTGGCTTTAAGTTGGGTATGCTAATCTTCCTATCACTGATAAAATACAAGTGCAACTTTTGGGCATTTTAATCTGAAAATTGCTGTTGCCCTGGAGCAGAATAGAGGCAATCTCTGCAAACAGAGAAAATGTGCTGCTGTCTGCACATAGGATGTGATCTCTCTGCAGCACATCACAGGATGCAAGGAGGGAAAGGAGAGTCTTGTTCCCAGTCAGGCCATCAGCAGAATTCCCAGGGATGGCAGCAGTGCCAACCTTTCAGCTCAGCTAAAAATACAATAGAATACTTACCCAGTGATACAAGTAACACTTCATTAGACAAGTCCTGAAGTCCACATTGATCATATTTGGATTTGAAAAATTCACTCATCTTCATCACAGGCTACAGCCTGTAACTTTTATGTCTTGTTTCTCTTCATTAAAATACCCAAAAACTATATGAAGGTGAACATACTTCCATGTGTATTTCCTTGTACTGAGAATCCAAAATAAATAGATAAAGGTTCTTCTGCTCACTAATTTTGCTTCATTTTTCAAGTATCAGCTTCATAGGCTCGGTGATGCAGTATATAAATGAGGCAGGAAAAGAAAACTCCTCGCCTTCACAGTGGGGCACAGATCATGCTCACTTGCAGAGTGCCAGGTTATGATACCTACTCCAGAATCAGCCAAACAGGCTGCCCAGTACTGCCATGAACTGTAAAGCACAACAAGGTTCAGAGAGGATGACCACAGACACTTCTTTCCCTTTTTTGCCATCTATAGCAGGGCCAAATACAAGAGCAGGGCCTGCAGGCACAAACTGCTGGATGCTCTTTCTAAACACTCTGAAATTACAAAAAGACAGCACATGGACTTTGGCCTGTAAACCCTTTGCTGCAGAAAACAGATACTGTGCTCCTCTCCTGTGAGGCTGACATTTGACCCCTTATGTGCTAGGAGCTCTGGGAGAAGCTCTGCTTTGTCCTGCTCCTTTAGTGATAAGAATGAGGAAAAAGGTACACACAGAACAAGACAGAGAAACAATCAACAGAGGCTACACAATAACATGTGATTTCCCAGGGCAGGAACTTAGAAAATTTGGACTAGAACATCAGAAGTGTGAAGCACTAGGAAAGAAAAGGGGAAACTTTATACATTGAGATGCCTAGATGCTATGCAAATTCAATAGTAAGGAAAGATTTTAAAGGAGAAAACTATTTTTAAATAACCCAGGAGAAGTTTTTTCCTTTAAAATTCCATAAAACTTGAAATGGGCTGGACCATGCATCCATACAATTTCAGGCTGAGATAAAAAGCAAAGCTGCTTAGAGTATTACTGGTATTATTAGCACCATGCTCTGACTAGCTGAGTTAATGTTTCTCATTTGTGTCCATGTGTATGCATATACTTATGTGTGCTTATCAATCAAACAACTTTCTGTTATAAACAAAAAGGAACTCACAAAAGTTTCTGGTGTCTCTGGACAGCTCTTTTTAAATCAGGTAGAAGTTTTTTTGATTAAATAATGTTCATGAAATACACAAACATGAGCTCAGGTGACTGTCACAACAGGGAATAAGCAGATGGGTGATGCTGATGTACTCGAAGGCAGAGGTCCCAGTACACCCTGACATGTTCAGTGGAACAGCAAGAGAGTGAGAGCACTGTTAGTCCCAGGAAGGGGCAATTTAGTCAGTCAGGTCTGGAATGATTCCTGCTACTTACGAGGTTTCAAACTAGAAGTTACACAAGTAGTTGGACTGGGCAATTGCAATGATCTCCCAGCACTACAAACTATAAATAGATGAAGCACTC
>NW_008246060.1:7575947-7589767 GCF_000691975.1 Corvus brachyrhynchos
CGGCATTCTGTTCAAGTTGCCTACTTTTCCTCTTAATTCCTTTTGAACTTTTTCTTTAATCTGCTACAACCAGTTCTCTGAGGTTCAAACACATACATATCTCTACACCATTAAGTTTATAAACTGCGTTTTTCTTCCCATGCAATGCCAATCTGATGCTAATTTTTTTCTTTAGCTTTGATTTGTCAGCTCACATTCCTTTTTAGATGTACTTTTTATGTAAGCACATGAACAAAGGTGTCTCTTCATCTACCTTTCATCATTTAAGCCATGCCTACACTATAAGCTTTCCATAAAACACAAGTTGAAGTTCAGTAACTTTGAATCAAATGTTCCATGACTACAAGGCCTAAGAGGTTGGAGTCCTTCTAAATGTAGTACAAAGCTGTCTTGAGTAATATGTACTTCTGCAAGAATTATTTCATTGTTTCTACCGTTAGGATTTTAAATCCCCACTGCTGTTCCCGTCTGTGATCAAAATAAAGCAATGTTTCAATGGCTTCTTATACCAGAATTGTAGTGCTTTCACAACTAAAAGTAAATTTCTGGAAAGGACAGGAAGTATTTTCTGAATTTCTAAACTCAAGAATGTACATATATTAAAAAAAGAAAAAAAACACTAACAACAACAAAAACCAAGAAATCAACCTACCAAAAACACTCCCCCAAAAAACTTCACCAAAAAAACTCAAACCTCCCAATACTGGTGGGAAGACTGCCTGCATATCTAATAGACCAAACATAGAGGAAGTTATGCCACCATCTAAAAAATGGTGAGAGAAGGTAAATACCCATTAAGCAGCATCGCAGCACTGGCTGGTTTTTGCTGTGTCTAATTCTAAGAGAAATAAGCAGTTGCCTAAGGCTGACAAGACATTCTGGTATCATCACTCCTTGCTCCCACAAGCTCCACATTTTCTTCTTCTGCCAACACTAACACAGGTACTGGTGATGTGAGGCTACTGCTGCTACTGATATTACTCTGTGCAATGTGTGTGTGGTGTGCACGTGTGCACATATGTGTGAAAAAATAATAAAGCATTCTAATACCTTTAGGAAAATCACATATTTTAAGCTTTTCTGAATCAAAAATATCTTTAAAAAGAACAAAATATTTTCAGAGCCGTACATTAAAGTTTTCATCATCCTCGGCTTTTCACTAATGTCCACTTGCCTCATAAAATTAATAATATAATGAATACACAGCCATGGTTCAGACTGTAAGAGCATTCATGCACTGCAAAGTAGAAAGAATTGCCGAAGAAGCAATTAAAGATAGCCTTTCTACAGAGATACAAGTTCTGGGACAGTCGACCTCGTCTCAAACCAGTTAAACTGAGTTGTATTGAAATGCAAATATATTGATTCCACAAGTGTTTCTGTGGAGACCTGTTAAAGAGATTTCCTTCAAAAGCTATTAAAGAGTACATTGGTTTTGCATCAAACCATACATAAGAACACATAAATAGGCTCTGTTAAATAAAGATAAAGGAGAGGAATAACCTTGTTAAACGCATGACTGTATAAAACAAGTTTGTGCATTTACCACTGTTTGACTGTAATTACGACTTGTAGAAAAACAGTATGTTCCTTGGGAATTAATGCAGTGGCTGCTCAATTCTTTTATACTTAAACCATCGTTCATTTTGGTTTCAACACTTTTTATTTCCATTTCAGTGTTTTGGAGGGCTTTATTTAATATATGGCAAGTAAGTTCAGTAAGCACATGCCAGCAAGAAGGAAATAACCAGGGTAGGTGTCTTATTTGTACTCTGGCTATAAGGGCTCACTGGGACTTTGTGGCCAATGGACAGCAGTGAACAATGGAGTTTGCAGGTACTTGGAAGCACATCCACAAATGGAACTTCATTTAAATCTGGTTTGCATAATCATTTAAACAGAGACAAATAAAACAGGCAGAACCCCAATAAATTTCCACTAAGGCACAGTCTAACTTTTTTATTCATAGTGGTGTCATGAAAAAATAACCAGAATTACAACTAAAATCAGGTCAGAAAACAAGCAGCTTATCACTATAGCTATAGGAGAGAACACTGGGCAACAGAGTGGCAGAACTCTGCCAAAATGAGGCAGTTGCAGAATTCATATATCTCTAGATTATTCAACTCCTTCACAAAAATTCGACCAGATGAGCCCAGTATGATAACATGAGCAATTGAGAACCTCCAGACAGCACATCCATTTACAAAGAATCTACTCCCTTTACATAATCCACTCTGTTGTTAATTAAATTGTGCTGACTGGCAAGGCCATTAGCTGCAAGTTTCTTAGCTAGCAAAGTCTCCTATGGGATGTTAACTGCTTTGCTTCCATGGGAGACTAAGGCTGAGGTAGCAGTATCCTAACTGGGTTCTCTATGTTTCTGTAGGACATGCATTTTTGGAGGGAGAGGCTCCTTCTTATTATACTTTTTTCCTAGGTTCTGAAATCTTGATAGTAAGTGAGGTCTATAGAGAGATCTGAAAAATAATTATTGCCCTGGTATAAATTCCCAGTATCATTTAGTCCCAGGAAATGAGTTTTGCACTGTGTTTCAAATGTATCTTTTTAACAACAAAGATTAAATAAATTAATTAATAAATATTGAGGATTGAAAAATTTTGCAGCAACAGTTTACAAAGATTTATGGTATAAATTAAGGTTTTTGAGTCCTTGACCTCCAGCTTATTTGCTGTATTTATATTGCTGAATTCCCAATGTTTATCACTATCTATATCAAAATGACATCATAATCCTTTTTCTGATACAAATTAGATTTAAGTCAGAGCTTTTAGCTTCAAACCATTCTGAAAAGTCTGAGGATGTATTGGTTGCCATAACACACAAGGCATCAGTTTTTCACCTCTTCCAGACTGTTACTTACAGAAATACCACTAGAAGAAATTGTCTAAATGACTTTAAAATGTTGACTGTGATCAAAATAAGCAACGCAAGATACCAGATCATTTTAGTTTGGGAAACAGATATAAATCTCCTTGGCTCTTGACATTTCTGTTGTCAAAACATATGACACAAACTCAGCTAACCTCTCTCAGCAGCTATTTTACTCCAGTGGCTTCACAGCCATCTGTTTCTAGTGTCAGCAGTGTATCAGAATTGAAATTCAGACTCCATCCTGAACAGGGAGATGATGCTTTTGAATAAACACCATCATCCCAAATATGTCCCACATCTCCAGAGCAATAATAGCAGGGGAGAAAAGAGTGGTGAGCTCTGAAAATGGGCCATCCCTCCAGCTGCAATGATTCATGGTTTTGTCTTGAATATATTGCTCATATCTGACATTGTCTTTGCACTGGCCTTGGATTTCAGTGGCTACAAAATATAAATTGCCTGTACATGTTCTGTTTACACTGGAGCAAATTGCCATGGTTATAGTACATTCAGGAAGTGCAGAAAAAGTGTGGAGCAAAAAAATGGATAAGAGAAAGCTAACACATGGTCATGGAAAAAGTAATGATCTTGATCCAAGCAAAGGAGGTATACAGACAAGAAAGGAGTTGTTTAATTTCAGTAGTTACTGGGGCTGAAACTGCTACAGATCTCTGTATACAAATTAAGCACTGTTTCAAACAGTATAATCAAGAACCACTCTGCACTTTACAGCCTCGAGAGGAGCATAACTAGAAATGTACAAAGGGCAAAATGGCAGTTTCGCTAAAAAAGTGAGATTTAAAAACACATATTCATTCAAACTGTAAGTGAAGACTGAAGTCTTCAAAATTCTTGAAGCAATAAAACCCCCTGTGTTTCCATGGGATTGTTAATATCTAATAATAAAGAACATAAAAATACATTTCAAAACATTAAAATAGAGAATTTTAATGTTGTTTGAGCTTTCAAGTATTCATCCTAAAAAGAAGTTTAATAAAATCAGCTTTGGGATTTTTTTTGTATTGGTGATGGAATACTGCCCTGACCAAGACTCAGCAAACAGTTTTGTTGCAGGGCTGGAAGTGTTCATCTAAAACTAAGTGAAATTACTTTGTCACATGCTATTCTCATGGCTTTTAGCAAAAGGAACACCTGTAAGTCAATTGATTGTTGTATGTGTGGTAGAAGACAGATCATCTCAAAAAGTCCTTTCCAACCCAAACTATTCTGTGAATCTATGATTGTGGGGATTCTGAACAAGAGTTTGAGACATACAGAATGCAGTACTGGATTGCAGGTGTACATACAATAGTGAAAACTAAGTAACATCACCTTGGCCCACACAACACTTAAAAAATGCTTTTCTCAGTTATCTGTGTCCTGCTCAGATTACTATTTACTGTATTTACTCTTCTCCATCATTTCTCAGGAGATATTGTTGTAGCCCATGGAAACTTTTGCAGCTGTGATAGTTAGCTGTCACTGATCACATTTTTTTAAAAGAAGAAAAGTTGGCAAACCTGTCTTTGTCAGTTTTTGTTACTGTGACAAAGGGTAAGCGCTTCCTATATTGACTGCAATTGCAGTATGAGGCTTGCAATGGCATTTCAAGCGTCTCTTTCATTACCACTTTTAGATGAATTATCAACCTTGGCTTTTAATATCTACTGTAACTCCTGCTGCAATTGTGTATATACTCTGTGAGTTCTAGTGGATTTACTTGTTAAAGATAAGCTACTTTGTATAGAAGAGACATTATAATGACCCCAGTGTTGGGCAGTAAACCATAGAGACCCAATACACTAAATTTTCTAGAAGCTCATGAAAATGACCTTTGGTCCCTACAGGTTTGCTGTATTTAAAAAAATCTGAATCAAAGTAAGAAAGATATTTCCTTTCCCCCTGCATTTTTAATGTAATTTATACTAAAATAAAGATCAGAAGCCAAACCCACCAGCCCACCTCTACATGTATATGAGTTTATAACAGAAAAAGACAAAAGGGCGTACTGTAAAATCCATTTCATAGAGTAAGAAAGAGGTAGAAAGATATCAGTGGCTTTACCTAAAGTAAAACAAGAAATACACAGCAATAATAGCAACTGGCCTCCAGAAGCCAGAAAGTTATAATTCCTGCTAGAATGTGTGAATCTCCTTTGGTACCGTAATCAAGTCTCTGTCAATGATATACACACTGCCGCAAAATGCCAGCCATGAAGGAAAAGGAAAAAGTACTTACCTTGTTGTAGCAAGACTCATTATTCCCTCTTCTGACAGGGCTGGAGAGAGCAGTTTTCTTTAATACCAAGGTACTTCAATTACTTTTGCAGCACAAATACATTCCTCTTATTTTCTGCTTCTTTGGCTATAGAGAAAAGAAAGGATCGCTGTCCTGGATTGTACAGACCATGACTATGTTTTGCTCTCCACATGAATTTGAAGCCTATGTCTTTGCAGGCACAATTTTTCAGTCTTCAACTGAAACACTGCATATTGCTTTCATCAGGTCCTGTAATACTTTTAGCTATAACATTGTCATGAGTGTTGAATGTACTCAGCCTTGTGCTAAACCTGAGAAGTTTGTTCACTCCTATGGACTACTGACACTGCAAATAACACCTAAATTCTCCTCTAGGTAATGCAGTAAACACAGAAGTGGAATCTCTGTTCATCTGTATATATCCTTTAAAATTATCACTGCAGGTAAGCTAGTAAGAAAGTAATGTTCTCATGATTTTTACTTGCTCTTTTCTATTTACCATTTAACTTTTACATATAAACAAACTTGTAAAATGAAAGTGCAAAGTTAACTTGACCAAGCAGTTAAATACCCTTCTCTGCTTTTGTTAAGCTAAAGGTGATTTAAGAGGAATCCTGCTAAGAGGTGAAAAAAGACTTTGATATCACCATAACACGTATGTCTGAACACAGAGGTAAGATTCAATATTGAAGCTTTTTCAAAATATCACTACAAAGCAGACACAGTACAGATATAATAGAACAGAGAGCAAATGTCCTTTCCAGCAGAAAATGCAATGTTCATTAATTCATATAAGCAAAAGAATGCAGCATAATTCATCTTACCAACAGCTTATTATGTGAGCATAATGCAAAACTTGAAGTGCCCTAACACATTGTAAAATATAAAGTGATATAAATGAATATAAAGACCAAACTGGGAAGTATGTTACATAAGAGTTAGCATAATAATTATGAGGTGAGCCATATATATGCATTTATTATCAAGGACACACAAAACCTCTTGGATCTATCCTTGGTTTTTTAATATGGCTCTGTTATGTTAAGGGCAGAGAGGTGAACTGTGCCAACAGACAGGCAAGCATGGGTACGTGCATGACAAATCTATGACAGGCTGAAAATTTCCAAAGTATTCACATTTGTCTTTTAACATCTGAATTGATATTTTCAACACCCATGTTTCCATCCACCCACAGCTGAAAACTAACCAAAAGCTTTCAAGACACTTACTGTAAATATTTCTTTTCAACTGCATAGTATGTGAGTGCTCCCATGGTCCAGCTTTGACAAATGTCTTGAATAACACTTGCAGTGACAGAAATGCAAGAGTAAACAGTGTGAGTAAATCATATTGCACAAAATTATCTGGGAGGATATTTGCCCCAAATTATTAGTGTTAAAGTGAATCATCAGCTGAATTAAATAACTGAGAAATTACAGAGACTTCTGAAACAAAGACAGACTGAAAAGTATTATTGAAGCACAAACATTTGTAAGAGAGGGGAGATCTGGGAGGTGACACAGAGGTGGTCAAAACGTGTCTTGGTGCTGCTGCAAGTTGTCACACAAGCAGCACAGCCTCTGCCAAGGCCTGACAGAGCATCTTCATCATCAGACACCATGAGCAGTCACACTCCAACCAGGAGAATGAGACCTTGGGGTGCAGCAATTAGGCACCCAAACCTGGAGAGGGCACACACCACTCAGGGAGGGTGGGGAGCTCATGGGGGAAGGGGCTCTGAGCCCATCCTACTGGGGGTAGGATGAGTTACGAAGGGTGTTTCGAAACTTGTGGGCATTTGTTAACATTTTGTGTCTAGTTTTGTGGATTACCTGGTATTGATTCTTAGTACATAGTCCACTGATTGTTAATTACATGTTGTTAAGTATTCAATAAAGTGATTTGATCCTGATTTGGTTTAGAATATGTGATCTAAGCTCTGTGAAGTATAGTTTCACATATCTCAATATTCTACTTCTTTTCTCCCTGACATATCAGCTGGACGAAGTTTATAAATACGCACTCCTAACAGTAAAAAGAAAAAAAAAAGGAAAAAAATTCAGTTCAAAAGTTTTCAGCTGGTGGTAGTGGCACTTTCTGTGTACATGATACCACACACTTCACAAGATTACTTTGAAACCTGAGAACCAGCAATCCCTAAATTCCATCTGTTACAGAGAATCATATAACTAACTTTACACTTTTTTACAATTCCATAAAAATTATTTAGCTATTGCTCGAAACACTTCCAGGAAAAGTTAAATATCAGCAGTGTTAAGGAAAGCTCTCTGTCTGACCATTCAGGAGCCACAGTCCCACTCCCACAACCTGACCTGGGACCGAAGCCCCTTTGCAGCTGCACCCCCACACTCACACAGTCAGATCAGGTTTCCTTACCCCAGGTTTCCCACAGCAAAGTCTCAGACATCCAGATCCTTCAAATGATTTAATCTTGTTGCAATAACTAAATAACAGAACAGCTTGAGCTGGTGCCTCCAAGGAGGGACCCCAAAAAAAGGAACCCCCGAGCTTTTATCCCCTCACAGTCTAAGTGTGTGATAGTCTGGGGTCCTCAGCTCCTGCTGTGTCCCTGAGGGTCCCTCAGCAGGTCCCCGAGCCCTTTGCCATGCAAAGGATCAGCAGCTGTCTCGGGCTCCCACTACCCAGAGCTCAACCTGCAGCTTCCACTGCAGCTGCACCCTGAGCTGCCTGCACCAAATGTATTTCTCAACAGTTAGTAACTCTATTTGCAGTGGACAATTCAGAGCATTTAAGTGAAGAATATTTCAGGTTCTTGAATGGGAACTAGTTCTGGAGGCATGTTACGTAATCTTTCTGGGAAAAATCTGTCTCAGTTCAATTTTAGGGACTTCTGTGAACTAATTTAACTGCCATGATTTCAGCTTCCCCACCACTGAGGAGGATGCAGTAACACTTGCTTACCTTCAGCTCCGAAGTTAGTACCCTTTAGCTGTCTTCTTCAGAAGAATCCAGAACAGCCCATGAGTTCCCTGGTTCCCTCATTTAATGACTGAGTAGATTAATGAATTCACAGAATTCATTAAAACTAGTTAAGAGAGAAGAGTAATGGGAATAATTGACTAAATCCTAGCTTTTGAAAATATCCAGGGCTTGATTCATGACTAAGGACAGCTTTGCATGAGGTGGCAATCCTACAGTCCTGCTCCAGCTGACTATAGGGAAAGTGCAACTATTTGTGTGGCAGCTGCTGAATAACCACAAATTACAGCCTGCTGTATTACAGAAACCCAGAGGGCAGTCTTGGTTTACCTCAATACCCTGGGCTCTGAAACCATGATATTTCAACTTTTGCTCATTGTGCAAATACCCAAACAGCTCAGTGAATTCTGTTTCTGACACAGAGGGTGAGCAGGGGGGTAGGAGCTGCGACATCAATCTTCTATCATGTGACTTGCACTTGCAATAACCATTTAAGTGCATGAAAATTTCAAATATTTATAGAGCTACTTGTTTTTAATGAATTAATTTCAAATTAATATAATTTATTTCTAGTTTCCTCCAGATAATTTATTCGCCATTCCCAGATTTGTCATATGTTGGCCCTTTGTTTTTCTATACTCCATATCTAATATTTCCCAACTCAGATAATGATTTTAATTGCAGTTATATACTACTAATACATACTACGACTAAAATAATGCATTTTCAAAGCTGAAAATTATTTCATCTATGGCAAGTTGTCAGTTACAAGTGCTTCTCACACTACATCTTTTTATATCATTCTCATGAAATCAAAATGGGATTTACTATTAGAGTTTTCCCACACATTCAGAAACTTACTTCTTAATCCTACAATTACAACACATTTGTACAACACAACATAATATCACATTTGATTATTGTTGAAGAAGGACAGGCTTAATTATAACAGTTTTGGTAAATCCAGTGTGTTCTTCGTGAATTATCTCTCACACTGACAAAATTTTCACACAGTTGTCAGGGATGAAGGCCGAGACAGATCACATGGATGTCCTCCACATCTCCCTTCCTTAAACAAAGCAGAGGGAGGGGCCTGGAAACCTAAATACCTGTGTGCAACTGCTCATTGTCTCAGCTATTAGTACAATCCTGTTTATGCTGATCCCATTCAGACAGGAGAGCTTTCAGAAGACAGTTTCCAACGTGAATATAAAACTAATAGAACAGGTATTGTGAATCTAAGGTAGTTTAGAAGTGCATGGCAACTGTAGTGTAGAATAGATCTTTTTAATAGCACCTGCAAATCACCATCCACAAGTATTTATTCTCACATCTCTGCAATGCAGTGCTTTTCAGAAAGAAACCTTGTGATTATCTCAGTCTGGGAGCTACATTAACAGTTTATCAACAGGCTTAACCACCATGCAGTATTCATAGGCAAACTCACCCAAGCAAGTTTTGGAAACAAAGGCTAGAATTTACTTTTTTTCTGACTCTAGTACATCCTAGTGTGATCTTCAACAAAATTTTCAGTCTAAATTTGGTGAGTTAAAACTGAGTTTGACCAAGACTGCAGCAGAGAGAGCAAGCACAATATTGTTAAGAACTGAATTTTACAGTACTCACTTTCTGAAAACAAAATGGGGAGTTCTAATTGGGAGGGGTGAGGGGGTGTTTGGGGTTTTGGGGGTTTCTTCATTGTTTGTTGGTTTGTTGTTTGTCGTGGTTTGTTTTTTGGGGTTTTTAGTTTGGTTGGTTGTTTTTTTTTTTTTGACAGAGGAAGCAACAGAAACTTTTTAGAGGGTTTTAGCCACATTTTGTAGCTCGCACTGCTGTATTTGGTATTCAGGCAGAACATAATTTTAGATCCAGAATATAGGATAACTAAAAGTAGGCATAGCAAATTTGAAACACCACTAGTCTTAGTTCTAATCCATTCTATGTCTTGCAGTTTATGACATTTCCCAGAAGCATCAGCTACAGCTTTACCATTCAAACTGAAAAGTAAAAGCAATGCAAATTATGCATCTGAAAACTCAACTTTTTTTCAAAACCTACTATCTTTGGTGAATAAAATTATGACTCAGGTGAAAAATGTACTACATTAAAATATCATAAAGTAATGTAAAAATAAGTTTGAATGAGAAGAACTCTTGCATTGGACTGATTATGATTAGCTTTGCCAAGCAAAGTAATCTGCAGTGGAAAATTGGAAGGAAGGAAATGAACATCTCATCACATTTCCTTCCTAAAGATGATATCAAAGCTGCTCCATAAAAACAGATTTTGAAAAAGTATATAAACAACACAGACAGAGGCAAGTCTATTTGCAATTCAGTATTCAGCTCTTCAGCAAAGTATGTCCAGACAAGAAACAATAGTTGCTACTTGATCGCTCCAAATTATCAACTACTGACTCAGGCAGTGTCTTCACTAGAAAAAGGACAATAACAGACTTAAACCTAATCTGTTAAAACCTGTACTTGTCCTTACTGACAGAGAAAGAAAATAAAAATTACACCTTTCTTCCTTCCGGTTTTATATGTAATAATTATGGCAATGGAAGGCATTATGATCTCAAGGAGCATCCTAATAAGGATTGCCACCTGATAGTGGCATCATAGTTACTACAACATATGGGTTTTTAGACATATATTAACTTAGTGTCCTAGTGATCCCTTCTGCAATTTCTATTTAAATGGGATTTTTGCAAGGCTACTGAAGGTAGTCGAATGTTTCCGCAGGTCACAAAGGACAGACATAAGCACATAAGTGATACTGCTGAGGTCTCAGGGTGGTATTCATCCCATGACATTGCATTTGGCAGATGATTTATGACTACAGAGATCCTTTGCCTCCACTTATAGCTCATTCCAGCATTCCTCCATTCTTCCTACTCTGCAAATGAAGCGCTGTGAATTGCTGCTTCATCATCCTGACACTCTGCACCAGCTCACTGCATTGTCTGCCACAGCTACCCAAATTTGAAAGATACTTCTGCTGCCTTGGGGCTCTATCAATACACATCAAGGTAAAAGGAAAGGAAGGAATAAGATTTTTTCACACATAGGTAATACATTGATTCTGTGAACACAAATTCCATTTGTAAAACCCCTGTATTCGCTTCCACATTTTTTCAAAAGGATTACCACCAAAAGGATTTCCAAGCACCACAAACCTTTTAAAATCCTGCCTGAAGTTCATTATAGTCTGTAAATGAAAATCACACCTCCCTGAGAACTTCCACTGTACATCAGTCTCATTGCAGCTACAAAAATTCTGCCAGAAATTATTTTAATGGCTTTCATCCTCTACATAAACATTTCCTTCTCACAAATTGTGTCTCTTATATAAAATCTGGTTCGAGAAATAATCTGGTTTAGTCTGGGAAAATAAACAATAAACATCTTTAATCTTAGCGCAGTATTAAGAAGTGTGACATTTTGGTTTTATCTACGTATCATTCATAGTTAATTTGAAACAAAAGGATTTTCATACCAACACTTTCACCCCTGAAAATGATACATTGCATTGTAGATGTGGTAAGCAAGGCCTAAGTTGATACAAGGAAGCCATTAGTTCCTTATTAGACTGCACATACACTGATAGAGCTAAATTCTTATCCAACCTTGAATTCTCTACACAAAATACCATTTAGGATGTTTCATACACACTGAGACCTGACTGCTGTCATTTCAGGAGTCCCAATCCAATGATCAAAGCTCTTTATTCATCCCTAAATTGGATAGAAACGTGCTAGAGGAAAGTACCCAGTAGCTCCATCTGTGCTTGGCCTTGGCTGCTGCTGCTGTAAACGCTAAGGAGGTTGGCAGGGCAGCTGTGGCAGTGAGTCTTGTCTCAGCACCTGAACTTTGAGAAGGTAGCAGAGGTTATTTCCCCACAAGTAGCACATGTTGCCACGCTAGGATAAATTTCTAAGTGTCTTATTAGCTAAAAATTACAAACTTTGAGCTAATGAATGCTCCTTCTTAAATGGTGTGATGAATTAGAGTCAGTGTTTTCTTTTACACATTAATACGAACACAAAGAAAAATACCATTTTCATTTATGCCATTTGCCACGTTCTCTTACTTAACACTTAATTATCCCAGCAACGTTTATTCTCCTCCTTCACAGCAATGAAAACTGATTATTTAAAAGGAAAACAACAGAATTACACCCTTTCACTAATGTCTATGTCCTGTTTTTTCATTCAGTTCAGAGTATGGAATTTTTCTTTTCCTTTTGGATAAAAAAAGCATCTGAAGGATCAGAGTTAGAAGGAACAGTTCAGTTTTGTATATTCATACATCCACACTTTGCGATACTCTGAGGGAATAAAACATGACACAAAATGCCAGTCCTACTGAAACAAGTAGTGAAATTACCATCTCCTCTTACCAAGACTCTTCCACCTTCTGTTGCCATTTGGGCCTGGTTGTCTCGCCTCTCCTTCAAGTTCACGCTGTCTGCTGGAGTTGCAGGCTTTCCATTCCCTGCTGTAATTCCACATTCCCACTTGTAGGTCTGGAGCCTCTTCTCCCTGAGCAGGCTCAGAAGTTGATACAGAAACAATCTCTCCTGCTTCTTCCCAGTCTTCTTAAAAGAGCATTAACTCTTTTGAGTCATTGACTCACTGATGAGACAATTGACTCCTCTTTTCTCCTGAAAAGAAATTATGTTCGTAACATATTTTAACATGTAAACCCAGAGGAAACAGTGCATTTTGATAACATATGATTCTGACAATTTATTTTAATATGTTCTTACATGAAATACTTCCATCTGCTCAAAATATAACCCAAGACAGACATAACACATTATAAAACAGGTAGACAGAGATTTGAGTCGAAGTGTTCATAGAAGAAAGTACACATATCTTTCTAAGGAATTATTTAAGTATGCTGAACAGTTAAAAATATTTCATACAGCTATTTCAATAAAGCAGTGCAATTAATGCAACTACTTTAATGAACTACTCAAATTCAATCCTGGCTTGAGCTGCTTCTACTGAACATGGCCATCAACAGGGAAAAACAGAGAGGATCTTCATTTCAATTAGCTTTGCATCTGAACCAAGATTATCCCTTGTTTTGTTTGGTTTTATTGAAAGACGTTTCAATTGTTTTATGAAGGACAAAAACTGTGAACAAAATAGTTATTACATTTGTGAAATATTTAATTCTCAAGCAATTAACTGCAGCAGTGTTACCACAAATATGTTTCTTCACTGCTTTGTAGTATCTCAGAAAAATTATACATGTCAGGAAGGAATATCAAAACGAGAAAGATGGACGTTTTGAAATGAAAAGGTGAATATATGAAACTCACTTGTCACTAGAAGGGAAAATAAATCTGAGTAACACCTAATTAAAAGCAGTTTTGAATCAATTTGTTCCTTTTCTCACCTTTCTGTAGAGCTATAGTAACAATCTCTTTAAATGCCTACACATTTTGCAATATTTGCAAATTAACAGAATATTCATGAAATATACCCCCGAAGTTATACCAGGAGACCTTTATATGTAAATAAAAAAACAACAATCAGACTCCTTGAAAGTGTTTGAAATATGTCACTTATTTGCCCACTTATCTAGATCTTATCTTCATGAAATAAAGATGTAAACACCACTGACAGGTGGATATACATTCTCTTCAAATACATAATTCTACAGCCTGTAATCCCATGTGAATGGGGAGACTGA
>NW_008246060.1:7590020-7592739 GCF_000691975.1 Corvus brachyrhynchos
CTCTGACAAATGTGAAAGTTGATAAGGTAAAGGCTGAGGGAACAATGCTGGAATCCTCAGTTTTGCTGGCAGGATTTTGAGCCACAAATATTATTTCTCTTTTGTCCTGTACTTCAGACTTCAGGGGCCCACTAATCTTAGATAATGCATTTTTTGGCACAGTCTTCTGTGAGATGAAATTTACCCTGAAAATAGTAACCAACGAGGTTACTGTTTTCTTTGTGGCTCTGGAGGCTGATTTTACTGGTCTGTTGTGGTTTTGTCCTGTTTAACCTTCCTTACCTTCCTTTGGTTTCCAGGTGGTAGCCTTATTTTTGAAGTTGCTAGAATTCTTTTCCCACTGTGATCCAAGTAATGGGCATTATTTCACAACTTAAATGAATTCATTAAAAGATATAAGGGGAGTTCTCTTGGTGTTCATTAAGCTTCTAATATCTTGTGGGATCTAGGGGGAGCAATACGTTACTTCTCACTGAGAGGGATCTTGACTTTCTCCACTCGCTCTCTATGGGAACTGAAATAACAGCCAACTGTGCTGTGTTTTCTGAACTAATTAGATTTCAACTTACATTTTATTATTTCATTTTCTCTCCAAAGATATAAAAAGAAAAAAGAAAAAAAATCAATGGTCTAGTTATTGTTATGAAGTCTCATGTTAGTAAAGATGCTTCCTGCTGGCTGTAGAGATATTTTTCAGTCTCATGGCAATATTCTTCACCAGACTATTGGGTTGCCTTCCTGCAGCAGTGTACAGCTTACACTAAAAGTGGCTGTCCCTTTTTTTTCAGAGAATCTTTAGGTCTCAAGCCTTAAGTTGCAATAGTCAGTGTATTCATTTTATTTATGCCTTTTCTGACTTTCTGTTTATCCAAGGACTGTAATTATAGCTGAGAAAGAAAGATCAGATTTTAAAAAATAATTTATCACTAAAAAACTTTATTTAAGCACACAGACAAAGCATTCAGATTCCCAAATGAATTAATACAATTAATAAGTGCAATGAATATTCTAAAAAATTTAGAGATGCCATAAAGTCTGCCCTCATATTTTAGGATTTGTTGGAAATTTTCCGTTGAGGAAGGAAAAACAATATGTTCTGCTTTTTGCTCTATGAAATTGCCTCCTGCTGATAGTGCTGAATATCCTGATTTTCAAGAGCACCCTGAGGCTTGAGGGTCACCTGAAAGTGAAACAGCTACACAGCAGAACCAACCCTCTTACAAACTAACTTGGAGAATATGCCATTTCATATGTTCATTCTGCTCTCTTGGAATCCCTTTTCTGATGCCAAGTGTTATCTCATCCAGAGTTCCATTTCTTCCTGGAACCTGTGCTTGAGACTTTTAACTTGTAATGTGACCAAATTGCACATCTATAGACAGGGAAAAGAACAAATGTAGTTCTAGGCCAACATTTCTAGGTAGGCTCCAGTCAAAGAGCAATTATTTATCTAACTCTTCACCTAGAGCTCAATTGAATTAATGCTCCAACAGGTGATTAAACTCCTTCCTATTTCATTCTACAAAATGCATCCTCTACTCGCCAGAGAATATTACAGAAACTAAGAACATCTCAGCCTGTTCTTACAAAGTCAAGATAATCCAAATCACAAATAGCTAAATGAAAGGCTCCACACAGCAGCAAAATCCAACACCCAGCTCTCTCACCGCAGCCCTGAGAATTTCAAAAAGGGTGCATAGAAGTATGAAAAAAAATCTATGTGTGTCGTACCACAGCTTATAAACTGGACAAGCTATGGCACTGCAGTACAGGACATCTGATGTGTTCTTAATAGGGCTTGTATTAAGCAAGAAAGGCAGCAAGTTGGATACCCATTTTTACTATAATTAAGCATTCTTTGTTAATCAACAGTGAAATTAAACTGTGTCTTCAGATCATGGAAAAATTAAGTGGTATATTTCATGTGCATTGTCAAAAAAAAATCACTTTGATGGGAAAGCCATAAGAAATAAAATTCTATTTCCATTACGTAGTTTTACTGTTTTCTGCTAAAAAGAAGAAATATGTTTGGCTATGAAAACCTTCAAGAGTTGTTTTTACTCTGTGTAAATGGCAAAGTTGTAGAATCTCTAAATTAAAAATAAATCACAAAACTGCTAGATTTGTACAGGCAAAAAATGCATTAAATTTGATAGTTACACACAGCTCAATCTGTCATCTTAAAAACACATTCATTCCTATTTTCAGTATTCATATAAAAGTGGATGTGTTTTGGAATAGTAGAAAAGTTAAACTCTTTTATTGCTTACAAGTTTCACCGACTTGATAAGAATAAAATGAAGGCTGGTATTGATATTCATTGAAAAATAGCAAAGTCCTTTGATTTAAGAATTTCGTATAACAAAAATTTATGGCAACACATTCAACCCATTGTCACCCTGGTGAACTCTGTCCTTTTGACCTGGCTGGGAAATGACTACCAAATGTGGGAAGTTCTCTTATGGTCTCAGTGGACTTATACATCTGAAATCAAACAGGTACTATTTGTTTGACTGACATGGAGATTTGTTCGTTGTTCAGAGCTTGCAACACATGAATTTACAAACAGATATCACTCTAGAACCTGATGACAATCTCTTCATTATACATGCTCCTTTGGTGATTTGGCTGCTGTATATTTTCACTAAAGTATTCAGAGACATAACTCATCTGCAAATGAGATGCCCTTTTCAATTACATTTCTGGAAAAAAAGTTGTC
>NW_008246060.1:7592759-7596780 GCF_000691975.1 Corvus brachyrhynchos
TGGGTTATTTTTCTTCCTGATGGCTAATTTAATTTTGGTTTGCTAGGTTAGTACTCTTCCCCCATACTGTGTTCCTTCAGTATCTACTACTTGAGTGATTTTGTAATTGACTGCCACACTGCTTATAGCTGTATAGGCAAAATTTACTGTGATTAAATCCAAATTAATTACTTCCACCCAAATACTAGCAGAGGAGAATTTGCTTGGGGGCGAAAAAAGGCTTTACATACCTTCAGCTGTCTCAAACAGAAAACTCATAACCCCTCCCAGAAAAAGGGTTTTTAAAAAGCAGACCACAATCTAAAGAATTAAACTGACATGTTTATTGGTGGCTTAATCAGAATTTTGAATTATGTATGACAGGTTGAATCTGATAAATTTGGCAACTCTGGACCAGTAGCCAAAGTCAGCCTCTGTAACAAGTGATCCATGAATGCACAGCGACCACAGTGGACATCCCTCTCAAACTGCAAAAAGATCAGGTGGTAGGGAAAACCGTAAGGGCACAGCTTCAGCCAGAGAGAAGCATTAGGGATTGCAATTCTTTTTCTCCTGGGGCAAGGATCACCGCACTCACTTCCAGGATTGTGCCACGACACCCTTCTGCCTTGGTAGTGTGCTAGAGGAGGTGGAGAGCAGCCATGGGTTGCTTTTGCTTCTGCATTTATATCACAATTTGCAAAGAAATTTCTGGCTTCTAAGGAAAGAATTAGTCTGGATTAGTGGTTACCACAATTTCACAGAGGGCATTTTAACTGCCGGAAACTTCCAGCAGCAAAACCAAGTCCTTTCCTGAAACCATGACCAGGAAGCACATTAAGTTGTACAGCCCGGGTTCTAGCTGGAAGACAACCACCATGATGTACTTTAAATTTTTCAGCAAAACCTTGTGATAGATTGCTTCTGGAAAAGGACTCAAAGGCTTCACTTGTAATTTGTGCTTGGTAAGAGGCATTTGTGTCACCGTCTTTACAAGTGTCTGCATAGATAAGCATAAAGAATTAATTTTGCAATAAGGGCTCTTACAATGGAATCTGAGTCTGACATTCTTAAGGCATGCTAGAGGATTTAGAAGTAGAAGCAGGCCAGCTGCACTTTCTAAATAAATGAATAATGTAGAAACAATTACTGCTTTCCACAGATACTGCACAGTATAACACACGATTATTTTTTTTTTTTCTTTTTGCAATGTGGATGTTTATGTTTACAATGGCACTTTTCTCTGGGGAAGTGACAGTTATGACAACTGAGGACAATGTGCTTTGCAATTATTGTACTACAATGGTAAAAAAGAGGAAAAATCAATGAAACCAATTAAACTACACTAACTGTAGTGCCCCAATCCAAACATCCCTCTGTATCCAAGCTTTCCTCTTAGAATCTACAGTCAAGACTCCAGTATTCGAATATCAAACCAAAACAAGCGACAGTGGCGCTGTTCATACTGACAGGAATAATCCCATTCGTTAAAACCTGCTGTCCTTAATCTGTTATTTATGCAGTTGGTAAAAGAGCTTGTTTGAAATTCAGTTTGGCTGATTTGAAAACAGGATTCTGAGAGGAAGCATTTTCAGTGGCCTCCAAGAGCAATTGGTAAAATGTGAATACACCAACCAGTTACAAACTTCTTTCCTTCCTGTGAAGCTTTCCTAGTGCAAATGTAACTGGAAGGAGTAGAGGAAGGTATTTCCCTGAAAGTATAAGGTGGGTCCATACTTGCCACTCATTCCTTATTTAAGAAGAATGTTGATTGCTATGTAAGAAGTGTTCTTTCTACTGGGTAGAAGCATTTTTACACTAAGTTCAAACACAGGGAAGCAAAATAAAAAACAAAACCAAAACAAAAAATACTGCCTTATGCAGATTAGGAAGCCATATTCTGTAAACTTAAATAATGCAGCAACTAAATCAGGTGTAAAGGTCATAACAAGTCAGGTTTGTTCTACATTCCATCTTTACTGAAAGGTTTGATCTATGATATTTTCAGAATGGCTTCTGAAAAAGACATCAGGAATGTAAGGCACAGGGAAGCAGTGAAAAGGTTACATACTAACTGCACATATAAATGCAATTTCCTAGCATTTAACAGATTGATAAGAAGACATTTTCTAGTCAATGTTTCAGCAAGAGGCACAGTAAATAATTAGGAAACCTTTTGCCCTCTTGAGCCTTGAGTTAAATTTAGTGATGTCACCACATAAAAGAAGTTCAATATGTTTTTTGTGGATCCTAGGAAAAGTGATTCATATCACATGAAATGAAAGTGTGTGGCATCTGTCAAAGAGTGAAAGAGATTACAGCACAGGCTAGGATACTCAAAGTGGGAAATATGCTTGGATACAAACAGAAGTTCAGAGTGATGCAAAAAAGAGTGAAGTATGAAGACATGCAAACACAATGCAGTATTTCTGAAGCTCATTTCAGACAGCATTTTGGATCTTCTAATGCTTTGCGTTCTCTGATGTTTCCAAAACCTCAAAATTGAGTCATAAGAAAGGATAAAAAGCTCCTGACCTGAAGAAGTGGTGGGAGCAAACTATGGAATCTAACGTAAAAATGGGTAAAAAAAAGAGTAGCTTTTTCCATGGATATATAAAGAATGTGTTATTAGCTGCCCTTATTACAACTGTTTTTCATTCTCTGAAATCAAATTTCTATATCAAAGAATTAGGTCAGAAACAGGACTTTTTCTTTTAAAACAAATACATCATTTTACTGAATGCCTATTCTACAAATTCTTCACAAGTTATACTAGAATTTTATACAGGAAGAAAAGAACAAGCAATGGAATTATAGAATGCAACAAAATTTCAAATTTGTGATATCTTTCGTAACCCAAACAGGTGACAAATTTTGGATGGCATTCCTTTGTGTCCAAGTACCTGAAAGTGGATGAGAAGTGACGCATGCAAACCTAGTTTGTCCTGTGATAAGAACAATGACAAAAAAGGGGTGACAATGCAATGCTATTACCATGAAACATTAATAACGCTAATTCTGTGCTACTCCTGAAAGATGATAATCCTTTCCTACAGTCACATCCTATTTACAGTCATTTTGCCTATGACAGTCCTCTTGCTGCTGATACTGTCTGATAGCAGGAAGCCATCTGAGACTTCATGGACCTCTCTCAGTTGTCTATCAGTTGTCATCCCCTCCCCAGTTGTCTATGGAGAGATCATTTGGTCTACCCTGAGTTATGGATGAATATAGTGTTGATAATATGAATGGCCCGTGGCTGTAGAAGCAGGCATAATTAAGTGCACTGTTTCCTTCACTGAGTTTTCTGAAAATTTCTAAAATTCATTGCACCCTGTTTGACTCCTAAGTATTGAGTCAGGACTTCATAAATCTACTAAACTCACGGTAGTAAGGCTAGTATTGAGTTGAAGGCCAATAAATTCTTAGCTAATCCACTAATACCTCTCTCAACCAGCTCTCATGAGACAGATCCAGCCGGCAAACAATCAAGCATTTCCCTGAACGCAGAAAGATTTTATCTAAAGTAGTGTAAATACATCATCACTACAAATTAAATCTTGGCCTTCTTGATAAGCAGTAAGTAAGTTAAGAAAGTTGATTCTAGCTAAGGATTTGAAGCACTTCTCCCTCCTCCCAGGCCTTCATGTTTAACCTTTAAAACTTAATACAAAAATGAATACTAATGCTTTTGTATTACTCTGCGTTTTCCCACTAGTGAGGGATAACTGAGATAACACAACACAAGGTATTATGTGATTTCTCTAATGGTGACAATAATGGTTTCAAGCTAGGAAAGGTATTTCCAAGTTAACTGTGTCATAGGTTAGCAAGCATAGTCCCGGAGGGGACGTCCTTGCTAAGGGGTGCTTACAGTTTCCTCTGGGAACTGATAGAACCTATCAGCTGGCCAGTTTGAATATGGACAATTCTCTAAGCCACTTAAAGTTGTGATCACCTCTGTGATCCACATTTAAGAATAGACAAACTCCCCCTCCAAGCTCTCTCTCGTTTCCGGCGCTGGGACAGGTGGCTGCGGGCC
>NW_008246060.1:7597497-7611189 GCF_000691975.1 Corvus brachyrhynchos
GCTGTCTCGTTGTGATTGATGTTTTCATAGCACGAGCAAGAAGAGACTTCTCTTTCTAAATGGACTGAACAAGGTTATTATGGAAGTGGTAAACAGACTGAACATCTCAAGGGTTGTCTTTTTACATTGTCAGTGGGAGAAGGGAGGAAGGTGGGGGGAGGAGGAGAGTTCTGAAGGTGGTATAATTTTTTTTCTTCCCTCTTTTAGGTCTGTTAATAAACTTCTTTATATTCTTTCAAGTTTGGTACCTGCTTTGCATTTCTCCTAATTCTTATCTCACAGCAGATAAACAGTAATGAGTATTTTGGACCAAATCACTACACTGTTGCACAGAAAAATGCAGACTACCCACCCAGCATGTGATAAAATCATTGATTTCTCCTTTCCAAGCAAAAATATCTTTGACTTCATCTTCAGAAGCAGGAAGTTCTTTAGTGAGGCTTCATATTTCAGAGTATTCTTAGAAAAGGATTTAATTAATTATGGGCAAACACTGAAGTTCTATAGATACAATTATATACGTTCGTGAATGTGTGTGTGTAAATTTACACTGAAAACATAAATTAGCAGCACTAGATCTCCAAATGTATTGAGGACAGCATAAACCTCTCTCCTTCACGAGACTGAAACGGTTTCTATTCACTCACAAGAGTCTGACGGAAGGTAGGAACCCACTTCTCAGCCTCATAAATTGAGCGGGTTATTAGGCAAGCAGTTCAAAGCAATTCAAAGGCTCTCATTTCATTCTCCCCACCCCTACATGCAAAGCTCTCATTGTGGCACTCCATGATCCCAGGCACTCACACCCCCCTCTCCACGGCAAACCCTGTAATGACAAGTGCCACTGCCCCAGTGCACCCACAGGCAGCAGCTCCACAATGTGCTCTGGAGAAGAGCGGCCCATAAACCCCCAGGACAAAGCCTGATAATGAGTGAGATGCTTTATATGCAGTGGGAAGTAACAGTAGAAATAAACTACTCATAGAACCAACTGTTGAGACACAGTACACAGAGGATACAAATATCAGGAGATTAAATCAACTCCCAAGTAAGGATATCTTGGCAAGTAACCGGAAATTAATCCCTCATAGCTTGCTGGAAGCCAGTCTACAGCAGCAAAAATGACTTGGTTTGGGTTATTTTTCAGCTGAATTAATACAGAAACAGTTATTCTCAAGAGGCTGAGGTGGGATAGAAAGTGAGCTTAAAATCTGAATTCTCTGGGAAAAAAAGGCTGAAAAAAAAAGAACAGGTCAATAATATTTTTTTAAAATCTATAATATAAAGAAAATTAAGTCCTGAATAATTTGAAAAATCTGAATCTAAGGCTTCTCATGGATACATCCTGGCCTAGAGAAATTAGCATATCTCCAAAGAAACAGAGACATAAAAAAATGGCAGGATCTGGGCCCTAGAAACCTGCTTTATGTCAGTCCTGGGGAGAAAAAAATAGTTGCTAAGAACACCTTTCTCAAAACAAGTACTGACAGGTTAAAGAAAACATTCAGTTTCCACTGTTCCTTCCCAAAAAAAGAAGTGCTCACATAAACACCCATACATTAAAAAGGCAAATAATCAAATCTGTGCCAGTTCTGTAAATTTCTGACATCTCTTGTCTGACAAACATGCACAGCAATGCCACAGAGCACTGGAAATTTTTCAAATTTCAATGAGGAATTTAAGAGATTCCCCAAAAAATATTTTTTCTCACTTTCTCACACACACAAGTGTTCCACCTCTTTCTCTCCTTCCTCAACAAAATGGTTTCTTTTCAAGTGAGATTATTTTCATAGCTCTCTGAAGTTATGATGGAACAGACTGAGCTGCTGCTTCATTTCCTGTACATCCTCTATGTGGACTCAGCATTTTGAGAAGAAACTGAGAAATAAACAGTGACAGCCATGGCCTGCCTCCTTGTCCTTGAAGGGTGATACTGTACAGACTTAATGCAACATGACTTTCCGTAGTGCCTGCTTTGCTTGATGTCAGAGAGGAGTGCCTGGTTTTGTCCAGTCACTCCTGCATGCTTGTGCGACTTTGTGTCAGACGCTTATCCAAGTCCTACAATGGTTTGTTTGCCTTGAAAGTACTTGATCTTCGAAGAATGTGATAATATCAATTAAAAAAAAATAAAGTTAGGCTGCAGAGTGATGGAGAACTCTCTAAAATACTAAAGGCTTTTAAAATATGAACAAAATAAAAAGAAATTTGGATTTTTTTTTTTTTCTTAAAAAATATTTCAAATGTTTGGGCCTACTATGATTTATCTAGAGGAATAGCAGCAGCTCTGCAGATGTACCATAAATATTGCTAGCTGTCACACAGAAATAAGGAGGTGAGTTATTGCTCCTCAATCCCTTAAAAAAGACATATAATATAGTCTACACACTCCAGCTTCAAGGAAGTTCATAGAGTACTTTTTGTTCTTTAAAGTGAGAAATACAAAGCTGGGTGAAGTCCTTTCAGGGTTGTTTTTCTTTTCTTGTTGTGAGATGCTTGCTTCCACTAATACTACAAGGTAACAATAATTGTTCATGCATTAGCAGCAAACAATCAAATTATTTCACAGCTATCTGCAGTACAAATGAATATTTTCTTCTAATTAAACCACATGAGTGTTAATAGGCTTCTAGAGGTACTGTCCTGCAAGTAACTTGGTGTCCTGGGTTGCAGTGTATTCTATTACCATCCTCAGGAGCTGTTGAAACCAGGTGGGGCAGTGTTTCCTTGCCTCCTCCCCCCAGACTATCTTTCTGTTAATTGCCCATCATTGTCCTGCCGCCTGACTCAGAGATAACTCCCTCCGGACTATCTTCTGTTAATGAGCCTAATCAATACTTGGCCTCATGACTCATTACCCCATTGTGAGATGCTCCACCCAGAGGGAGGAACCAAGCATCCCATCGTGGATAAGCTGAGACTGAACACCAGAGAGCCCCTTTTTTCCACTGGATTTCCAGAGGACAGGAGCTACGCAGCCACCACTGGACTTTCTGAGGAAGAGCAGACCTTTTCTACAGGACCACTGCTTCAGGAGGACTGCAGCCACCATTCTACCAGACTGCTACCACCACCCGGGACTCAGGTTGTATCTTGACTCTGTCAGTTTGAACCAGTGTTTTCTTTTAGGGTTTTTTTTTTTTTCCCCTTTTCTTTAATTTCCATTAAATTGTTATTCTGACTTGGTGCCTCCCACTGGTTTGTTTTCAAACTAGTACACTTGGTGAGACTTGAAGACAGGAAAATTCCTTTATAAGACTATTTAAGGATATATAGGTGGATATTTATGATTTATGACAGGTTATCACATAGTTGCAATGGAACTCTGTATTGTATTTACTTGAATACCTGAAGAGTTTGATAGCGTTGAAATTACTGCAGTGATTCCATAGAAAACAGTTGGTCTGGTCTTCTATTTAAGATTCTCAAGCTGATTTACACCAGTAAAGAGAAGGAGAAGCAGACAGCCTCTGGACAGATGAAAACACATAATTAAACCTTGAAATTTTACCGTCATCATATCCTTACATTCCTTGAGCTCTTTTTTCTTTCAGTCTAGCTGTCACTCCTTTAGTTTTCTGTATCCTTGCTAAAAGTAAAAAGTATTCATTATGAAGAGAGACCTTTTATACCATTTAGTCCAATGGCTCTACTTTGCAAATATCACTGCCACTTAGTCTGAGTAGGATGGGAGGTTGTAAAATACAGTTTTTTACCAGTGATATCATCTTCTTTTCCACACAATTAATCTATAAATAATTAACATGAGTCGTCACCCTATTTAGAGGCTGGCATTGCTGAACTTCCATTCCTACAGAATATGCTCAGAGAAGGATGAGCCTTCAGAGCATGTCCCTTCTTGCTGCAGTAAAAAGGGCAAAAACGCTGGGAGAGAGCCATGAAAACCTGACAATATTGCACATTATGTACTTCACTACAACACAAAGAGAAGCTCACAGGTGGTCAGTTTGTCACGCATTAGAAGTTTGGTTGCTTAAATGGGATAGTGCAGGATATTACAGTGAGACACTTTAATATTCTGTGACCAGTTAAAGGAGCTATTTTGACCCTTAAACCACTGGAGTATGGGAAGAGAATTGTGCTGTATCAATCTGTATGAATCTGACACAGTGACAGGAAACCTAAACAGTGCCTAACAGGTAGAAGCCAGCCTTTAACATCACTCGTTCTAGGCTATGAAAAACTGCATGGTTTCTTTGCTTCTCCTACATCAGATACCCCATAAAACTGAATCAATGACACCAAATCAAACAGGAACTCTTGAGGAATTTTTTTACCCATGTAATTGACATTATTATTAGATTAATAAAAACCACTAAACAACAACAAAACACAAATTAAAAAAAAAGTCTGGATCCATTCACACTAATCTAATGAAGGAGCTTAATACTTGTGTGTTTCTTATAAGTTACTTCAGCTGTCACTCAGCATTATCTGTTATGAAAACACATTCTGCATTTCCCACCTGTAGTGGTAGATTATTAGCACTGTCATCTTTGTGTAATCATGTAAAACTCTGCACCTTAATTTATGCTTCAATAAAGCTACTATTTTGTCACATGAATAAGTAAGTCAAGAAATCACAAATTTGAGACAAATCCATGACTCTTGCAAAATATCCTTCTCTTTGGTCTAAAGCTGTGGTTGATTACCAGAGACATACATCATGGAGAACAGCGGGCATTAGGAAAGTGTCTGTTTTCCCAAACACAATTCTTACAATGCAACAATACTGCATGCACCTTGTAAAAACTATGTAAAAAATACTATTCTTTACCTTTTCAGTGGAAGAAAGAGATGTTAAAAGCCATAATAGCTTACATTTGTAGCTTTAGTCATCAATAAAATTCACTTGAAAAAATTTGTCTAGATGAACTTTGCTCCCAAGGGATGGACAACAAAGTTGGTTTTGTCAACACAAACTCTCCAAGAATCTTGAAGAAAAGTTGTTCAAAGCATTATAACAGTAAACTAGACAAATATTAGTCCTATTCTCCTTGAAATTTTGGGTGTTTGAGCATTAATCACACAAAGGACAATGATTTCAAATTGCATTTAATTTTTAAAACTAAGAGGAATTCAGAGAAAAATAAAAGTATTAAGTGATTTATACTGTTAGATGTTATTCTTCTAAATGATATGCTTACTTGGCTTTTTTTGTTTAAATATTTCATGTAATTTCTCTATTGGATGGGTTATTTCTTTGAAGTGCCACCTAACCAATTATGAAGAGTATAAAATCATATCTTTGGTCTTAACCACTAGACCCCTCTTTCTAGATAATGAGGTTTTTTTTCTATCAAATAAACCAAAACCCTGTTGATGTACTTAAGCACAGCAATATAAATGGCTATAGGCTGGTACTAAAATATTTGTCCTTCTCTCCAGTTTCCTTTAGGGCTACAGACTGAGGTAATAGCTTTTGAATAAAAGGTCTAGACTAATACAATCTGGGTAGATTAAAAAACAAGTCTCATAAATCAGTTTTCCAGTGATGTTTATTTTATCATTGTTCCTGATTCTTGTCATGCAAACATTAGTCTTGTAGGATGTATCAGCTTTTGTTAAAGCCTTGATTTATTTCACATAAGAGAAAGAAACCTGTCATTGCATTAAAAGTTAATGGACTCTTAAAAAAATCTCTTTAGTTTGCTATGCAATTTTCTAAAATTCAGGCCAGTAAGGGCCCAAATAACCCTGGGTTTGTATTGCAATAACATCTTAAATATATATAATTATGTTCTCCATTAATTCATGGGGTTTTCAGTGTTGTTTAAAAGAGCTCAGATTAAACTAAAAAAATGGTTGGAAGGAAACTTGAAGGTGACATTGAATGTAGCTACCCCATGGATGAAGGACTAAGAAGTGGAGAAAAAAGGTTGGGTTTCACTGAGCTCTGGGTGGCAGTAGAAAAATCTCCCAACAGCCAAGCTTGCTGGTGACTGCAACCAGTAGTAGCATCCAGCAGTTGTAATCCATCTAAAACCTCACGTAGCTCAGCTTAACAGGAACAGAAGCAAGGCCCACTTCTCAAGGGCTGGAGGCAGGCAAACCTGATGGTGGGACCACTGCCATTTCATTTCCAGGAGTCTGTTTCTGAGTGAGAACTGCCAGATGAACAAATCTAGAACACGAATTCTTCAGACACCTCAGGGTAGGTGTAACAGAAACAGTGGAAGCATAATCTCCCTAAATGTGTTGGGCTAGAAATGGAACCACTTAGAAGCTTGGTCCTGTAACTGTAATTGTTCTTGGACCAATATCTTGTGCAGTGTTGGATACTCTGACTTGGTAGTTTTCTCAGTGGTTCAGATAGCTACTTCTGTATGGCCTTTTGCTAGGGAAACCTGTGCCCTTGAGAAGAGAGACCACTGATCCTCTACAAATGTGCATTTTTGGGATATACATAAAAACCCTCATCATGACAAATGCACAAGACATGTAAAAAAAATCATTTCTAGTCCATTTCTGCCTGCTGAAACTCATATCTCTAATACAAAATTACCATATAAGATAAAGTGATTTAAGTGACATTACCAGGCAAGGCTGTGTCAGAAATGGGAAAACAATGTCAAGTTCCTGATCCCAGTTAAGTGAATAAACTTCTAGATTATGTATTTTCAGTTGTCTAGTATGTTAGGTCACCTTATTTAACATCTAGATAAACACATCTTACCCTGAGGAATCAGATCACACGTATGAGGGAAGAATGAATAAGTTCAAAGTTACATTTTTCAGCAGAATTAAGTCTTACCTGTTGTGTTTACTGTTCCCTCTAAATATTTGCATGAATCATTAGAAGTGCACTTTATAAGTTACTTCAGTAACATTAAATTTGAGGCCAACCATGCAAAAGGAATAATATGCAGAATGGTACATGGCCTCCAGGACTAAGCAAACTCCTTCTGCATCTGGCTGTACACGAATTGTTTGTAAAACCTGATTTAGGTTTGTATTACAGTCCTTGCAAGGCTGTCATGTCAAAATATTGATGTTATTCTAAAATGCCATTAACCTGAGGGTGTCCCTGAGGGTGCATAATGCACAAAATTAAAAGGTCAATAATGACTTCGCAGCAACACCAACAGCCCGGTTCTCCAGGGCTGTTAAGCTTCTATGTCTGCCTTAATTTGTGCCAAGAGGATACAAAATGTTACAATTGGCATCAGTGACTAGGGAATACTCACTGGGTCATGGACCATGAACTCTTTTCCTGGGTAAATTACAGAGTCTTTGTGTGCAAGTGCCCAAAGTGAAAGCCCTATTGCCTCTGATAAACCAATTACAGGGTGCTCACAATATTTCATTTTGCTTTCCATCAATGGCCAGTTGCACTATTTAGCCTTAGAAAGTAGTAATTGACCAGCTGTCTGATTGCCATGTATGCCTTGGACTCTCGCACCTGGGAAGCCCCAAAGAATATAAGGCCACTAATTTTGAAAGTTCAAAGGCTCCCTCCATAATGAAAAAGCAAACACAAGAGTAATTTTACTGGCTGTCGTTCTTGTTGGATTACCTTATGCCTCGAAGCCCCGCATTACTCTGTTTAGACTGACAATGCAACTTGTGATTAGATAGTAAATTTACTGTTTGAATAGGATGAGCACCAGAACAGCAGAAAATGCCATTGACTGCAGTTGCAAATTCCAATAAAGTCTGGCATGCTCCACTGCCTATGAGCATCTCTGATGTAAAGAACTGTAGTTAAGCTTTCACCTTGCATGCTGGTCTAGAATTCAAAGAAAGAAAGGAAAGAAATCATCATAAGAAGCCCCAGCTGTTGTTCAGATTGTAACAGCTTTACTCTTGGTGAGACAAAATGTTCAGATGCTTCTCAGTATTGACTTTTTCACTCAATTTCCCTCTTCTGACCCCACTCTTTTAAAGATATTACCTACTGTGCTGCCTATGAAACACAGTTCAGGATGGAAGTTTGTTTGTGTAAGAGATTCAATGTCTTCCAAGTGAAAGGAGCATAGAAGAAAGCAATCAGAGCATACAAAACACCTTATTGCAGCAGTTACAGAATAGTGAGACTCCCTAGATATAAATTAGGTGATTTATTATGCAGTGTTGGTAGTCACTGGAGAAGACAGTAATGTAAAAGGAAATATTTTATCATGTTAAAATGCTAAATAAGTGCATTCTTGTTCTTCAGATTTTCATATCTGCTGGCATGGCAGAGTCTGATGACCCTGTGTTGTCTTCAGACTGATAAACAGTGTCCGTCATTGTCCTCTGGTTGAGACTCAGAATCCTTGCTTCAGTTTCCATGGACAAACAAACCAGGAAGTCAGTAATAATTCCCTCCAAATCTCATCCCACTAACATTTTAACTTTACTGAATTACAGTGTAGGCTGAAATGAGTGTAGGCTACATAAAGTCACTGCTCATTAGGGTCAGATGGAAATATATAATTTTCTCAATTATAAAAAAAAAAAAAAAAAGACTAAGCTGATGGAAACATCCTGCCTGGTGGTTAATCAGCCTAATCAGGCTGACCTCTTTTGTGTCTCTATAAATAATAGACTCCAATTCATCCACACAGTGATTTTGTTTCTTTCTTGCACTGTCAGATTTTCAACCTTCCTTCAAAGAACGTGAGTACTGCAACTTCACACAGAATTTCAGTATCACTCTTATCTATGACAAAGAGAGATGAAAGTCCTTCCCTTCTCACCAATCTCCACTGTAAACAGCCAAGGACTTCCTTAAACCTCTTTCCATAGCTTTTGCTTGAAAGCTTACTTTTGTTTATCCACCCTAATACCTGTGTTTCTTGTACAACACACCACTTTAGAGAAAATAGAAAAACTCATATGGAATTTTAATATTCACCCTGCATACCTAATAAATGGATCAAATAATTTTTCTGATCAGGGACAGTAGTTTAGGTGATTACTGACAAAAAGGGCAGAAGCTGAGAGCTCTTAATAATCTCCAATAATTTCTCCTTAGCAACATAAAATACTCTTGACAGTCATGTTTTACAAAAGTCAACATATTAACATGTCAGGGAGGGGATGAAGGGAGAAATGAAGGAAATGCTTTGTCACGAGGCTGCCAAAGAAATCTTTCCTACTTCAACCTCTGCTTATGTGATTTTCTTTTTCAGTTTCTGGCCCAAACAGAATTTAGTATGTTTCTACAAAAATAAGTGAGAACTGGGCTGTATTGAGCATAAATGCTGTACTACTAAAGAGAACTCACATGGGTGAAGACAACCACTTGGATGGCTTATTTATTTCCTGTAGAACAAAGAGAAAAATTATTACCATATATTAACACCATCATTTCTTAGTCTGTTGAAATAATCCAGAACATTATGAGATGAAAAGCAATATCCACTTTCTGTACATATTTCTTTTGTTCTGTATTCTAAAAACTAAAATAGCAAGAAAGTTTTAGTGTCCTGGCCTCGAAAAGGTCACATGGGTCCCCAAAATCCAGCAGCTCTCTTACTTAATGTCTTCTAAATAAAGATGTAAGATAGCTTATATAAGATATAAGATAGCTTATAAAGATATAAGCATAGCTCATCTCCATTTCATAACCTGTCAAATGTTGGTGTCATAGTTTCAGGAATTTAAACCTTAATTTGAGTCCAGGGTGAAATCACTTAATGTTTAAGCAGACCTCACTAGTTAAGTACTATGAACCAGGGGAACCCACAAGGAAATAGATTTCATACACAGTGCATGAAGCATAGAGGTTAAAATGACTGAAGCATGACAGCAACCTCAGAAATATTCTTCCTCATCCTCTCTTTTTCTAAGAGCACTTATTCTCAGAACAACTCTAAGAAAACACAATTTCTTTTCTGGGGCTGGCAAACATCTCAGCATGCACACACAACCTGCCAAATTCCTGAAGCATGCATCGCACATACAAACATGTCCTAGCCCATTATTTCATTAAAGACATTTCTTAAAAGAAGATAAAATAAGTCACTTTTCCCCCAAAAATAAACCAACTGACAAAACAAATGGACAATACCATTTGTTTTGAATTACACTTTATTTATATTTTTTACAGTCCATTTCCTAATTTACACGCAGCCAAAATAGATGACAAAAAATGTGTTATCTGCTCAGGACTCCTCAAAACCAGAGAGCAAATACAGCCTTGAGCCCTGAAGAAGCATAAGCAGGGCAGCTACTCTGCTGGAAGCCTGACTGGAGGGGAGTTAGGATAAATCAAGCACTATGCATACAAGGAGGATGTCTTGCAATTGCAAGGTCAGCAGGAGACAAAGAGGAGCACAGGATGATCAAAACATACAGTTTGAGACATTTTCTCCCCACATCCAGCAAGCTGGGCTTGCCACAGATCAGGTGTAGTTTGCAACAAATGAAAGATGACTAGAAGAGGCTTGCTGCAGTGACAGCCTCCACTAGTGAAAAAAAGTAGGTAAACCACTACATTCTTTGCCTCCTTATAGCATCACAAAATTCTTATATCCTTGCAACTACACACAGTAATCTTGTCTGGGCAGGGAAGATGTGTTTATGTACACGTAGATAAAGACACCCTGAATGACCTCCCCTCAGCAGCAAGGCTAATGTTTTTATAAAACTAAGAACAAAATAATTTGCATGCATCCAGATGGCAATGTCATGTAAGAAATTCTCCAGAGCAGGGACTAAGCTCCACAGGGTACAAGATACACAGCTGTGCGTTATGAGAGTGCTCATGTTATTCTATGCTGTGTTGGGAAACAATTTTGTCCAGAGGCATCATATGTCCTTTGAGCAACAAAGGTTTGAAGACACATTCCTGAAACGTGCCATGTTTCATACCTCTGGGCACTGTCTCTGCAGTTTGATTATTTCTTATTGGTCTTAAGAGAGAATAAATTCTGATATTGCACTAGCATTTCACCCATGATGAGTCATATCAGATGTTGCAGAAATATCTGCACTAAAATGCCTTTTGAATATCCGGTTAGATGGAATACCTGCCTGGAAAGCTGCTAGTGTCTCAGAAGTGATGAGTAAAGAAACACTCTCTTTCATGAAGTGAAAAACATAGACAGTAACTGATTTCTGGATGGTTTCTGAAGAAAATATCAAGATCCTTGCCAAAAGCAGCCAGTTATTCTAGCTGTCCATAATACATTTTCAACGTATCATGGCCACACCCAAGTTTTCAAGCAGCTAAGGACAGACCATAGTCAGAATTGCATGGACCATGCCTCTTAGTCACTTTTTACTTCTTACTTGCCTGTATAAAGTCAAGAAAACTGAACACATAGTATACGTGTTCTTGCTCCATATAATTATGTATAGGAATATAGCTGACTTTTTTTTAAAAAGATATTAAAAATAATGAGTAAGACATCCCAACATGGAGAACCATGGAATTGTTTACATTGAAAAAGACCTTGAAGGTCCTTGAGTTCAACCATTAACCCAGCACTGCCACATCCACCACTGTCCATGTCCTTAACTACCACATCTACATGTCTTTACCTCAAGGGTTGGTGACACAACCACTTCTCTGGGCAGCCTGTTCTAGAACTTGGTCACCCTTTTGGTGAAGAAATTTTTCTATTATCCAATCTAAACCTTCCCTTGTGCATCTTGAGGCCATTTCCTCTCACCCTGTCCCTTGACTGACCCTCACCTTGTTACAACAAAGGCCAATGGCACCTGGTCGGGATCAGCAATAGTGTGGGCCAGCAGGACCAGGCAAGACATCATCCCCCTGTTCCTGGAACTGATGAGGCCACACCTTGAGTACAGTGTTCAGGTTTGGGTCCCTGATTACAAGGAAGACGTTAAGGTGCTGGAGCAGGTGCAGAGAACGATGAAGTTGGTTAAGGGTCTGGAGAACAAGTGTGGTGAGGGGCAGCTGAGGGAACTGGGTGTGTTAGCCTGGAGGTAAGGTGGTACAGGGGGGCACCTTACTGCTCTCTACAACTTCTTGAAAGGGATTTGTGGTAAGGTGGGACTCAGTCTCATCTCCCAAGTATCAAGTTACAGAATGAGAGAAAATGACCTCAAGTTGCACAAGGGAAGGTTTAGATTGGGTATTAGAACACATCCAAGCCACAAGTAGCCAGTTTGTCCAGGAAAATGCTGTGGGAAACAGTGTCAAAAGCTTTAGTAAAGCCCAGGCAGACACCATCCACAGCCATTTCCTCATCCTCTAAACAGGTCACCTTGTCATAGGTCAGGTTGGTCAAGCAGGACTTGCCTTTCTTAAAACCAAACCAGCTGGGTGTGATCCCCTGGTTGTCCTGCACATGCCACATGATGACACTCAAGAGGATCTACTCCACAACATTCCTTGGCACTGAGGTCAGCCTGACAGGTCTGTAGCTCCCTGGATTCTCCTTTCAACCCTTTTTGTAGATGGGCATCACATTTCCTGACTTCCAGCCAACTGGGGCTCCCCTGGCTAGCCAGGACTGCTGGTAAATGGCAGAAAATGGCTCAGTGAGAACTTCCACCAGCTCCCTCAGTACCCTTGGATAGATCTCATCTAGCCCCATAGACTTCTGTGTGTGTCCAAGTGGGTCCGCAGGATGATTTCCCCTGCATCATGAAGCCCCCTTCAGTCTGCTCTCCATCCCTGTCTTCCAGCTCAGGGGGCTGGGTACCCAAAGAAGAAATATGCTATTAAAGACTGAGGCAAAGAACACATTATCCACAGGAATAACTTGGACACATCTGTGTTGTGTTGTGGGACAGTTTATCCCAGAGTGGATGTGATCAACATGAAAAAAGAGTGGGAATAACCCCTTGGTGTGTTACACAGACACATTTAATTGTGTTGTTGAATCTATTTTTTACCTGTCAACTGTTAACACATAAATGAAGTATGAAGAATGTTATTATTCACCTGCTAAGAATACTAACATTCCAATTGTAAGCATTTTTAAGTCAAAGTCTTTCTTCTTTCTTTTTCCTCTTGAGTCAATGTAGAATATCTCCTACAAGCTACACTGAGGAACTGTTTGCAGAAGTATTTATTCTTAGTTGTTATTCCTGATTCTTCTTATTCATCTTCTGTCATTGGTGTTGCTCTTTTGAAGTAAAAAAAAAAATACACAGCTCTGAATTAGCATACATTTAAATGGAAGAATGCAATTCAGACAGCAGCCATACAAAAACGAATCAGGAATTGTTACCTCCTTTAAACCCAAACTTTGCTGTAATACAATTCCACTTTAGCAAATTAGACCTTCATTGTGTTCAGTTTTACATCAATGGCAATCCTGAGATCTCATAGCTTGGGGAACAGCAGGAGTGAAATGTGGGCAACCATTGGAAGCTGGTTTGACAGGTGCAGGGAAGTTAAAAAATGCAACTGCAGTAACCACAATATTCCTATTCTTAAAAGTATTTCACACATTAGTACTTCCACAGGACGACACCAGCAGTATTGGTAATAGGATGCTTGGGAAGCAATTCCCTACAAGGCTGGGGCCAGCATTCATAAAGATCCCCCACAGGATGAATGTTTCTTCTCCAGTGTACAGGCCAAGATGCTGGGAGGACTGAACCATCTTAAATTCTGTCCACAGCTGTTTGCTGTGCCGTTATGTATTTTGTCAACATGCATGTAGTTTCTTGCAACCAAGGAGCAAAACTAGTCTTTAAAAACATGCTACAAGTAGGCTCTACTCAGAATCAGAACAGGTTTTATCCTGCTTGCAGAAAGAA
>NW_008246060.1:7611240-7670348 GCF_000691975.1 Corvus brachyrhynchos
GCCCTCTGCATTTAAAGTGGTACAACACCACCTTGTCATGACTTGCAGTTTGAGACACATGCAGAAGACATCACCATGATGTTAAAAGAAAATAATTCATTAAAAAACGAGGGGGAGAGAGAAATCTGGTGCGGAAGCAGCTGTGCCAAGTTGATCAGCTCAATAGTGCCACCTGCTGAGAACGAGTTCCAGGTCCGGGCCGGTGGCTCGTTCACGCAGAACAGCTCATTTACACCGCTCATGGTGGGACCTTTCACAGTCCTGCCCTGTCCCACACACCGCAGGAAGGCTCCCTTCCCCTGGCCACGTTCCATTCTCCTTGAGAGGTGGACAAACACAGTCAGGGACAGCATCTGTCTGGCAGTTGCCTAGAAATCAGACTCAGCCTAGGTGCAAATCAGCTGTGGATTTAGAAGGTGTATATTACCAACCTGTCTCTTCCTCAGATTACAACAGCAGGTTTAAAGGCTCCATCTTCAAATCTTTCCATATTTATACTTCATATCGTCTCTTTCCTTAGCTCAATAAGACTTTTGTCATCCTATATTAATAAATGCTAGTAGCTTATGCAAAAGGAGCTCTTTTCCTTTGTTACAGCTAAGAGACAAGTTACTTCAGAGAGAGATAAAACCACAGTGTGTATGAAAGAAGGAAAGGAAGCAGACAAAACATATTTTCTACTGTCAAGCTCATAAAACTGAACTACAGATCTTCTGTAAGTGAATGCTTGTATTTTCACATCAAAAAAATCTCAATCTGTGTCACCACTGCTCAGCTTCTACACCAGGTAACACAACCTTCCTATTAAATCTCAAAAAAAAAATTCTTACGAACAGGGTCAAGTACAGACAAAGAGCAAACACTGAGATGAAGATCTAAATCCTCTTTGGGACTGGATTTATTTCACCGTAGTGTCACGGCCACTCAGAAACAGGGGGTGGATGTTTTCAAGCACCTGAAAGGAGCCCAAACAACAGAAACCTTGCACCTCCAGGAGACTTGGACTGTTGTTTGTAAGACATAGCCTGCTATTCTCTATGCATATATTCAGCATTCCCATTCCCATACAAGTCCTGAAACAGAGGGAAAATTCAGGAAACTGAAGCACATGAGTTTGCTTTTTCTGCAACATCTCGTGGCAGGGAGAAACCACAAATCATCTTCCAAAGTAATGGAAGCATCAAGAAGGAAAAGGCTACAGACAGAGTGATCTGTTTCATGGTTTGTAAACTGTGTTTCCTAGTGTGGAAATGAAGCCTACATGAATAACCTGTTAGCAAGTCTAATTCAGGGAGTGTTCTGAAGAGAAAAATCAAGTGCAGCTCTCAGAGTTCATAGTGCACAGCCTCCAGAGGTACAGCAAGGAAGGATATCTTGGCCCACGGATTTTAAAGTGAAACTGGTAAACTCAGTCAACTGCCAAGATCTATCATGTAATACACACCAGTAGAAAGCACCCAGTTTCCACTGCACTGAAGCCAGTAAATCAGATCTAAGGATTCTCCTTGAAGTTTTTGTAGGTACTTGAGGAAAAAAAGAAATGAAGGGCAGGAAGAGAGACAGAAAATTCTGATGATTGAGGCTTACTTGTCACTCATATTTTATTGCAAAGGGTGTATTAATTGGACCCCATGCAAGAAATCTGCCATAATTTTAAATAATCATAAACCTATAAAATTAAGTGCCCACAGGTGTTTTGATCCACTAGATCTGTTTTTATCTGAATTTTATGTTCTAATCCTCCTGATCTATGAATAAATGAAAACTGAACACTGCACCAAGCTTTCTGAGAAAGATGTTTCTGTGTAGTTGTGGTGGTTTTTCCTTTCAAGTGGTGTGTTCCAAGAAATCACATCACCAAAACTGCTTGGTCCCCTTGTCCACCACGGCACTCTTAAATGGACACAGTTTACTCCACCATTCAGAATACAAGTTGTTCTGTCGGCGATTGAATCGCGGACCCAGACCGGCAGGGAATCTGAATCGTTTATTCAAAGGAGTGAGTTGGTTTTATACACTTTCTAAGGCACAGTATTTCCTTATGTGGTGTGACCTATCCCATGTTGCCACATCAGCAGCACGCTTTCTCAATGTCCTTCTGTGGGATGATCACTGGCTGTTCACTGGTCTGTCAGCTCCCGGCAGGCTCCTCTCTGTAGGGCTCTGCCGTGTGACACCTCCTCCCCCCAGGGTCCGGTGGAGACAAACCTCTGTGTGCCACCATGTGCCTCTGCAGGCAGGTTTTATAGCTCACAACCCAATTCTCTCTTATAATTCCCCATAAGTTCTTTCACATAAATGCTCCGATCTGAAGTAGCAGCGATGTCCATTGATGACACAGGTGATCCCAAGTTCCTACATGACTTAGCTATAGGAGGGTACTCTAGACTTGGCCATCTCGTCACTTATTAAAAATTTCCGGGGAGGGGGAAGAGAGGGAGTTCTCTTTTTTTGCTGTGATGAAGAATGAATTCCAGTCTGAATAGCAAATGTCAACAGTGTGTTTGCAATTTATATCAAATCACAGGCAGACTACCATTGAGCATCACAGTATAATCCCAGTCTTCCTGCCATTTTTTTCCTTTGTGTAACTGACATGAACATTCAGGGTACACATAGGAACAAATGGTATGTGAAAGCATTTATAACTATTTTCATAAGTATTTTGATTTTTATTATCTCTAGTAGGCTGTACAAGACATTCTGTTCTACAAGCAAATTCTTCCAAAGGAGAAAAAGGTCCAGTTTTACCATGGGTTTCTTGATTTCTTTCACCATATGCTACCAAATGCAATGCTATTTAGGAGAAAAATGAATGCATTTGTCAGGTGGATTTACTTAATTTTCCTAGACATGTTTCAATCTGCACTTATACTACCCTGATGACTATTCTGCCAAAATATAATTTTCCCTTTAGTTTCAAATGATGAGGAAATTTTCTTATAGTTACAAGCAGGACGACAGTGACAGTTGACTTCAATTTTGCTTGTGTAAAAGTGAATGTACAAGTACATATGGAATACATGCATTGACATGACCAGCTAGGCAGGTAACTGCTAATGTCAGTGGAGCAATTTCTATAAGATGTTATCTTAAATAATAAACCAATATACCCATTCATTTTCACATAGAGGCAGCTAGAACAAACTAGGGAGTTCTATCCTGCAGAATTGTGTGGTGGAGAGGTAAAGGTAGAAGCCATTTCCCTGGTATTTACTACATATAAGCAGGCTGGAATGTACTAAAGTTACCTGACATAAATCCTACCTAAAAAAAATTAAATTAAAATTCTAGCCTACACTTCAAGGCAGTGTTATTTTTCTTCAGGCTGTCTAGGCTTCTTCTGTAAGGTACCTGTATACCTGAGACAGTGGAATTGTGGCATCATCAGTTTAGCTAAACCTGTTTTTTTATTCACTTTATAAGACCTTCAGACTTGCACAGTATTATTCAGCCAGAAATGAAGAAGAGGGAAAAGGGAATAATATCCAAAACAATGAGGATAGACAGAATAACCTTAAATAGATAATCATATAAAATAATTCCTTCATAATCTCTCTTATTCGTGACGTTTTTTTTCCTTATACTTCTAAAGGGGACAATATCAATTTGTTTGAGTTCATATTCATTGCAAATTCAGACCTCATTAACTGCCAAAACAATATCGGAGTGAATGTTTTAAATCTCTTGGTTTTGGAAGATGTTTCTGCTGAGGGGAATTTATGCAAAATTTTGTAAAGAAAAGCCTCACTCATTTTTCAAGATAACTTTTTTCTGCCTCTGGATGGTGCTGGCAGAAGGAATGAAAAGCTCTCTGTGGAATTTCAGTGCTCTGTCTTGGTGAGGCATGTGAGCCGCCTGATGAAGTGTCGAGGGATGCCAAAGCTATTCACAGAACAACATTACAGTGAGAAGAAGGTAATGTTCTAATGCAGAACAGCATTCCCAGGCACAGCAACAGCCAGGAGGACTGTACAGGGGTGGGCAACCAGAGCACACTCAAGTATCAGCTTCCTCAGCCTTTCACAGCACGTGCTGCCACCTGGTAGCATTATTCCCACCCTACAAAACAGAGCCAAGCCACAGAACCCAGGTAACCTGACACAGGTACCAAACCTTTGATAAGGCTGACCTTACTAAATTATGTTCCAGATAGATTTCATCACCTCAGTTCTCACACACTGCCTGTGCAAAGAAAAGCAAACAGACCTGT
Organism: Corvus brachyrhynchos; assembly: GCF_000691975.1. NCBI lineage: Eukaryota > Metazoa > Chordata > Aves > Passeriformes > Corvidae > Corvus > Corvus brachyrhynchos. The sequence goes on from NW_008246060.1 coordinate 7,615,454, forward strand.
AGAATATAAGACTAGATAATAAGAATATCCATTTTGTTTGGTAAGAAGAGCTTTCAAATGTAAGGTTTCCCTGTAGAACTTAGATAGAAATCTGTTTTTCTATTAAAAAGCTTTTTGCCTTGTCCTTGAGATTTTATTTGAAACATTTATTCTTGCTGTAAAATTCTATATGAATCTTAACAAATTTTGTCTGAGATGTCAGGCACTAGCCTTACCACTGTGTTTGTTCCATCACAATAAACGTTGCAAGATTCTGTCAAAGGAAAATTTCCTGAATAATATTACACTAGCAAATAGCTTTTAAAACCAGGTTGGATAAATGAAATTAACATTTGATCAGGAAAAGACAGAATGCTCTCAGAAGAGCACATTAAGAAGGATGTGAGCCTACACATCGTGTGTAGGAAATTGTCATGAATAGTAGCAAAGCTGTGGAGATTGAATGAGCCAGGATAAGAGCACCATGATCTGTAGTCAGGATGACTCGGTGCTTTTATTTATGCATTTACACCAAGGGGACAGAACAGTAATAAAGTTCATGTCTTTCTAGATCAAAGTCTTAAAAAAAGAACCAGACCAAGAATATGCACCCACTAGGAATTTCCCATGCATTCAACACACAACATTCCCCACTGCACCTCCAAGTCAAGTACTTCTGCTATGATCTGATTCCCCATCAACACTGCTTCCATGAATTCCAGTGGTGTAATCTATTCTTTTGACAGACCTGCAATTTGCCCAAACCTGTAACTTGCCCAACAGGAGTCACTACTTTGTCATCCAACTGCTTTGGCATCATGGAAAGGAGACATTGACCCTACCATTGTTATGCTACCTTGTACCAAAGCAGAAAATTATGGATCTCTTGCAAAGACAAGAAAGGAACTGGAAAAAGCATGAAATCACAACTACAAACTGTGCCACCTATGCAGGCAGGGACACAATGACCAAAGGTCACCATTACAAAGTGGATTGTCCTTCATATAACCAGATGTGAGAAAAAGCTCAGTTTGTCAGGGACCTCTGATACAGTACAAGGTCTCATCTTGCAAGCTACTGTTGATGCTGCATTTGTGACTTTTTTTTTTTAATTTTAATTTTCCCATACTCAGTCTCATCATCGACCATCAGTCTTCCAAACTTCTTTGGAAAGATTTTTTTTTCTAAATCTGAAGTCAAACTATCAGGAAGGTTTAGGTTTTCCTCCTGTGTATGGGTAATAGGCATATTTTAATTGTTTGTCATATCTTTTTTAAAGATTGTCATTTTGTTCTCATTGAGTTGCTAAAATAAACAGCATTGACTAACTGCTCTTCAGACTGGATTTTTCTGTGTGCCTATGAGATACCTACTGAAGTATAACAGTGATTACCTAAAATGCTCAAAAATTTACCTGATTTGCTTTCAGTTCTCCTGACCCCATTTTGCTGGGTGCCAACAGAAATTCTTGATGGTAATAGAAGTAGGTGAGAGATTGCAAGTATTCTCTGTGGAAGGGCTCAGGGTAGCATGAAATCAGATACACAGGACTCCCAGAGAATTGATTAAGGGTCTTGACCCTTAACCATGGGGTATCAGAGCCAGATGAAATAGAGAAAACCAGCTTGATTACTTCACTCAAGTTCTAGTCACAGCAGAAGCAGCGTGAAGCTCTCTCTCTGCATGGCAACTCTGACACTGTACTATGAACTTTATAATAGTTACTTGTAAGCATGTGCTTCAAAACCAGGAGAATGGAAGTACCCAGGTTCCACTGCAACTATTTTAAGTATCAACAGCTGCATGGCACTAGGAACTTCCCAGGAAGTTACAACTGATAATGTCTTTAGTATATAGCAAAAATAGGGTGAACTCCTTAAGATATCCTTCTAAGTCACGTACAGTTTCACTCCAGGTTTTAATGCCACCTGAGCCAGCATTATTTATTTATTGATTTTCAGTAGTTTCATGGTACATCTCTACAACTTCCCAATTTGTCAACCAAAAAATTACCAAAGAGTTCTTGAATGTTATTAGTCTATAGGTATCATTCTGAAGGATTACTTGTTGGGCTCATTCTGAATAAATGTTTAGCAAGGTGTAACTAAGAAAAATATCTAATCTAGTTAGACTAATTTAAAGCAGGGAACTACTATTTTTACATTACTATGGGGACTGTTGCACATACACCATCTCCTTTCTGTATTAGCTACTAACACTGTTCTCTTTTTGAACATTCTCCCCTAGTCGCTTTTTTGATTAAGAGATACCAGTTTCACTTTAAGGCTTACATAATGTACCTTCCTCTTACAGAATAATAGAGAGTTCAGAGTGAGAACAAACAGAATTAGTAATTCCACATGTGTCTCCAACACATGCCACAATTATCACTGTCGATTATATATATTTACATACACGTTGTGCAAGTATGTGTGTGCATAAGTCTAGAAATAACTAGGGATAGAGAGTTTATTTATTTAGGTAAATGTACTCAATATGATCCTCTCTGTCACAATGTTATTCCTTTTTAAGCAACCACTTGTGGTTTAAAGCAATTCAAAACTACAAGAGCAAAAAGTTACTTTGCTTTAATGGAAAATTTGTAGATAATTTGCTACAAGATGGAAAATCTTGTATCACTTTTTTTGTACTTCTCCTTTTTTTTAACCTTAATCTCAGCTACTTAGAAAAATTTAAAGCAATTTTTTATTTTAAAAAACCCACCACCCCACAAGGCTTTTGTTTGAGGACACATGCCCTCAATATTCATTTAAGGATAGTTAGATTCATAGTCAGGAAAAATGAAAGAATAACTCAAATGTTCACAAAAGTAACAGCACTTACAATGACATCATTAAGATTTTGGAAGTTCTTTTATAGTCCCAGGCCATCAAACCAGCCCCTAAAACACACTCATAGCATATCATTGAAATTAATGAAAGGACTCTTGAGAATTTGGCTGATTCAGACATAGATACTGCGAAAGACCAGCACCAGAACTTTTCAGCTCTCACTCTTCATATTCTTATGAGGAAGAAATAAGTCATGCTGAAAAGTTGGAGTCACAAAGTTCCTACTAGAAGCCATAAAGGATGCATATAACAAGGCTTTCTGTCCCATCTCCAACGTGAAGGAGGTCCTTTAGAGAACATGGGGAAATTAATTATCATGTTGACCTACTGTCCCTAAAGCTATGGTAATGTTTTATTAAACAGCAGCTTTTGACCTAACTGAAAAAATGCACATATGCAACTTGTAAGTCTCAATGTTACGAAAACAAAACAAACAAACAAAGGCGTTTGGTCTTCACTACAACTCTTGCTTTTATCGAGGCAAATCTTAGTAGAAGCACATTCAGTTTTACAAGAAACTTTAATTTCAAGGCCTAATGCACATGATGAAGTCTCAGGCAATAAAATGGATCACAGCTTGAATGTGTCATTCTTCCCTTTCAACACATAAAAAGATGTTTGCTCCTCAGCTATCAGACACGCGAACCCCCATGGGTTAGAAGAAACAGTTATTGCAACTGTAGGCATTTATTCTATTAAAGAATTTCTGAAATGTTGGAAAGACTTTTCTCAAAGTTAACAGTGTAATGAAAGACCACATATTGGGAGCGTAGAATCAGTTTTGGAATGCTGGAGTTGAAAAAACACAGGCTTAGGAAAAAGATATTAAATCCTCAAAACATTCCCTACTCACTATTAAAATTAGAAATGGAGTCTTTGATGTAGAAATCAGTATTTACAATTAAAATAATTATCTTACTTTCCCTAACTCAATCCCTTTGACCTTTTTCTGAAAGAAAAATAATGACACAGTGTATCTGAATGCCTAGTGAAAGGCATGATTATCCACTTTTAAGTTTGCTTTAGTTGCTGCTTAATGTTCATTAATTATTTTCATGTTTAAAAGGCTTTTTCTCCCCTATACTGTTAAAACTTAATTCCCAGATAAACTGTAGCTCCCAAAAAGGAAACCTGACACGCAAATTTTATCTTAGTGTCGATGCCTCTGTTGTTACAGCTCCATGGGAGAAAATCTCAGCTGGCGTACATGGCTACAATTCAACTGATCCTACGGAAGCTGGGCGACCTGCACTGAAGGTTTGATATTTGATTATGAGAATTTGCAAAACTCTGTTCTGTTGTGACATACAGAGCCTAGTTCGGAAGAGAGTATTGACTACTTGTAGCTGCCTTCCTCTAAGCTGTTAATCAATGACTAATTAGTCATTTAGATTACCTCAAAATAAGTCCTGCTTTAAGAGTATTTTCTCTAACCTTGTAGCAGTCTCAGCCTCCCACAAAGATTCCCATGGAAAGTGAGGCAGTTCCCAGAAATATCTCAGAAAAAAAATACATGGACAAAGGTCTGCTCCATTCCCTTATAAACCAACATGTTTCACCTGCAATAATCAAGCCACAGGGTTATCACCAGAGCTCAACAAGGGCGCACATTCTCACCATTCTGACATAATAGTGCTCTTTGTAATTTAGGCACATTAAAAAAAAAGCTCCTAAATTCAACTGGTCACCAAGTTAAACTTTTTCAGCACAGAAAAACCTCAGGAACAGCACTTTGACACCATTCAGCCAGGGTTACCATCTCCATCCATTGTAGTGCTTCCATGAGTTCCTGTACAGGACCTCTATTGTGAAGTGTCCTTGCATGGAATTCAGAGATGTGCTCTATGTACCAGTGGCATACATTTAACAGCTTTGCCCTGACAAACCCTGAGGACTTAGATATGCTTTAATCAATTTTACCAAACAATTGCAGCAGGCTAAAATACACTGAGTGGGTTTTTTATGCCTTTGCTCTCACTTTATTTGCTTGCACATGTCCAGTGACAATGTCCAGGCTCTAACAGTGCAGGCATTATTGTTTCAATTCTTAAATAAATACTAGCAATTAACCACCCATGCAACAGTGTTGATCCTTATCTAAATTGAAAATCATGGAGCAAAGATATCTTTTGAGACTTACATAACTCCTACTTTATTATTTTACTACCGTTTTCCACCATCTCATTTAGTTGGGGATTTCTTGTAACATATATTTCACTACAAACACCTTAATTTACCCACTGCATTTTAACTTATAATCAAAGTATATGTATATACCGTGTACGATAGCTAATAAAAATACAGGTATGTCTGTGCCCTTGCCTTCTCCCTACCCCTCCATTATGGAACAGGCAAATTTTTTGACTGTTGGGAGAATTGCGGGGTATGTTTGCTAATCCAAATTCGTTTATACAAATGGCTTAGTTTTGCTTAATGGTAAAAAAACCCTTCTATAATTCAGGCTGGGACAACGGTTTTCCTGTACTAACAGCTTTCAGCATTGTTTGCATGCCCTTATTCGTAGAAGGAGCACTGCCTATCTGGTAGTCACAGCTGTAGCTCACATTTTCTGAGATGCTTCTGTTAATTTCCATCATAAGTTTAGGATGTGGAAATGAAGAAAATAATTATTCCATGTTCAGTACTTTTCATGTTCACTTACATCTATGTATAATGTGGAACCTTGGCAAGTACCACACCTATTTTACAGAGTACAAGTTAATTTCCACCTTTGAAAACATTCCTTTATGTATATTTTTTATCGTAATAGTGATATTGTGAGATAGGTTTTGAAAAATCTCTGTTGTTCTGTGGGCTCTAGCCTGCTTTTTCTGAACTCAGTTCTTTCATACAAAGACTTTTGGGAGTGCCTGAATACATGCATGCATGCAGAGTGACAGCAGAGAAATGCAGTGAGCCTGTGAGGTGAATAAAATCACAGCTGGAAGGAGCTCCCCCAGAAACACAGTGCCTATTCTTGTGCTTTGAGATCAGAAACTGATCCTGATACGGAGGGAGAAGTATGACTGAGATTGCAAAAACAGAATGAGAAAAGAAAACCTATTTTTAAAAGTGTAAGAAGCACCTGAGAATCACAGATCACCCAGCCATATGAGATATTTGGAAAATCCTGGAAGACTTGCAGCATTCTGAGAATAGCAATAAGTAAATAAAATAATTTCCTCCATGATGTAAACAACACATCTTACTAGAGCATGTGGATTTCCTTCTAGCTGGCTTAAGTGAACAAGGTTAAGCAAGAGATGTGCCACCCCTCAGGTTTAGTGAGGCATTTGACAATGACATGACAATTAACTGGAAATATTTGCAGAATGGCCAGCAAAATAATAATCTCAAAAACTAATAGCTTATGACTTACCAGACTAGGAGACTTTAAATGAGATCTTCCGGAGGTCTGCCCTGTGATTACTTTTTTTAACTACACAAGCCATAATGCCTGTAAGTTATTTGAGTAATTAAATAAACACAGAAAATTCACACATCACATTGTGCTGGGATAATTTAAAAGCATATTGAAGGAAAATATCAAAATTTGGAATAACCCTTCTAAGCCAGAAAAATGGTCTAAAGATAAATCAGGACCAGAGCAAAGCATTGCCCATTATAAGGTGAAATAAAGAGCATAAATATAAAGAAAGGAAACAAACCATCAGATTATACCAGGGAAAATTCTGGTTGTTAAGATTTAACCTGAATAGGAGTCAACTTATTCTGAATTGTATTAACAGGAATATTGTAAATCTGAAATGGAGCAAATTGCTCTGCCTTTCATCATCGTGGTGAGAGCCCAGCTAGAACCCTGACTGTAGTTTGGCCTGTCTACTTAAGGCAGACAAAAGCAAATTACCAAATCCTGCAGAGAACATTAAGGGTCAAAGTTTTAAAACTGTGAATGAAAAGGAAAAGCTTCACAAATTCAGCAGGGTTAGTCTAGAGAAGAGCAATCTTACAGGTGACATGACAACAGTTCTATAATATGAAAGCTGGTAAAAGTGCTATAGCGATAAATCATTCTCCAGTCTCACTGGGATGAGGAAAAAGAGAAACAAACTTTGGCTGCTGAAGAGATTTCAGATAGATTCTGGAAAAAAAATTCTAATTCACAGTGTTTCTCTGTCCAGGGAAGTTGTGTCACTGCTTAGACAGTGAAGGACAAAACAACTGTCATTGATGCTATCTCACTGAAAGGAGATGAACAAGATAAAAAGGTCCCTTTCTGGTGCTACACTTCTAAGATTCCTATGCATTCTTTTGCTAAAAGACACAAAACAAAATACTTAAAAATATTGTACAATACTGGTATTTGCAGTTTCACAGTCAACATGTCAAGCTGTTTTTTCTCCATCTTAAAATAACTGAAAGCCCAGATGGTCCCTGAAGTGCTTAAATTGCATTGATCATCACCTGTTCTGCATAGTACATTCTTTTGCACATTCAAGCTGTGAGCACTGTACACATTCATGCAGCTTTACAGGGAGAATGATAGTTAATAGTAACTTTTCCCAGGCTTATGTGTATGCCACCCCTGAATAGAAAATTTTACCATTAGTAGCTTGTTTGTTTTTTAAGCTTATTTTCAAGTCATTGAAAGAGTTAGAGTAACAGCTATTTTCTGCTATTCAATACTCATACTTTAAATCTGCCTAGTGTTTTGTAGACAAATTGTGTAAAAGAGATATGAAGTATTCATAGTAAACCTGTTCTGTTTTAAATCCCAGTTCACAATGTCCACTGCTATCATGTCTGAGGCCCATGGAATCTGTGCTGGTTTTCCCCTTATTTAATTACTTGTATTATGAGGACAATATGAACCCAATAATGCTGATTTCTCATGGAAATGTCAATACTGTATAATTTCTCTCTAATGATATTTGGGGCGTACAGTGCATTTTTTTAAATTAGCAAATGTGACTAATGATGCTATGCTCTTCAAGCCATTATGTCTGTAATTTAGCCTTGGCAGTACTGTAGTGCATTACAAGCATATTCCCAAAATTTAGGACTCCTTAACAATCTTGCCGTGTCTGAAAGTGTTTGCTTAAGGTATGCAAACAAGCAGGCAGACCTATATACCTGCCTTCTCCTGCCTGCTTGCTGAGTCACTTCCATCACCCTCCATTGCCAATAACCCTCCACTTACTCCTTTGATTAACTTCATGAGCTCACTTTTTCTCAGTTAGGAACCTCTTGCTCAAGTTGTGGGAGAAAGAAACTCAGGAGAACACACCAAAACCTGAGAAACTCCCCCACACACTCTTCCCCCTCAAACAACAAATTTATTTCTGGTGTCTTCACCCAGTGTTGGTGGCACAGCCACAAGGCTACAAGGTACATTAAGAAGGTAAGTTGATGACACAAATTCAGTTTCTCTTAATAGAGAAGTAAAGAAAAGGAAGGGAGGAACAGAGACAAGACAGTCAAAAGCCTGCAAATTATTTAAGCAACAACCTGATGTAAGAGACTGACATTCAAATCCTTTTTTGAAGCCAGTTCTCAGTGATGTCCATGGATTTAACTATTTTCAGTAGTCATCCGTAGTGGTGAAACTCTAGGTAATTTTCTTTCATACTAATGTTAAAATACCAAATTTAATTTGAGATATCAAAAGAAAAATCATAGTTTTAGTTCATCATGTTATTAATAGAAAAAACAAAGCATGTTTCTTAACAGCACTTACCAGGAGACCTTGAGAGCTCACACAGTCAGAAGAACAACTATTTGCAGTGATAATGCAGAAAAGAAGAAGCACCAGCAACAAATGAGAAAGGGACAGCCTGACTCCTAGATGAACTACTGTCTAGGCACTTGCTAGCAGGGCTTTATTTTCTTTCCACTTCATTTCAGTCTGCAAGGCTTTTTTATCTTGCACTGAAGTTTCCCATGCATTCCCATCAAAGGGAAAAGAGAATAAGGAGATGTCCTAAGTTTACATGAACCAGTGGAGATCCCAATGAACTGGTGGGGCAGAGGAGCACTCCTCATCACTCTCACCTGAGTTTCAGGGGCAGCTGCTGTCCTCCAGCTGCTCCACATCCACCTGAGGGTGAATCAGCCAAAAGGGCTGAAGTATTTCTTAGTATTCCTCTCCTTTGCAGGCAAACACATTTCTGTTCCTGCAAAAACAAACTCTACACATCACTGGATCAGGAGCAGCATTTTGTGTTTTGGCAACACGTCCCCATGCGTTCTCAAAAAGATGGTGGTGGGACAGATAGGACCTAAACACTCTTAATTAAGCTGGGTTACAGTGTTGCATCTGGGTACTCTATTTAGCACACATAAAAAGCATTCAGCAATTGAGCATTCTTGTTGATCACCATATTCCAGACCCTTAATTTTCTTAGAAGCTCTAATCATGAACTGTTGAGAAGGATTTTATCAAATAACATTGAAAGAAAGATTGTTCAAAAATGACTGATTTTGGGTGCCTCAATTTTTTGCCCAAGTTCCTTTGGAACGATTTGTTCTGCACAGCACTAACAAATATAAAACCCATAAAACGTCTCTAACAAAACAAGGCAATGCAAAATTATTCATCATGTTTGAAAAGCTGGGCTGTAGTATGTTCCCAGTCAAGACTGTGCTTGAAACTGAAATGCAAGTATATGAACTGCAGAGTGCTGCCAAAATGATCAACCCTGTCTGCTATATTTCTTGGAAGAGCATGCAATCACCCTGGTCCATAAATGGTACTGCTTTACAAAACAAGTAAATTTTTGTCTTGCTCTCTGGCTTTAATTTTAAAGGCATAACTCCACATGCAAGGCAAAGAACCAAACGCTATTAAAATATTTATTTTTACAGAAGGTGCTGTCTGCTTGTCTCCTAAGTAGAAGGGTGATAAGAAATTGAATTCACTGACATTTCAGAACTCAGGCCTTTGGCAGTAACAGGGACTCACTAGTTAAGGAGGATTTTACGTCTGTTCCAATTTTACTGTGATCTGAAATGTTTTAAATTGGCCGTGTCTGCCAAACCCTGAGAAAGGTTTAATTGTGAATGTCCAGGCAAAACCAGAATGCAACCTACTTGACTCCACGCCTGTGAAAACTACCCTCATTATACATTTATGATAAGTTATGAACCCTTGTCAAATCCTGGCAGAATATTGCAGCAGGAGGTTCCCCATCGTATATGAAGAAAGGCTCTATTCTAGTGTAAATATATATATAATATATATATTTAAAGCCAACTACAAGGGGATGCTACCAGTTACTCAAAGATGTCCTATTATACCTAGAACAAATGGGAAAGAAATTGTTCTGGCTTTCCTCCTTCAACTTTGGCCTGTCAGGTGTTTCCTGACTCCAGCATTATGATTTATAGATGATCATCCAGTTGAGCACCCAAACTTATCAGCTGGGCTTAACAACCAGCCCAGTGTCACAGCTGAGTTAATATACACTCACTCTCTTTGGGGTTTAACAGCTTGCCTCAGCTCTGTGCTCACTGATTTCAGATCTCTGAGAAATGCAAAGCAAAAGATTTCACTCACATCTGTGTGAATAACAGTATTTAGACTATATTCTCATTTTCAGATTCTGTACTCTAGGTTCAAAAGGAAAGAAATTAGATATGCTGAACCTCTAAGAGAGTAATTTTTTCAAAGCCCTTCCCTTTACATCAATTTTAATGAGGTTTTAATTGCACTTTTCTTCCTTAGGCAGCACATACCTTTTCACAAACTCAACACACTGTTTGTGTAGCATTAAATATACCCTCCAAGCAAGCAAACATTTGGTACCTAACATTCTGCATTAAAGTATTTAGTGTTTGACTTGAAGTTCTTCCGTCATTACCTTACTGCTATGGTGGTCTTTCACTGGAACTCAGCCCATCACGTAGCAAACTCTCTTTCCAATTTTGTCTCCATCCCACATCCTATTGCCTTGTCCTACAGGTTGTGGAAACACTGTGTTCATGGCAAGGCACCCTTACAGTTTTTCCAGGATGCCAAGTCACCCTGCACAGCTGACCAGAAGCTTCAAAACAGTACCTAAGACGTGCACTGGCTGTGTGCTGGTGTTCTGAATGGGGCTGAATTTTTCTCTGGGAGGATAAGAGGAGCAGGCAATGTGAAGGGAAAACAATCATCTAAAACCCCATGTGGGGAATGAATTGAAGCTGAGGATTATATTCTTTAGAAGCAAAACACCCAAGGTATAGACTAGACTATGGAAAGGGCTTGCATTTACTTACTTTTACCTCAGAGGACCTGTTGTGATGACCACCAAACCCTAGAGGCCCATTTTTACATCTAAAAACTCTACTTTCTACATCTTGAAGTGTGCCTAGATTATCCTCTGGAGCTTGCATGTTCCATCCTTTTGGATGGAGATAATCAAGTAAGTTCAGCCCCAGTTGTTTCCTGTTCAAGTGTTAGAGGAGGGACACCACTGCAATAATCTAATCTGGACTCCTAGCAGAAAGCATTTTGAGATTCAGCTACACAATCCAATTTCAGCATTCTGACTGCTCAATTATGAACTGTGATTGAGAGCTGAGAAGGAAAAAGAAGCTGGAGAAAGAATCATAAAATACTTTCAGGAACCACAAGAAAAGCTACACGGGCAGTTCAGGCTTTAGTGAAATCAACCAGAGGTCTGCAAACTGTTCTAATGAGCCTGTGAGTAACATGTTTTAACAAGCAAGGTATGTGTTTGAAACTTAGCTACTATTCGTGAATTTGATTTTAAATTGGTTTGGTATTTTGAGAAAAACTTTGACACACATTTGTGGCACTATTTTACTCAGACTGGATTATTTATGGAAGTCAAATATAGTCAGTTTTTATTCAAAAACTTGATAATTTTTTCATTTCAAAAACATCTCTATTTGGAGACCTTGTACTGCACATTACTGAAAGCATGTTTACTGGTAAGCAAATATGTTTAACAGATGGATTTTACAAGGTTATTTTCCTTGTTCTTCTTTTAGCAAAAATTTTAGAGATCCACTTATCTCCTGGAAAACTTTTTTTTTTCCTGAATAAGTTATACTTTACAAGGTTCCTAATACTTCACATATGTTTCACTGGCCAGCAGCTTGCAACCAGATACCTGGACTTGCCCTTGTGAGTCATTTATTCAAGGACAACCCAGTTCAGGGTGCTCACTTACAGATGTTAATGTAAGATGAGCTGTGTTACATTAATGGGTAAACAGCTACCTAATTAGCAGTCAGAAAACCTCAGCAGGTAAGTCAAAAGTACAGAGTAAAATTCCAGCTATAAAATCGACAAAGCCAAGATGAATTTACAGTAACATGGTGCTGGAAGCCCAGCACTGTGGTTAAATGAGCTTGCACTCTGCAGTCCAACACCAATGTGTATCACTGTGCTCACACTTTTTGCCTTGAACATCACCACATTTTCTCTGATGGTATAAAATTTTCATACTATTTTTCCACTGACTTTTTTTTTCTCAGCTTCTTATATAGGTCTAACTTCTCTGCCAATTAACTCTATGGGATTTTTACAGTTGACCTACATCGAGGAAATACTGGCTTTAGGCCTATTGTGTTACAATTTCCACACAAGTAACATTAGAGAGGTGCTTTTTTCACTTCACACATGATAGAGAGCTTTTAAGGAATATGAGTGAATGGATAAGGTAACTAAACACAAGTCAGAGATCAAAACCCCCAACAAGATTAATTATGTAACATCCAAGCTTGTATTGTGAGCAGCGCAGTTTCATAAACAGTAATGACCTTTATCCAGAAAATGAATGGTACCTGAACACATACTAAAGGATTTTATATCTATTACAGTGACGCAAGATGATGACTTAAAAACAACTTCAAGTGGTTTCATTTAAAACACTATTAAAATCAAAGTTCTTTGTCCAGCAGGAGTTTTCTAACATGAACTTTACTCTAGTTCATTAGGCATGCAAAACCCCCAAAGATCCCTCTTGCATTAAACTGTATTTTGCTTGGTGCTGGTGGGACTGCTACAGGATAAAAGACTTGTGAAGATATGGATTTGAAGTATTACAAATTACTTTTTAACTGCATATCAGTGCCATTTTATTGATAATGAGGGATTTGCTGACTATTTACCACTGACATTTTGAGAAGTTGTTCTGTAATCCAAAATGATCTCCTATTCTTCAGCATTCATTTTTAAGCTAGGATCCAGAGGGAAAAAAATGGGCGTTCGGCACAATGTGACATTTTGATGTATTCTGAAGAGTTTTTAAAGGACTTACCATCCAAAATAGCAGGATAGATTAAAAAATACATAAGGACATTTTCATTAGAGATTAGCTCTTCTCAAAAAGTTCAGATGCTTTCATATGAAGCACAGGAGCTCAGACGCTCATTTGAAAGTGTTTCATGGAATTGACGTCTCTGGGATGCATCAGGGTGGTCTTTTGAGACTTCCCATTCTTTATATAACTTCTTGTAACAGATGTTTAACAAGTTGTAAAAGGAAGATAAAGGCAAACTTGTGTGGAGATCCAGGACTTTTGGATGAGGCAGGCACTCACAGAGCATCCTTTTAGCACTCAGATCAAAACTAGTAAGAACCAGGAGCTTTATGAGACCCTAAAGGGAGACTGGAAGTGGAGGCACTGAACTATTCTTAAACTTCAAGAGAGTTCTGTTATGGTTACCTATAAAACCAGAATGAATTCAATTTGTCTGAAATTGTTTTGCTTTCTTTAACTAAGTTGTTTATCCAAGGTTTTCTTCTATTTCTACAATAACTTTTCTACAATAACTGTTCTGGCACCTTTGCCAAAGGAATGTGTCAAGCACAGTTTAATGGTGCACTTACTGGCAAACATCAGATTGTAACACAAAAAAAAAAAAAAAAAAGAGAGAAAAGGCAAGAGGTGGGAATTAAGAAGGGGAAGATGTCTGCCTCTGAAAGAAGCAAAATAACAGAAGGTCCTGGACCTGTAAAACTGAGCAACAAGAAAAATGAAGTAAAAATAATGAAGAAATAGTGAAGCAGTTCATAGACTGAGTTGTGCTACAATTATTAGCTGTTTATTGTCCTAGAAAACATGATCCATTCCTTTTATAGCCTTGAGATCACTAGTGATGAGGAACTCTCATAATATGTGTCTAAATACATTGACAGGAGCTGCCAGAACTTTCTGTGCCTCAACATAGGTTCAAAATTTTTTTTTTATGTCTGTATAAAATCACAACTTTTCCAATATGTTAAACATACATTGTACATATAAAGTTTCATAGAATAATTGAGACTTCTCAGTTTGTCCATTTCTATTGAGGTGCCAAAATGTGAATCTTGGAGCCTAGCTCTGGACATGCAATTAAGACCTTTGGTTTTGGGATGGTTTAACGTAGTATAGTGTAATAATGTGCACACTACTTTAGAAAGAGAAAGAATTCAGGAAAACCAATAACCAAGCTGTTGATTCACACCAAAAATTCCCTGCCTGAAAGGAAAGCTCTCCATGAAGGAAGTTAATAACCCTGGTCTGACAGCCTTCCTGAGACAGGACATCACTCAGATGCTGGTACAAATTCATTGCCTATACATGTATCTATTGCAATATTTATTCATTTTCCTGCTGTCAGTAGTGACAAATTGTTTCCTTGCATTCTTTGGTTAGAAATGGGCCGCTTTTTCTTTTTCTGCTATACCTCCCAACACCTCAGATACTTTATCAGTCACATCTGTAGCTGTTACAGAACTCAGAGCAATAGCATTTTATTAGACATGCAACAACAACAATCACTGTAAAATAACAAGCTTAAAGAAGAAACTTCATGAAGCCTTCAACAAACCCTCTCGTATTCCATCACAGAGTGTTTTTTTAAAATAAAACAAAACCAAACCCAATGATAACAACCTCAACAAAACAACAAAACCAACAACTCCTCTATTGCTCTATGACTATACTTTAAGAATTTTAATACTTAATTTTAATACTTTAATACTTTTAATGCAAAAATAAAGCTTGGCCAAGAATTTTTAAAATATTTTTAAAATATTTTTCAGCCTTTTCAGTAGAACTTTTGCCCATATTCACACATAACAAAGTCCAGCATCTCCACTGCAATATAAAACTAAAAGTTAAAAAACAAAAAAAAGTGTACAGCAAAAGCTCTACTGAAAAATGAGCTCCAGAAATGACAGCCTGAAAGACACTCATAAAAAATAAAAGGGCAGATCTGTTAGGTGGACCAATAAATTAGTCAGTTATGGTCCTCCAGAGGGTGTAGTGACAAGGAAAAAAATGAAATTCCAGCCGCTGAAAGATTAAAGAAAATTAAGCAAATTCCCAACAAATCCAGTAGATGCCATCTCAAAATTTTAGTAAAAACATGACTTCCAAAGGACCATTACAACCTCCAATTATTCCAAGATTCTACAATTCATCCATTCTGAGTCCTTTCTTTCATATCACAAAGCAGTTCCTTACCTGAGTTTTGTGCTGTGCAGAACGAGGGCAGGAGAGTCTTCACCTTTTATTTGCTGCTTCTCGTCAACTACAATTACATTTTTATTTTCTCTTTTGGACTCCTTGGTTTGTTAAAAATTCAACTACCATGAAAAATACCCACAAAATATTAAATAAGCGTAAACATTTCAGCTGAACTACTTGATAAAGCATTAACTTTGTTTAGATGTTCTCTAGCTTTCTCTGTAATAAAAGGATGCATAGAGATTACTTTAGAAAAAGAAATCAGAACAGAATAATTTCATTGTGAAAACCAAGCAACACTGCATTCTTGATAGCCATTTACACTCCTTTTTATGCAAAAGCTTTATTGCATTACATTTCTGAGCATTATTTCAGTATGTGTTAAATAGTCCCAGTCTTTGAAAGTTTATAGACTGTATGAAAGTATATCAAATCATCCAGAACATAGCTGTTTGCCACTCTGCTCTCTAGCACAACAGTCCTATTTTGGACATTTCTTATTTTGACATTTCTAAGTCTTCAGACAGTTTTCCCTCTCCTGTACCTGAAATTGTGTTTAGTGCTGTCCGGAGCAAGGCAGTAGTGATAATATTTAAATTTACACTTTCAGAGACTGATACACTTTACTTCATCAAATAGAAACAGTTCCATTAAGGGAAACACAAACTCCCTGACAATGTGTGCCCCAGCTGTGACTGTGAAGGTGAGAAGGCAGATTTACTTTCTTTTGCCTTCAAGGCTTGACTCAAGACCCATTGGAACAATTGGAAAACATTCACATTTTTGTAAACATCCTTGATACTTAACTAATATATGATTTGTGTTTAGCGATTCATAGACATACAAACATGGAAAATTTTTCCTTTAGATTTGTTCTAAATCAGACTCAAACTTTGGACTTGGTTAACAAATCAGGGCACTGAACACTGACCTCCTTAGCAACCACTGTGGATGATTTTCCAGTTTCAATAATCAGCTGGTACCTTTCCTGCATTCCACCACTGTTACCCTGGCAATTCGGGGAAGCTAAACCAAAACACAACAAAAAAACGCATCTTACGTACGGGTCTGTCTCCATCATGTAAATATTACCGGAGAAGAGGGCTCCTTCCCTTGTCTTTGGGGACAACAGAGCAGCTTGCTTCCCTGGAGCCTTCCCACTTCTGTTGTCCAGCCACAAGTAGCCAGCTGAAGAGTAAGTCCTCTTCAGCAGATGAAGAGTCCTTAAACCAGGACAGTTTGGCATTTCCTACTGCCAGTTACATCCTCTCAATCTGTAAATTATCTGCTCTGTTCAACCTGAGGGGAATCAACCCATGGGGTACGATTGTACCACGCCTGCATTTCGGGAGTTGGTTTGGGTAGGGATCGGGAAACAGGAGACTTTTGGCTGAGGAAAACTGCTCGGAAAGCTTCCTCGAGCAAAGCTGCGGGATTAGGCCCCCAAGCCCCGAGCCCTCACTGCGCAGCGCTGCTGTGCGAGCTGAGACTCTCCTGCCCTCCTGCCACGGCGGCAGAGCCACAGGAAGCCGGCCCGAGCCCTCACGGGTCATGGGATGGCTCAGGTCGGAAGGGACCACGGTCCCCTGGTGCCACCTCCGTGCTCCACAGAGCCCCGGGCAGAGGCAGGAGCGGGGACAGGGGCGGAGCCCGCCTGAACAGGCGACAGAAAGCAAAGCCAGGCAACGAATCCCGACCGGTCCGGGCGGGTTCAAATCAATTAAGTGAATTTTACCCCCGTGAAAGCGAGAAGTGCTGTTTGCCTGGTACTTGTCTCGAATATCTCCGCGGGGCGGCCGCGGGGCTGGGCAGGCGCTGCTGCCAGGCCCCCCAGTGCTGCCCATCACTGCTCACACACCCGGCCCGGGGCAGCTGCGCCCTTACAGCGCTGCGTGGGACTATTCTGACAAAACTACAGATCCCACTGCAGTTTTCAAGAAGGGAACTCCATTCGTGACCTTGTACTTCCCTGTGCCTGGTTAATTACTGCATTACCCTGGAGATTTTTAAGCCATTTCAGATTCTCCCAGAATCCCCAGATCCAGAAGTTAATGCATTCCCTGCTACACTGCTGCAGCATTTATAAGGATACAGCTATCAGCTTCAAACGCCACGTTTTTCCATTGTCTCTAACAGCACAGTAAAAACCAAGTTCATTAATGCCTTCAATCTTTATTACAGCCGATTACAAAGATGCCACCATTCTGCAGAAACAAAATTATCAAAGAAAAATATCTGAAAAATTATTATCCGTCTAGCCTTTGAGAACTTCACTTGATATTGAAGCAGGTAAAGAAACATAATTCAGTCTCAAGTAGGCTCTCTATTCCATTAAACTTTCATTGATTTGCTGCTGATAGAAAATGAACCACAAAAGACATTGATGAAAAAGCTTTATAAAGGGATATGGCAAGTGATCATCAATTACTGAAGTGTAACTTGAATTGAACTTTAGCACTATGGGCAGGTGCAGACCCAGGATTACAAACAGAGTAATAGCTAACAGGCAGGTTTCTCCTTCATTGTTTTGAATTTGCTTCATTATTAATAGGTCTGGGGGAGGAAGAGAGATTAAAAAAAAGAGCCCTGATGCCTCTTAATTTATCGCCTTTATCTGTGGCCCAAAGTAAAAGCATCCCAGCCTTTTCAAAGCACCTTGACTGTCTCCTTGTCAGACAGAGTATTTTTAGCCCACTGGATCTGAGCTGCTCCGGAGAACAGATGGGTTAGCACTCCAAGCACTTCACGACTGTATGTGCACTGCTGTAGAACAGAATGAATAAAAAATGACCCGGCTGTGAAATCTTTATTCCCCACTTCCATCTCATTGACTTCAACAAATTGTGTACATGCCACCTCACCAACAGGAAAACAATGTCTGCCAGTTTCACAATGCCTCCTTTTCCCCCCATTACAAACTGATTCTTATCTAGGGTGGGGAAGGGGAAGTGGTTTTTTTTTTTCCTTTCATAGCAATATTTCAAGGTTCCCACTCTCTCCTGATCCTGTCTCCTCAAATAATCAGTGGTCTTTGGCAGAGGAGCTGCTACAACACTGACCTAGAATGCTGGATGAAGTGCCTGTTTCTAGTCCAGCCTGAGGAGAACAACTGGAGTCCAAGCTATTCATTTTTGCCACACCACAACAGCTGCTCTGTGGGATGTTTCACCTTTGCAAGGAGCTGGTTCATCGCAAATGTTTCCATTTGGTATTTGCATGCATAGTCTGAACTTTGTTAATCACAAGCCTTCATCCAGGAGGAGATTTCTATTGTGATTGATCACAATGACAACTTGGAAAATTAGATTCTTTTTCCTCTACAAAAGGTCATGAATAGGTTTGGTCTTTTACATAACCATTGATAGAATTAGCCTTTTTCAGAGAAACTGGAATAGTAGGTCTAATTTCCATTATGTTATTTACTATTCCATTTAAATTAATTTTTTTTTTTGATGCTCAGACTTTTTAGTAGTGTATAAATGTAAATCATACTCTAAGGATCCAAGCATGTAACACAATACATTCAAAATTGTGGACAAGAGGCATCCATTCTTTTTTTCTGAACTTACTTTCCTAGCTTGATTTTTTTCTGGAGAAAATTATCTGGGGTCTCATTTAAACCTTCACGAATTTATTTCAGTCATCAAATCAGATATTTAATGGGCTTGACATTTTGAAGAACTGTTCCCTGGGTATTTTCATTCTCCCCTAAAAGGAAACTAGCATTAAGGGAGAGAATGGATACCTAATGAAATGTCAAAAACATGGACTATCTGCATTGAATTTGGAGCATAATGTAGCACTCTTTCTTTTAGAGATTAATAAAAATATAAAATTTTCTGTGTTGGATTTGAGCATATCTTTCATATTTTCTGCAATTAAAAACGCCTTTAGATACATTTATTCTTTTTTATTTTTTACTCTAAGGAACTGAAACAATTTTATGAAGCTTGGCATTTTGAAAACAGAACATTTCTCCATTAAATAGTGTCAATGGATTTTAGAGTAGCTCTGGGGAAAGTGAAAAGTGATTTTAACAGGCAGCCCTAATAAAAAAATTTCATATTTATCAGCTAAGGATTGTCACATGAACTCCAGTGAATGTTGTGGGAGCTCAGCATTGGAGTTCAGTGAACATTTTTGTCCCATGGAACAGTTTGCTCACATACATCCTGTCTCTACTCTTTTCTTATTTAAAAAAAAAGAGACAGATTCCAATATAGCATATAGAACACTGAAATTCAAAATTAATGAACTAGCATCCTGTGAGTACAGCACACAATAGGTAACAAAATATCTTCTAGAAGTCAGACCAGAATTTACACATTGCTGGTAGAATTTTATTTTTTTCTGGGATTCCTTGAGAGAAAATGTCAACAGTAAAAATGATAACAAAACATATACCTTAACACTTTTTCATTACATTGGATTTGAATGACTTCCTAAAAACATATCTCACATTAGCATCAGGCTATCACAAGCAAAAAGACTTTGAAAATCAAGAACAGACGTAAGTGCAACAGGCCGGCAATCTTACTAATTGTTCACTCTACAGCTCTCAGAAATGACTTGCTGTAGTCCATTACTAAGATTAAATTCCTGGATGAGAAGATATTTTCATGTTTACAATACTGACATTTCCTACAGGAGAGCAGAATAACCAGGGATACCTTTGTTCTTCACCGAGTTTTTAAGTGCTGTAAAAATTACACCGACAAATTCATCATGCCTTATGTGGTATACAGTGCTTAGTTTCCACATTTGCATATCCTGATATGCATTATACATTTTAAAATTTTCTGCCCCAAATAACCTACAAGAATACTTAGTAACTTTTGTCTAAGACAACTATGTCTGATTTTCCTTTCAGGCCATCTATGCTCTACCAGTTTGTGGAATAGAAGGTGCACTACGATTGGCCACGTCTTCACATGCATTGACCATTAATGACAACAATTGTTCAATTAAAAGAATTAACTCCCACCAAACAAGAATTTGCAATCACTCCCAGTCTACACACCCATACAAAAAATAGGTCTTTACTGTGTTCTTGATCCACACTACTTCTGTATCATTCCTGTGGCGCTGTGATGTTACTTACTGAAAAACTTTTGGGTCTTTTTCTCACCCAGTAGGAATTCCTTCCTGTTGCTTTTGTGTGAGGGAAAATTAGTGACCACAGGTCTCAGTCTACATCCTCTGAATGCTAGGCAGGAAAACCAGTGCATCTCAGGAAGTACTTAATCCAAGCTTTGCCTGATGTTATATGGAAATTTATACGGAATAAACCAGCTCTGCCTCCTCTCTTTTCTCTCCATGGCTCAAGAGCTTATGACCTTCTCCCACCCACAGTTCTCATTAAACCTGAGAACAGGGGAGAAAAGGCAGCTAAACGTTAAAGGAGACATTAACATGCAAAGTGTTTTCTTTGTACATACATCAGGAGGACACAAATAGGACCAAACTAAGTGTCCAGTCTCTTTCGAAGTTATTCCTCTTCCATAAGAAAAGTCACTCATTGATGTATAATAAAGATACCACAAAATGTTACCTTCATTTAAAACTACTGGAAGAAATTCCAAGAGAGAAGAAACCAAGCCCATTGAAGGCTCCAGCCTGGTAGAAAATTTGCATTAGCTATGGGCCATCATGTAACTATACAAGCTACAGGATTAATCACTAGCAGTAAACAAATATTTGAAGACAAGCTTTCACACAGCACTTGCATGGCAAGAAATTAGCTATAAAAATCAATTATGCATCATTATCATCTGACAGTATGTAACCAGGAGATTCATCTCAGGAAACACCAACCAAGCATCTGGTCAAGTGCAAACACCTCATTCTGCAACTGATAGCTTGGCCAGGGACACACTTCACAGAGGTCACTTACCCCATCCTCTTGGGAAGGGAAAAAGGAATCTTAAAGCAAAGCCATAATAAGACAGAAAAGAAAGCCAGTCCTTGGAAATCATTGAAAAATAAGCTGTGACCTGTAAATTATGAAAACAAATTTATTCATAGAAAGAGCTCCCACTGTGAACTACCAGAGTCTACCTAAGACCACGTCTGTGTTGTGGCTTTATGTAAATGGAAGAATTTAGACTGTAGTGAAATGTGGTGGAACTCCATTAATGCTTTATATTCAGGTTTGTGGTGACTCGAGGGAAGACCGAGCAGAAGTGGATTCCTAGTTCATACAAAACTAAAGTCTTTTACTGTAGCCAGTGTATTAGTACTGCCTTGCATTAACCAAGAAATAGATTTGTTTAATTTGATTCAAGGTAACTGAAATCTAGTGGAAATTCCCACTCTGAATCTGGTTTTTGGAAAGAGTTTCTACACAGTAAGCCTGAAAATAAATCTCTGTTATAAAAACCATTTTTATGTATCTCTTTCTTGAGGCAGGTGTTTAGCTTAGCATTCATTCAGAACAATAGGGATTTAGTACTTAAAAAATAATCCAGGACATCTATTATAAAACTAATATGCAAATACTCATACCACATCATTATTCCATTAATTATGAGAGTTAATAGACTGGCATCTACGTTCTTTGAGTACCTTGGAAATCTCATCCATGATTGCTGTCAATTTCTTGGCTTGGTTTTTGGGTTTTTAAGAGAAGAGGGCAGTACTAAATCGGAGATGCCTGTGTAAAATAACAGATTAAAACAAAATTCAAAAGAACAGATGGATCTGTGGATCCAGGAAGAAGCAAGAATAAATCCTCAAGAGATGCTTTTTTCAAAGATACCTGCAAACAAGCTTGGGACCTTGTGTGCCATATTTTATTGCTGTGAAACTAATAGGAGAAAAGTTTGATTCATTTTAAAGTTTAAAAGTTTACCTAACTGCTGTAGCATTTTTCCTTATGAAACACAATTACCATAGTAGGTGTCTCAGTGAATTCCTGGTGGTCTCATCAACAAGAAATACTGACAGGGAATCTTACAAGGAACCTTCATAACATACCCCCCTTACAACTCACCAATACCTACCATTAGAAATACAGGTTAGGAAGCAAGGCTGGAAGGTGCCAGGGGGATGAGCTAAAGCTACCCCTGGCAGCCAAGGAAATGGCAGCACCACGACCATTTTTCACTCAGTGATGAACAGCTGCAGCCAGCACTAAGAGGAGAGGCAGACAGAGGGAAGCAGATGCAGCATTCAAGGCTGTAGCACAGACCAGCCCAGCTCTTAGAGATTCAAGAGTGTCAAATCTCTCTCCAAGGTAGATTTAGCTCAAAGCTGAAATCTTGCAGACTGTCAGAGAGAAAAGGAGGTAGCAGTGCCCAGTCTTCCTCCCAGAGCAGCAAAAATCCAAAATGCTTGCAAAACAACAGGATAAGCACATTTTCCCCTTTCTTATTTCCTTAATTTTCCAAACTTACTCCTTCACTGCTTTGCCTTCTATTCTCCCTACTAACTGGGCTACCTTTCCATAGTCCCTTTATTGTCTTGTTGCCCCCTTAGGCAACAAGAAGCACCTGTTCACTTAGAAGACATCTCCATGCTTGTACTTCACTCAAGTGTATTGACAACAGCTGCACATCTTCTGTTCCTCTTACTTTCTGCTAGCTATGATCTCCTTTTGTTTCCCTCAAAACTTGTCTTCAGTTAAGTGCACCATATTTCATTGCTGCTGCTTCTGGTTTACATATTGTTTGAATTTCTTTCTTTGTAACTCTATGAATTGGCTGGCTATTTTTCATTATTTCTGTGGGGCTATGGGGGAAAAAAAAAAGCAATTCCTTTGCTTTAGAATTCTGCCATTTATTAGGATAGTAAAACTCTCAGCAGAAATTGCAGTTTTCCAAGTAATACAATTTACAGGGGAACTTACAAGGACTTTATTTGAAAGCTAGGTAAACCTTAGAGTGAGAAATGGATGAAATTCAGACAAAAAAATTTAGAAAATTAGAATTAGGAAATGTGCTCTGAAATGACAATGATGTTAATTACATCACAAGAGGCCACATAAGCTAAAGAGCTATTATTTCCAAGCCTTCTTGATGGCTAAACAAAACAGAAGCAGTTGCTGGGAAATGTGTCACTAGCTGTATTATTATCAGCTTCTGAATGTGAATTCCATGTGGAATAAGTTCTTCAATATTCTTTCTATTAACATTCACAGAATTGTGTGCCATGAGTTGAGTAATCTTCCAAAAACTTTGGATTGCATGTCTTCTAGCATGCCTAGCACCTTTTCCACAGAAAAGGTAGCATTTCATGGGGTTTTTTTGTTTTTCTTGGTTTATTTGGGGTTTTTTTTCAGTGCATAAGACAAAAGACTGGTCTGTCAAATGCCTAGGTGTCTAATCCTATCCAGTTAGCTACTGCTTTCTGACCTCAGAGATAAGCCTATGGACACTTAACATTTTTTTTAAAATTTTAAAGGTCCCTTTCCATTCTCCTTTAAGTAGAGGTCCAGTAGTTCCATGACAAAACTGTGCAGCTGTGAATATCTTGAGGCTGAGGTGGTTCTCGAGGTGCTTCTGACAGAGGGAGCAAGTACAGAGCCGGCTTCTCAGAGAAAGCAGATCTTTCTTGCTCTTTGATTATTTGCAGTATCCTGACTTGCTTTGTCCTGAGGTGCTAACAGTAACTATTTAAAACCTCCAGAGCCAGTGTGCCAAGTGATCAGTACAGAAACTGCCCGGCTGTCTCTGTGAGAAGTTCAATAGAATTTTCTTTTCATGAAACACTGATGGATTAAATCACACAAAACCCAATGTTAACAAAGGAAAAGGTTCCTGACCAAGAATGAAGCTTGTGTGCAAAAACCTGTAATTTAATATGAGCTACACATAGAATTAATTATAAAACAAATATTGCTATTACTACCACAAGTATTTATTGTTGTAGCACCTTAAATGTTTAGTGTGCATTATTGGCTTGGACAAGACAAGTTTCTTTTCCTGGATGATTTTACCATCTAGATCAGTCACAGTATAGAAGGTAACAGTGAATCAAGAGTCAAATGATTGAGGAGAAAGGGATTTACAGGGTTTCAGGAGGGGTCTACAACAGGATTTTGAAGAGAACCCCACAGGGTTCAGAGACTGCCCAAAGCAATAGCTTACAGAAATATGCTCAGTGTGCCTTTCCTATGTGTACTGTGATGAGATTTTACTATTTTTCTAGTCCAAACACTAAGCAACTGCTCCACAGATCTAGGCTTCTGGTCTACTTTCATGGGGCTAATATTTATAGCAAATAGATAGGAACACATTGTGAGCATCTTGTTTTTAGACATAAAATAGCATGATGATAATGTAATTAGTTGTACCTTTTCTACGTATAAATATACCAGCCCCACCTTCTCTCATAACTCAGATAAGGAAAATACCCAGTCCTACAGCAAAGTGAAGCTAACAATATCCACTGTGTCTCTTGCACATCTAAAAGTGGAAAACATGACAAGGCCAGTGAGAGAATTGCAGCAAAACAAACTGTTTTCTTTAGAATAAACTGACCACTTACTGTACAGGAGTAAAGTTCCTCCCAAGGCTGTTGGGCTGCATGAAAATGTAAATAATATGTGTATGACCTTATTCTGTTTCTGCTGTGGGGAACTTTGTAGGCCTGAATTCAAAAGCATAATGGCAAATTTCAAGCTACACCTAATTAAGTAAGCAATCAGAAACTTCACAGGGATGTTTTAAGACTGCTTCTCTTGTTAAAAGTGCACCACTGAGTAAAGAAATTGTCAACAGAAACTGTCAGACCTTGCTTTGGAACACAGAATCTGTTCACCAACACTGATACTTCATACAGTACTCTATGAATAGTTCCTGCCCATGCTTCTTGCTGTATAAAACATGAGAAAATTAAGACAGGAACTTAACATTCAGTGCAATTGGCCACAACCCCTTGAAAATTTTTTGGAAGTAGTCCTCTTTTGCAATTTGCTGGTAATTTCTCACCTTTCAAGTGCTAGCAATATGAATAATGATGATAATTCAGATGCAAACCAGAAATATTTTAGGCCTCCTAATGAGGATACTTTTTGGCCACAAGACCAGTGGCTTTGAAAGTTGGTTAACTACTTTCATTGTTTACTTTTGTAGCTATCTATTACTACAGCTATCCAGAATGCATTCCTGTTAGTCCTGGATCAGTTATTCAAATAAAGGGCTGTAGTCTGGTGGATTTTTCTGCTGTCCACATGGCTCCAGGAGTAGCTCCCCACCTGAGGATGTGATGATTTCTTCCTGGAAAGATAAAACCAATTAAGATATCAAAGATCTAAGCCACACCTATCTTCTAAGAATAGCAATGAAGGCCATCACTCCACAGTAAGTGATAAGGAATTATGAATAAACATTTGATAAAATAATTACAGACCAGCAAAAGGATCTCATCGATTAATCATTTTCTTCATGCTTTGTTTATCTCGTACTTATGCTGGTAGTAGCTTGTGCTACTATCAAACAGTGAAGTCAGTGCACACAAGAGGCTCTGATTTGTACTACTTGTAAGTTGCTGCACTACTTAGGAAACCAGCTACAGGTGCCTATAAAGGGTGTTCTCATGGGTTGATTTAACAGACAGATGCCAGTCTTACCACACTACCTCCCCAGGCAGACTGAGCAAGAGCTCAATGTTGAGTGCTCACACAGAACAGTAACAGCTTTCTGACTCATGACAGCAAGGTGAAAGACATTACCCTTGCTAGGGTAAAGGCAGTCTGTACTCATAGCTCTTACTCTCATTAATTAAATATTCGTATGCCAAGTGCATCATTCCAGTGACTGATTACCAAGGCACTTACTGGAAAAGTGGAGAACTTGGTCTTTGCATTTATTCCTACAGTAGTGATAGTTCATTTTTGTTTTTGCAGAAGTTTAAGATTGATAGATGCAACAAAATGAGCTGGAATCCAGAATTACATTGACTAAAATAGCAATCCTTCATCTGAAAGTTTAGATCCAAGTTATGGATCTATATATATGGACCCAACATTTTCAAAACCTATCTAGTTTCTATTGAAATTCAATGCAAATTTGGTGCTTGATTTCCTCAGAACACATGCAGGCTCCCAGCTGTTGTTCCCTCCCAATCACTACATAAGACTGAGAATCAGTTCAGAAAGTTCCTACACAAATTAAATTATTTTCAGAATCAAAGAATTGCAGAATCATTTAGGTTGGAAGAGACCTCTAAGATCATTGAGTTCAACCTTTGGTCAGTCACCACCATGCCAACTAGACAAGAAGGTTGCGAGGAAGTAAATACAAATATTTAGCAATCATCCACTTTCCACACCGTATTTAAATGCAAATAATGAAAAAAGAAGATGCCCATTCACACCATATTCTGTAAGCTTTATTCTTCCAGCTAACAGTTACCACCCCTTCGTGTCTGTCAGCTCAGTTGTTTGAGTGGCCTCTTAGGTTTTTTTAATCAAAATGAAACAAAATGAAGACAATAGGTATAAGCAAGTAAAAAATTAGTTATGCCAGCCCTGCTAATTTTGATTGAAAGTGAAAAGGCACTCAAAGAAAAATCCATGCAACCTTCGGGGTGGGGAAGTACCCTCTTGCCAAAAATAGTCCTGAGGAAAGCAGCACCTTATCCAAAAAATATAGCAATATCTGCAAGGGAAAGTGTGCCCACACCCCAGCCAGTCACATACAGACTGCTTGGGGCTACCAGGAGGCCTGGGGACACTTGACAATGTACTTCACCAGAGAAGGCAGGCAGAAAAGCCTCTAAGAAAACCACGCGACAGGATAAATGCCTCCTGAAGTGATTGCCAAAGAGACCAGTTTGAATACAGGTATTAGCTAGACAGGGAAAAGAGAACTGTGTGTTGGCATTAAAAGGTGGACCCGTTTCTCTGATAGGCTTACTACAGGGGCAGCTATTAACTCTTATCATGGGATGCCTAAGCAAGCTTTTTTCTTTTTTAAAATGGCAGGAACTAAAAGCCATTCTGCTTCTGACAAGCGCTCTACTGCTGACTGTAAACAGATGTGTTCCTAATACAGTGATTGCCTAACCATGAGCTGTGATGAAAATATGGGAACAAAGGTGGAACAGAGAGGGCTGGAATTGGTTGTCACTATCACCAGGAGCAGAGGGGATACTACATTAGCCAGAGGTACATCCTACATCCAACACCTGATAATCTGCATTTGAGGGGTTGCATGTCTGCTTTTTTTCCCTGACAAGACCCTGGTTAGAGTCTCTCCAGGTGCACTGGGGTTGGCTGGGATGGAGCTAACTTTCTTCACAGCTGCCTGTGCTCCATTGTGACCTTGTGTTTTGGCTGAAACAGTGTTAATAACACACTACAGCTTTGGCTGCTCCTGATCAGTGCTTGCACAGCACGAAAGCTTTTTTTTCCCACTCAGGCCCTGCTGGCAGAGTAGGCTGGGAATAAGGGAGAACTAGGAGGGGACACAGCCCAGTTGTTTAATCCAAACTGGCCAAGAGGATATTCTGTACAAGAAGGGTGTCAGGGATTTGGGCTTCCAAGGCAGCCCAAATTTAATTTAATTTCATTAAATTAAGGGAGGACATATATTTTAGTCAAATGTGATACCTCCCATCCCCCCATGTGGAAATACAATTTGTGCATGTTTAATGTCATAGTCATCTCCGAGGGGACACTAAGGCAACACCGAAAAGATGTTGTGAAACAGGTGAAATAAAAGCAAGATTTAAAAGAGAGACAATTCAGAAGAAAAATAAGCTGAGACTGAATGCTTAAAATATGAAGATCTGTGAAGAAAAGGAGGAGCAAAAAATTTATACAGTTACTCTGAGACAAGAGTAAGAAAAGGATAAAATAGGAAGGGGAACTAGGAAAGAGAGGACAAAGAGGAATTACAAGGGTGGCTAAGAAAAAAGCAGAATTAAAACTGATGAAGATAGGGAGAGATGCCAGATGATGAAAACAACCTATGCTTTCAGAAACAGTGCTACTGTTTAGTTACAGTCTGGCAACAAGAAACAGAATTAAAGTAATTCAAACCCATCTAAAGGCGAATAGTAAATGACTCTTGTAAGATTGTTTTGGGTAATAAGGAGCGACCTTTAACACACCCCTAAAAGAGAACCCCTCTATGTTCCCTTCTTTACTACAGGGTCACGCTCTCTTGCTTTTGCACATTACAGCCCTCACATCAAAGGTAGAAAAAGGCTGAACTTTCATTGAAAGACCTTTCTATGGTATTTCCAATCCAATTTTCCACAGCAAAAAGGCTCAGAAAGCGTTACATCTGTCAGCCCTTATTAGTCCATTTGTAGCCAAGGAGAGCACACAGTGTATAAGGGGACACAAGTACACACTGGAGCATTTGAAAGAAGGGGAAAAGCCTTCTGATTCACTGCAACAGAAGTATGAATGTTACAGCTAGGCTTCGTGTACAATATTCTTTCCCCCACTATGGTCATTACTATTTTCCAGTGTGGTTTCAAATTACATGGCTCCTCATTAAATTATTAATCCATTCCACTCAGCTATTGATCTCCACCTAGCACGTGTTACCTTGTGAAAATCAATCAGATCTGTGAGTGTTGGGTGTCGGTTTGGATCGACCCCCAGGAAGCTGTAGAAATCCCCCGAAGCATCAACCAGGAAGTGCTTGAACCCGTTTTGCTGGCGGTAGGACAATGCGTAGCCCCAGATTTTCTCACTGACTCGCACCAGGAATGCGCCTTCAGATTTATTCATCAACAACTCCTCTGCTTCCTGACGGCTGATAATCCCTGGCAAGGAAAAACCCCATGGTTATGCAGGTAACAGGTCTGCCAGAGGCAATCAAATGCCACAAATACTGAACAGAAGTGAAATCATAATGGTGTAGCTGCTGAAGACTGGAATGTTTCTAGGAGGAGTTGGAGCAATGGAGACAATATTTATGCTGTTTGCTTCCGAACAATAGCTGTAAGAGTTTTGATGGAGTCTGCTGGGATATGCTTTTTAATTTGATGATTAAGACCTGCTTTTTCCCATCCTTACTGCTTTTTCAAAGGAAGTGCATAAATGCAACTGGCCTATCAAACCAGAGAATTTTGGACACGTGATCATTTAAGCAGACTAGTATTGCAGTTTGAATTTGCAATACATTGCTGAAATTTGCAATTGTATTGCAGTTGTGTAGACTCTGTTGCATTATAATTGTTTTATAGGTCCTTAAGAAGGAATGTAAAGCAAGTGCCAGGAGAAAAAGTATTTCTCTGCTTTTGTACAGCCACACACATACATATCCATAGATGCATATAGGTAAACTGGAGGAAAAAGTTTAACAGGAGTAGAGTTTCAAGAACTTTCCCATTTTATTATTTTGTATTGGAAAAATCTTAATTTCTCTTTTTCTTTCTGATTCTGGGGCACAACACTGAAGTTTCTGGTGCTTCTGCTTGCATAGAGGTTATAATGCACAAACCCTGTTCTGAGCCCAACCCACAAGAAAGGTGTGATCAGAATTGCACCTGGCACTGAACCAGGTCTTACCATCCACCCAGAGAACCTGGTTCCAGTCTGTCTGGCCAGCCTAGAGGACAGTCAGCTCATGTCTCAATTATCTGTGAAACACCAGATGCTCACTCTCATCAGGAACAGATGTTGAATTAGGCCATTCGGAACGTGAACACGGCACATACATCAGTAAATAATGTATGTGAATGTTCCAAAGTTACTCTCTGTGGGGATAACTTTCTCCAAACAATACATGTAATATTTAATGGAACTGCTTGTCATCGTAGAATCCTACATGTCCTAGTGAGAGTTCCATGGAGTCCAAGTACTGAAAAGCCACACTGTTTTAGTGTAATAATAAACGTAGTTCAGGGATTATCGGTTTGTACAAAGAAGGGCTTACCTGAAAGTTTGGAATGCTCTAATTAAGTCCTTGAGGAAAATTATGCCTCTGGGAGACATAGGAAGGGACTGAGGAGATCTGGGTACAAAAGCAAGCACTGTGTGATATTAAGAAAGGTAGAAAAGCATATCCTTCCTTCATTTTTTTGTCTACTTTGAGAATATGAGTTTCTTTTGCAGTTTTACTTGGTACAGTGATGAAGGGCTCAATGTCTATGGGACTCACAGGTCCCTACGCGAATACCCTCAGTACTAGGAAGAAACACACACATATATAGTCTGCTGAATGACATACATTTCTCTTTTATGAAGGATATTGCATCATCTTTGCACCAGATATGAAAAACAGGCAGTAAACATGCAAACATAAGCATTTGTTTAAAAGCAGCAAGTAACTGCTCGGCAATAGTGTCCATTGGTGCACTTTTCAAAATTAGAAATAGTTTTATTGGAGGTATTCCAAGATGAATTATTAAAAATTTTTGAACTCTGTTCAGATAAAAAGATAGCACCAGTATGAATCCATATGATACAGTGTATTATGGGAAGCTGTTCCAGCACATCCCAATACCAGGTACCCAAGAATTACACAAAAAATGATTCTGAAATCACATTATCTGTTAAACCAGTCTTCTCTCAAGCTGCCCTAATTTAAATATACATGAAAATTTTATTAGTGATTATGATGGCTACTGCCTTGACAAATCTCTGCTGGAAATAAATGTAGATGAGCCACACTACCAAGCTCAGAGCATTTAATGACAGGAAAGGATAAACAGTGCCATAACCAGCAAATGCTACATTAATTACAATAGATAAGTATTTATACTGTAATTCTAGATTGAAGGCATGCAGAAAACTTTTGAGATAGGAACTAGGTGCTGTCACAACCTCTTCTGGCACTACAGTGCCAGAACTGTTATGCAGCCCTGACAGGGGATGAGGTGGCCTAGACAATTCAGCCTCGACAGAGGATTTGTAAAACAGAGACAGTTGTAAAAAAAGAGGGGTTGTATTATACAGTGAACACTATTAGGATATTTCTAGGGTTTGAATCACTATCAGGCATATAACATGAAATTAATTTAGCATTGATTAGTTTAATGGCAATCTCTTCCCCTGCTCTGTGGAGCTGAAACACTGGAAGCTTCCACACAATGCCATCTTCTTTGCCAGACCTTATTTTTGTTCTGGGCACTCCATATCATTGAGTAAGTGAGAAATGCTACATCGCTCACAGCCAAGTTCCTTTTTTGTTTCAATTCTCTCTTCTGCTAAAGATGGTGTAATAAATTATCAGCCAGCCATTTTCTTCCCTTTCACTCTCCTGATTCAGTTAAAAGCTCACAAGAAACCATCTCTGCCCACCAGCTCCTCCCTTTCTTTTCCTCCCAGTTATTTTATTTTTCTCTGGTTCAATTCTTCAGAGTGTGGTTATAACAGCAATGAAAGTCTCCCTCTACCCTTTAAAAACATTATCCAAATAATGTTTTTAAAATAATATACAAATTACTGTAAAAATAAATTTTAAACAAATATTTGTTTAAAAACAAATGTTATCTAAAAACATTATGTTCTCAAGACAACTGGAAAAACAGTGGCACTACTCTCTCCTGAGATGGCTGTAGAGAGATAGACATCTGTGAAACCCCTACATTTAAAATTGTTTTAACTAAAGTCAAGAAACTTTGGTTTCCCAAGGCTCCAGTAAGAGGTATAGAATCACAGACGCTCTTGTTTGTGCTAGTTAGGGTATTAATTATAAATATTATCTTGAATAGAAACCACTGATGCTTTGAAAACTAATTTTCCCCTCACTCTCACTCTTGCTAATCTCCTAAAAAGATTTAAGAAAGGGAAAAAAGAGTCCAGTTTTGCAATGCTTACAGATATTAACATCTTGGATTCTTAGCAAGAGAATAACATTTTCAAAGACAGTTATTTCAAATCATAGAATATTCATCATCAACTGACATGTTCCTAACTAACAGCTTCATTTTTTAAAATACAGGGCCTGTAATGACAATTTGTAGATGATAGGCAAGTCTTAAATTTTTTTTGTAATTATGTTTTTTTTACTGCCACTGATCTTTCTAAAAGGAAAAAGAACATCCTAACATTTAGGGTATATTAAGCTCATGCAAGAAGTGATGAGTTCATTATTAATTTAGTGAGCCCAGCTAAGAAATCCTAATGCTGCCTTCCAAGTTTACAAGAGCCTCAACAGCAGAAAGTGCTATTCTGCAATATTCTGCAATGACCCCTCAGCTTCCCACTCTGCTCTCAGGATTATCCTACATACATCCTTGAATGAAACTCAGGAGATGAAATACATGTATATTTGTTACAAGAATTCCATACCAAGCGTGAATCCAAACTA
The DNA here is from genome assembly GCF_000691975.1 of Corvus brachyrhynchos. Classification (NCBI taxonomy): domain Eukaryota; kingdom Metazoa; phylum Chordata; class Aves; order Passeriformes; family Corvidae; genus Corvus; species Corvus brachyrhynchos. Next base: position 7,647,929 of record NW_008246060.1, read on the forward strand.
GAAAGGCTGATAGACTCTGCCAACAAGGCACACTATGTACTAGAACTCTAGAATTATTTTTTCATTATTATACAGATAAAGTTACGTCATATCCTTGCTCGTAAAAGGAAGGGTCTGAAGTACCACATGTGATAGTCATGTCTATATAAAAAGATAATTCAGCCTTTAATGGCAAATATATTTTTAATCTATAAATATATATATAATACAAATATTATATACATTTTATAATATATTCATATTATAATATATTTGTATATGCCAAGAGGCCAGCTAAGATTAGAGGGACAGCAGGTGCAAACACAGCCCAGAAGCTTTCATTTACCCTTCTGCAACAGAAGTTATTTGCTCAGCCAATGCTTTCTCTTTTCATATTTTTCCATTAGCTTGATCTCAAACACTCCAGTGCATGAGGTCTTACTCAGAAAAAGTGTTACAAACACTGGCATGAATAAATGAGAACAATGTAATGAAAGCATTCATGCCAAAGTGCTTTCATGACCATTATGAAAAGCCTTCTATTTCGTGCAAAATTGATTTGATGAACAATTATGAATATTCACACATAATCAATGCAGAAGAAAGAGATTCATCCTGTTCATACAACTTAAGACATCTCACCAGGGTGATGTAGGTCACTAATCAGGATCCAAAACAGAGAGAAGCCAATACCAGTATCTCCTTTGTTTTCAATAGGATTAGATCAAAGCCCAAATGAATACAAATATGCCTGGCAATCATTACACGAATGATTCACACGCTAAAGGTCATAAAAACACATTACACCGAGAGCAAGTGTAAACAATAAATAAATGAGTAAACACAAGGAATTATGAGGAATTAGCAGATAACTCCTGAATAATGTAAAGGACTATATTTGTTCAATTATACAGGCAGATCTAATCAGTACTTGGAAAGATAGTGATAAAATGGCCATAAGAGGGAAGGATCAGTTTGCTAAGCATCAGCCAACCCCTCCCATTTTTTTGAACTGAAAAACTGAGCTAGGCAGACATACTACTCTAAATATAGCATTTAGAATAAGAAATTCCCCAATGGCAAAAGAGAAAATTTACCAAAAATTTCCAAATCAACTTTTCTCTTCAAGACTTAAATTTGAAAGTCAAAAGTTGGATTACACCTCACAATGAAACAAACCAAACCGAAAAAAAAAAAAAAAGAAAAAAAAAGAAAAAAGAAAAAAAAAAGGCTTAAATAAATTTCAGGTAAAAAAACCACTATAGAAGCTTGAAAATAACTTTTTATTAAACAGATTTTAGGGTCTTGGTCATTTTGAATCAAAACAGAAACGTTCTGGTTTGATGAGAGGAAAATACATCATAGGTTTTTTTCCCCACTTCATTTTAATTTAAAAAATCATGCGGTTGGAAGTAAATATCAAACCTACTTGGGGCCAAAATCTGAACAAAGGCAATCAGTTTTGAAATAAATAATCAGAAAAGTAACCAGAAGTTCAGAAGGGATTGATCCAAGTGCAGCCAGTCTGGTTTTGGAGGAGCTGAGAGGCTGTGTCACACAGCAGCACTAACATAAGCCACTGCCAGGAGGAGCAGGAGCAGCTTCTGAGAACACTCTATGAACCTCGTGGAGGGGGGCAGAGCTTCCATAGCTCACAGAAGATGAAGATAGCTTGTGTAGGCTCCTCATGTGTAAGATGAAAACTGAAGCTGGGGAACTAAAGTTTAAAATAGACCTGACCTTTTTGAGATCCCATAATAAGCTGGGATAGTAAAGGCTTAAAACAAGCACTCGAATGTATGGCACCAGCAACCCTCTCTGGTCTGGGAGAAGGTGAAAAACCCAGCTCCTTCAACCACTCAGAAAGATCAAAAGCATAAAAGCAGGGAAGATGATGTAATGGCTTCCCTGCAGTGCAAGAACTAGAGCAGCTATGGTTTATACTCTCCAGGAAAAGCATCACTCAAAGCAAGTTTCCTCAGGTTGACTTTTCCAGTTCTCTCCCACACGTGCAAGTCTATATGTGGACTCAAACTGAGTGACCACAGTTCTGGTTGTTCATTGGGAAGGACACAATTAATCTACAGCAGGGTGATGTCTAGACTGAATACTTTATGTCATCCTTGAGACTGCCAATGTCACACAGAATTTAAAGCACGCTCTTATCAGAATGGTGGTTTCTGGACTGCACTGCGACTGAAATAGTCAAAAAATAACAAACATAGTTAAGTCATACATCGTCACTTCTCTGGTGCTTCCAGCAGGAGTAGCATGCACAATTAAATAAGTGCACAAATATTTGCAGCAATAAGATCTTACAGTGCGCTACTATTAAAGAGGTTTCACCCTCCTTCCTTTTAGTCACAGTACTTTTTTGAATAATGCCACAAAACAAATAGTGAAAGAAGAGATCAATAGTATTGTGTGAGAAAAGCTATAGCTGAGACATAACAATAGCTCTGCCTCTGCTATTTCAGAATAGAAGCAATAAAGGCTAAAAAGCAAAGCAAGGGAGTAAATCAAAGACATCTGGTAATGGAAACAAAGCTGTTGAAGCTATTCACCATCTGCTGTTAAGGCAGAACAAACTCACATGGGACTAGATCTTCAAAAGGGTTCTGTTCCCATTTAGACATTGAAATAAATGGCCAGGTTTAGAAAAAACAAAACAAACAACAAAACAACAAAAATTCAATAAAAACTCAAACAAAAACCCAGCACAATGACAGGTACGTTTGCTGCGATTAAGGGGGAATTGTGGTTTTTTTGCTGTTTTGGGGTTTTTTTTGGTTGTTTTCCAAAATCTGGCCAGAAGTGTGGTGGCAAGAGCCCAAGAGCCAAGGGGTGCTGAATTCCTATTTACAGCTAGTAAGAATGTAGATATTTCATGCTGTGCTGCAGGTTGGCAGTCTAAGTCCTAGTAACCAGCAATATTTAAAGACACTGATAATAGAGAAAATACGTGCAATGGATCACAAAAAGCAAAACCTAAAATATGTGTACATAAAACCTTCCTGCCTCCATAGAACTGCACTGAGAGACAAAGCTGGGATGTATCTAGAAATCAACAGGTAAAATGCACTTTTGAAATATACTCACATACGAGTTATGTCAGTGCTCAGGGGCCAGCATGGGGCCAGCTTCCTCTGAGCTACAGAAGCAAAGCTAAGCAAGGCTGCTTAGTGAAACTCTGGAGCAAATTTTCTTTGCTCCACATTCACCACCTCTTCTGCACAATTTCAGGAGTTGAGCATGCAGTACCATACCTCAGATGGAGATGAATCTGTGCTGGGGAAAGGTGAGCAGAAGCCCATTAGCCGTTCCTCACCACTCTTTTCCTTTGTAACCATCCTGGCACAGTTAAGGCATAGGCAGGATTGGGAAGCAACACATCAGTGAGACTCAGCCATCTCCCCAGTGTGCCTGGCTCAGTATAGGAAGCGTGCCCTGGGCTATGCACAGGCATGTATAGGAAACCAAGGCCCAGAGGAATAATGTATTTCTGATGGCAAGAGATCCCTTTAGGCAAAGATGAGGCACACTGATAATCCATCACACCCTAAACGAGCTCTCCTTGAAGAATTACTTGGTGCATAGGATTGTCTTGAGTCTCTATACACAGGAGAAATTCAAGGAAAAATATCACAGGTAAAAATACATAGGCCTCATTTTGTTTGGGTGGGGTCTTTTTACTTGGTTGGTTTGGGTTTTATTTTTTCTAATGAGGATTCAGCTCTCTGTTTTGTCAGGGTACAACAGTTCTTAGAATAAAGCAAACTAAGTCCTCAGGAGATTTCGTAATTCCCTAAGAATAAGATTTTCTAAAGCAATTAAAAACCTACGGAAATTCTGAAAGAAATGGGTGCCTTACTCCCCTGGGAATCTTAAAAAATCCCATCTAAATGAATAACGCAGTAATAATGGGTATTTTTCTTCAGGTTTACAGAAAATCAGGTGTGTTACATTCCTTGTTGCCAGGGTGGCTCATAGTTAATTCCCTATGCACTTCATGAAAATATACCTCTTAATTGTCTCCTTCAGAGTTCATTCTACATCCAACTATAAAATACCATAAAAACCCTTTATGCCCACTGTCAAAACATTACACCTTATTCACTAGCAAGCAGTGCAGCACAGGAAAGATAGGTGTTGGCATTACTTGTCTGAATATACCACTGTATAATAGAGCTGTAAATTTTCCTGTTAATATCTCCTCAAAGCCTGTGTGGTTGGTTTCCTTCCTTCTTTTCAGAACAGCCTGTAGAATGCATTAGCTGGGGGGAAAACAATTTAACCTCTCTCTTCTCTTTGTACGTTACTGCCACGTATCAGAAGAGAAAATATAGCACAGAATACCTTTAACCTTTTATGTCATATATATGTATTTATTTTTTCTTTAGATGGAGGCTCTTCTGACCTGAAATCCCTGCATTAAATCTCTGCTATTACTCTTTAATTTTTGTGAGTTTTCTCTTCTTGTCTAAATAGCTTCTGAAAAAAACCTTACATTAAAAGATAGAACAGTTATCTGTTCCATTTTCAGTGGTTTCTCAAACTAAGTTCCTGTGTGTAGCTTACTGTGTATGATCAGTAAATTGTCAGAAATTATGAGTCAAGAAAATTTCATTTTGTACTGTTTTCACTGTGGGAACACAGCTGTGTTTCAAAGTCAGAAGCCTCAATGTTCTAGTGAACTCAATGGGAGATCAACAACTGGAAGGTTGCGTGTTTGGTTTTGCTTTTGGTTTGTTGGGTTTTTAAATCAGTAAATACTTTCGGCCTATATAAACGTTCTAGACTCTCTTATAGATACCTGACATTTCCTGCAAGGAGCATGGAAAATAAATATATGCATGAGGATGTCTTCAAACTTGAGAAAATATCAGTACACTAATCCAAGTAGGGAACTTTGTTACAAATATCACTCCTGTAGGATGCATTCGCCTCCTTACAATACAGATGAGATCAAATTTTTATTTCTATTATGTACAAAAAAGAAAACTATACAGGCCATCAATAAACTTCTCTGATGTGACACATGCAGAGCAGATATTAAGGCCTTGTTGTATCTACTGAAACATGAAAATTTGTTTAATCAGTAAAGCACACAGCAATATCTCACTAAAGCCTGACAGGGCTAGAAATTGTACAGTGGTGTAATAAACACGGAGCAAAGAAACTGATTTATGCTCTGATCCTGGCTCAGCAAATTAAAACACATCTGTTCTGGTACAATAGTCACTGATAGTGTGTTTTGTGTGTAAATGGAAAAGTGTGACAGTTTTTTTTAGAAGGTTAGTGGGCAGTATTCATCATCCTTTCTCCAGTCAGACAAAATGTTTACATTCATTCAGTCTTGGTCTTGCGAGCAATAAATGGGAAATTCTACTTTGTGGGTGTCTTTTGCAAGCACTTCACTTGTTTACATTACTCACCTTGTTACTTCTCATCTAAATTCGGAAATTTTACTGAATTTGAGAGAGAAAACCCTTCTAGTACGCAAATTAGATCTAAAGCAAGGAAAAAGATGAGAAAGTTAATACGTGAAAGGAGAGGAGGGGAGAAGAAAAGCTCTCCTGGGATCTATTTATGTTTTCACAACTCCAGCCATCATTAGGCTCTTGTTTCTCCTAAATACTTCTGAGGGAAACACAGACATGAGCAAACATGGAAGATGAGCTTTTACCAAACCAACTGCACAAAACAAAACAAAGCCCACAGTGAGATTCTTGTTTACTTTGGACATCTGCAAATAGGCAGAGTAGAAGAAGTAGTCTCTTAGTAGAACCTTCCTGGCTTTGTACAACTCATTCCAAGGCAACACTGCCAGGTGGAACTCCAGGGGGAATACATGGACCAAAGATCAAAGACAGACCAAGGACCAAAGACAGTGCATGGAACAGCACTGCTGCTAAATAGCCCTGGCTGGGATGACCTTCCTGCAGAGATCCCAAAGAGCCCATTACTGGCTGATGGGCAGTTGCTGGAGGGGACGTGGGAGGTACAGTTCTGAACACACAGAGACTGAGGAAAGTTTGTGAAGCTGGGGGTAATTCTTTCTGGAATCAAAGACTCCTTTAAAAAATAATTTAAGGAAATCTATAAAAGCAGAAATTATTTGCAATTCAAAATCAGCAGTCACTGAACACTTCACCCTCTGAAGGCATTACAATCAGAAGTGAGTGCCAGTTCTCTGACTTGCCGTGCAAGCTGCTTTTGGATCTCTACCCACTGCTCACTCAGTGCATGGAAATGTTACCCTTTCCCACTTCCTGCAAGTGGGAGACAAGGGTGAAAAATTGCAAGCGTTAAAACTACTGTCAGTCTCAGGGACTGTTTTTGAAAAAAACACATCTCCTCAAATTTTTATTAACTTGCAGCCACTTCCTTCTCTCAAGCCTATATGCACATTTAACCACCAGGATTTTCTTTTAAAAACAGTGTCAGAAGAAATACTTGTACTTGCAAATCTCCAGGTGTTTAATCTCAACCAGAAAGACAAGTCAAGCACAAAACTTCAACTCTGCAGCCTCTTAAAACAGCTACATGTTTTACTGTCTCTGAAATAAGCATTACTGACTGAAGTGTGGAATACTTCACAGGACATGCAAATCCATAATCACTATTTAAAAAATTAAATACTAATATATATGCATATATTTACTTCTTTTAGCACCAGGTTCTGTTTCTGCACCACACATTTTATTATCCTGATGTTTCTTAACAAGTAAGATGTTTCTTTTTGTCTTCAAATAATTTTGACATAAGAAAAATACTATATACTAAACCCAAATATATATTTTTTCATTCACAGTCTTTCAGTATTGATACGCAAATTAGTTTTGATGCTTCTGAATTGTGAATACTTGGCTGCTTAGGCACATGAACATTTAAGTTTGCAATGCAGACTGGATCCTTTGTGTAACCTGTTCTAAAAATATGGCCATATTTATGGATGTATAGGAGACAGTAAATAATGAACATTCATTAAAAATGGCTGCTGTGGGCCAAGGAAAAATGAAGTTTTTCCCAGCCAAAAGCAGGGCATTACCCCACCATTTGTGTGCTCTATCATGAATATACCACTTGTAGAGGAAAATGGGATTTAATTCTGTGCCATGAGTTTCTTAATATCTACACTGTGACTGACAGTATACTGAATAAATCATATAATAAATCAGCATAAACTCTGGCAAAACAGTTAGGGCCTGATTAGATTTTGCCTCTTATACTGTGCAGCCATTCATTCTGGGGCAGTTTTTGACCCACTATACCCATTTTTCCATCATGTAATTACGTACAGAAAATACAGAGAAATTAAAAAATCAGGCCCGTGTTCACACAGACTGGACTGAGACAATCAGCTGCCAAAAGCTTTCTAATAATAATAGCAAACAATTACTTAGAATTGTAACATGCTCTGATTTCCTATCAAAATGAATGAGTAAGACAGCAACATTAAGTCCTAGTGCAGCTCCCTGACCCACTATTGCCATAGCTGTAAATGGCTGGGAAGCAGGGTAACTGGATTTACTAAATGCAGAAAAGGAATGAATTGCTTAGGTAATAGGAAGCTACCAGCAAATTTCATCAAGCCAAGTGAAAAGCAGCAAAATGGACGAGAATATTCTGAAATCATGGCGGCCGCATGACACAAACGATAAGAAGGCAAACAAAAGCAAAGCAGATGTATCTCTAACACCACATTTTATGGGTATTCCTGCCTTTATCACAGCATCTCCTCGAAGCATAAAAAAATCCAACAGCAACAAACCAAACAAAAAACAACCACGAAAAAAACCAACCACCAAAAACTGGAGGGAAAAACAATGCATTAGTTATGAGCCAAATTATAAAAAGCCTGCAATTCCCAGTGGTTAGAACTCAGAGAAAAACAACAGTGCCACTTTGTCGAGCTCATCTCTAGAAAAATAGGAAAGTAATTTTAGAAAAAGGTAATTCCCACGCATTCTTTCCTTCTTCACATTGTTATAAAGCTTTTCAATATGTCTGGTATAAAAGCAATATAATGTTTTCATTATAAAAACAAAGTATGTTTAAGAATACTTTCAATACATATTTCAGTTTTTCATGATTTTGTTGAATTAAGATAAATCCCAACACTTCAAATTTGGACTTAGAAACTGAACTCACTGTCTTTATTAGAAGTTTCACATGTTTTACTTGGGTGTAACAACACAACCAAAATATAGACTATAGCTTCAGGCAAACAGGAAATATATCCTAGTGCTATTTAGAAAAAATCTTTAAAAAAATAAATGGGATGTTCTGAATGAAGGCACATTTTAGAACATCTGAAGAACAATTATCGTGTTGGTGTTTATAAAAAGGAAGACAACTGCACTGGCTTTAGACGAGCAGATGGATTCAAATAATTTTCTGTATGATGCATCTCTGAATGAATATTTAAATTACTTTCCATAAAGGCAATTAATCTGCAGTTCTACCTGAAACAAACAAGCTTCACAATGACTTCAATGAAAGAGTGAAGTAAAATGTTGACATGAGTGATGACTCTTAGGTATTCAAAATCTGCTTGTGTGTAAACTGAAACTCAAAGCTCTCCACAAACATCCACGCTTAGTAAGGTTTATTCAAATGTTAGATTTCTGTGAACAAGTGTCTTGAATCGTGTAACACAGAGTACATGGCCGGGTAGGAAAGGTTTTGTTATTCTACAGGTTACCAACACTGAGGCTGACGTTTTGGGCATTATGAATGTTCAGAGCCTTCTTTGGGAGCCTTCCTGCTACATTGCTAGTTTAAATGGCTTTATTTATACTAATATTGATTTACCATTCGGTACACTGGGAATGCATTATGAATAAAACATCATCAATTTAGTGGTCTAACTGTAAAAGCAGTTGCCCAATGAACAGAGGCTGAAATGTCTAGAAGATAATTGAGTTACATGGTAGTAAACAAAATACTACACTACAGCCTCTGACAAGCTGCTAATTTGCTAGAGCTGCTAATGTTTTCCACTGGCCTTTCCATATTGATACTGATTTGTATTGATGTAACTATGGTTTCATCTGACTACATGGAAGTTAGGTTTTTTTGATTCTTCATTGCATCCAACAAGATTCTTCAGACCTCTAGTTTAACCTCCAGCAGCAGGAGTTGGCTTTTAGATCCTGGGGCCCTTCCTCCATGTGTTATGTTTCTGAGTGCCTTAGGACACAGCCAAGGGCTGCTGCATGCTCCCAGGTGAAACTTCATTTCAGGAAGAACCGAGACTATGGCCACAGATTTGGCCCACAGTTTACAGCCACTCTGACACGCCCTCGTGAATACCCTGATACCCAGCTGATAAAGGCAGTCACATGGTGCAACTGGCTCTGCAATCACCACAGCAATTTGTGAGAAGGAGGCAAGGAAACTTTCCAGGAGGCTTTAATGATAGTGTTCTTGACCTTGAATTAGACAGAATTGAAAAGCAGTGGAAAGCATTCTCAGTTTGCTTTTAACTAATAAGGAAGCCCTCAGTTTTTAATAAAAATACAGGCCACAATCAAAAATGACTGATGAACCCTTCTCTGTTCTATAATTAAATTAATAGATCCAAAGGTACAAAATTCTGACATATATAAACACATACGCATGCTCATGATGCATGAAGCACATATATCTTACAGCTCACCTAGAACACTATGATCTCATGGGTGTTGAAGAAGCTGTCAAGACACATTTTCCAGAAACCTAAATGACAACTGTGCTACTGTAAATCACAGTGTCAGCAGAGTTCACTCTAAAGAAGGAGAAAAGCAAAAGTCACAGTTGACATGGAGCCCTGGAAAATTCAAATTTTACAGCTGAATGTTTCAACAGATAACTAGGCAGAAAATGTACTGTGTTCTTTGCTTTTCACACTTTTCTCTCAGGTGAAGGAGAATGTTTACTTCCTTAAATATATTCCCTTTGTGTAAAGTTTAAGAATACATATATTTTTTACGTATATTAGCAGTCGGAAATCTGAAATCTATTTTCATCTGTGAGAAGCTTCCAGATGACATTACTGAGCTCATAAGAAATCTTTCTACATGTTTTTTTAAATCAAGTAATTATTAGAGCTTAAGGGATATGAATTTAAATCGTGGTATACCTGGAGTATTTTCCCATATTCAAATTAAAGCAGCAGTTCCAGAGAGATTTCTACAAAGCATTTTCTGTAACTACTTAAGAAACTGTACTTCTTTATCTAGTTCAAAAAAAAGTAAATCTAGGGATACTATTGATAACTAATTTTTCTTCTCACACACTTGGCTACATTTGGGAACTTTAGGCTAACTTTGTTAATTACAGTGCTTTCTAGCTGCTTGCAGCATTCTTGCACATTGATTTTGTGTACTGCTCCTCAGGGGAAAAAATTACCTTTAATCACTCAATAAAGTGAACCAGACACTGGAGCACTGTTGAAAGTCAAATGAGAACAACATTGGGATAGTAAAAACTTCACACCTAACGAGTGGCAGTGTAATAACCATGTGCAGCTCTGACAGTGATCCAGTTCTGGACATCCTCTGGGGTCTGACACAGTTCTCAGTTAAGCCACTAAAAATCAGGCACTAAATTGCCTCATTTCCTACCAGCAGTTGAACTAAGGTAAGTGAGCTAGCAGCTCACAGCAGGATAATCTGAAAGGGGTGTTTGAAGCCACTACTTGGAAACAGAAATTACTTTAATGAAGGAACCAACTCCATCTCAACTTCTGAAAAAGTTATAAACAGAAGTAGACACAAATTTTTACTTAATTTTTGAATACAAAGTCTGGAATTAAGATTCTTTCATTTATGCTAAATTTCACAAATGAAACATGATAAAAGGAACTGATCTCATACAGCAACTGTGCAGAATAATTTGTTCCTACCACCTCCTCAGTTCTCAAAGCTTCTGTCCCCACCCTGTAAACAGTAGTGTGGTTACGAGAGAAAATAGGAGAGGGAGTTCTGTCCCATGACTAATGAACGACTACTTTCTTGTAGTTTGGATTGAATATCTATAAGTGTTTATAGCACACTTCAAGTCAAAAAGATTCCTTTCATCAAGCATATTGGAATGAATTTATAATAGCCATATGCACTCATGAAAGATCCATGCTGTGTTTAATTGTGAGAAGCAGTGGTAACAGCAGTGGCAGAAAGTTCCACGGAATTACATATAATTTAGACCTCAGTCCTCTCCATCGTGGACTAAGAACTCCTGTGTATTTTATTATGGATGTTAATCTTGGATAGAGAGCTAGGGTTTGAAGCAGAGCCAATGCCAAGCTGCACAGCTCTTTTGGAGTTTTACCTCTTCAAAAGAGTCGTGAATTTGTGATTTGACAGTCCCATTCACTGAAAGGCCAGAAGAAGGAAGAACTGACCTTTCTGAAATTGAAAAGGGGAGGCAGCTGTCATCCCCTTAATGTTTGCAAGGGTAAAGGCAAATTTCTGTTTCCCACACCCCACTCCATTCTGCCTCCATGCCAGCAGCACATGGTGCAGTGACACACACAGGTTAGTTGCCTGCAGTCACAGAAATCGCTTCCCTTTGTTTTCCTACCATCTCCTACTGTTTACCTCCTGTGGGGAAAGCAGTTTAAGTGTCAGGATCTGCTCCTAACTGGGTGAACTGGAATTAAGCTAAACCAGCAACAGCACTTCACACAGCCCCACACTTTCCCCCCTGCGTGACTACACACAATACCTGCTGGCACCCTCCTTGAGAGAGCTGTCTTTGCTTAGCAGGAAAATAGTATTGCTTCAAAGGAGCTGTCAAACTACTAACTTGTAATCTTTTCCCTTGAGGCTGGATCAATAGGACTGCAGGTTCAATACTTAGCAGAGCAAGAAGAAAGACCAATAAGGTGTCCAGCTGCTGGGAAACCAGGGAAATTTACTGACCTTGGCTCTGCAAGTGCTTTCTGGGCTTTAAATAGATAAAATAATAAATATAATTTAGTCTATTGTAAGCTGAAGCCTGTGAAATGGAAAGCACATTCTTGCAAGTGTGCAGGCAAAGGAACAAGAGCTGGAGGCATGGCTGATAAGCACTTAGATATAGACTAACAATAAGCAGGATATGAGCAATTCATCCAGGACTAGCAAGGTTCTAGACAGGATGCCTGTCATATGCTAGAGGGGGCGATCAGGAAACAAACAGATACAGCATTTAAAGATGCACAGTATGAGCTGAATGTCTTGTGCTGGTAGTGACTGACAGCTAAGCACGCCTTGTGCACGGATAAACTCCAACTCACACATACACAATGCCACTGGAAAGAGAAAGCATGGTCCAGCAGGTAAGGACCAGACTTCAGTGCATGTAAAAGGGCACCACTGCTCAGATTCAGGCTGCTGGACAGAGGAACAAGGCTTTCTGCATTTGCTTTGGTCACCATCAACAATCACTATGATTTCTTTCAGTCTTACCATAAACAACCTTTGTAGATGTCTGGGCTTTTTACTTGTATGCAACACTCCTTATTTTGTGTAAAAGTGTCACTTTTATATCTCTACATATGAGTTCTTCCAAATAACTCTTCCTCTTATATCACATGGTTTTCATAAATGATTCTTCATTTCCAAGCAGTAATAGCAGAGCTTTCTGTCCACACACCTCTCCTTTTTGTTTTTTTGTAATGTGATAAAGCCTGAAGGAGCTGCAGTAATAGAGAAATATACTCACACGCAGACCAGTTCAAAATGGAGAGAGAATGGTAATGAAAAATTACAGGTAAATACAGTAAGCTACCATGATGGCTTACTAAACAAAATCATAATTGCTCACAATGCCTGCTCTAATAGTAGCAGATAGAGAAGAAAATCTTAAAAGTGTTTTAAATAAAGGGGGCAAGAAGTCTTCAGAATACAAAGCAATTTGATTTTCAATATTTTTTCAGTAAATCCACCTGGGAGTAAACTCTCTGAAAAAGTTGCTGAATATTCTTCACAAATGCAAAGAACTGCCTGACACAAACTTGAAAAGACTTTAAAAAAAATTATTAGTTTTAACTAGCCCTGCACTGTATAGGCTCTGTACCTGACATGTTTGTGTCCATGAAACTGTTAACACACCACACCTGTTTCCCCTTTGGGATCACATGTTCTTGATTATCTCTCATTTTTAACATCTACCATACCTGCTAAGAAAAACTGCTGCCTTCTATCTTCAGAACATGCCAAATCTTTAGAATACAGCTTCCAGTTAAAAAGCAGTCAAGAAGGACAATGTATTGTAAAAGAATAAGAAAGCTCATTTCACATTAGCAATTAGCCTATTTACATTAATTATTCAATTGCCTCATTCTACGATTTCCCTGATGTTCTTTCGTGCTTCCTTTCTCCTTGCAGCATGTTACAGCTCACATTACCTCACTTTGATACTTTGCTCCCTTCCAATGGGAGCCATGAGTCTAAAACATTTATTTTGTTTGCTAATAACCTGCCTGTGTAGACACTTTGGAGCTCTAATGGCATAAGAAAAACAATTCCAAAGCCTTCAAAGGAACTGACAGACTGAAACAATCACTATGACCTAAGTAGAATGAATTAGTGTGTGAAGGATCATCTTATTTCTCAGAAAAGAGCAAAACACCTCCCTTTACTTATAAAAGAAGCTGAGAGCTGAATTGAAGCTGAGGAATCATTTGGGTTCTGTTATGTTATGGGTCTGGCTTGAGTTGAGACAACAATAAAGTACCAGAATCCACCACAGAACCTCAAAACTTAACTCCAAATACTGTGAGATCTTTGAAAAATACTATCAGAGCATTTACGGCAAATTTTTGATAGGAATATGTTCAGGAAATACAGAAAAATAATGTTCCACAGCAAGTAAACAGATTATCATGACTCTAATAACATTTCTCATGCTTATATCCACCCACATAGAGAATATCTATAAAACTGCAAGGACTGGTTCATATTTGGTGCCCCAAGAAAACCTCTATGTGTAGGTTATAAAAATTACTGCTTTATAATAAAGTAAAATTACAATATTGTTACTATTTAAATGCAATGGTACAAACCCAACATGAGCCTATCCTCAGTCCTTCAACTGCAAGACAGATTTTCCAGCCACACAGAGGGTTTAGCAACCCCTCTGTATAATACACCAGGGGGCTCTCATTCATCCTGCAGCACCACTGTGACAGGAGTATCATCATCCTGTGCCTGAACTCAGCAGTGATGGAAAGCACAGGTCTAAGCAGCCTTGGAAACTCCTGTGCTCCATGTAACCACAGGATGGGGACAACAGAGGTGACAGCTGAGCATGCCTTCCCACTCAGGCCAAACTGTACTTCTCAACCCATTTTCTAATGTAAGGTTCTGTGATGAGAGTGTCATTTGGTGTCCAAACTTATTCCACATCTGTTCTTCCTGCCAAGATTCCCAACAAAGGAAACACCCATTCCTACCAAAGTTTTCTGAGGAAACCACACAGATTGGGGATGGTGATTGACACTAATTGACTGTGGCATTACTTCTTTTACATAAAATCAAGCAGGTGGCAATAACTGGCAGCTTGTGTTAACCCAGGTGTATCCCTGCAGCAGCCATAACCCACAAAGTCTACAGATATTTGATCTGCTGGTCACAACTGTGTCAGTCCTCTCTGAGAACTGACTGGCAGACAACAGAGAACTCTACCTTTTTGATAAAGGGAGTAAAACATAATCCCTTCTAAACCTATCATCTTGAAAGTATCCTTTTCTTTTCTAATCTTTCCCAGACAATGGTTCAAAATAAATTTTGATATTCTGTAATCCTTCTTTTAATCTCACACTTTCCCTTCTCCATTTACTTGCATAAATTAGAGACCTGGAGGTGTCCTGCAAATGTGTGCAACATAACAGGTACATTGTCATACACAATTTTTATTTGAGTCAGGAATTCTCTGATTCCATTCCAGATGTTTCCCAGTCATAGTTCCAGAATGTTTTAGATACCAAGCCTTGCATATAACTATTCTTTTGCATCCTTCAGTTCCCATGGAAGACAGTGAAAAGCTCTCAGTGAATTCAGGAGATTTTAAACAAATTTTTTATCTTTTTTTCTGATAAAACACTACATCAACTACAATTCTAGAAGTGACATAAATCCCAGACCCCTAGGGCTCAGTTTACTTAAGCAGATATGTACACTTTCTCAAACGGAAGTAAAACCTAGGCAATGATAAAGCAGTGAATTAGAAAATAGATCATTAATATCGAGAAGGCTGTACTTCTGCTGGATTTACTTGCTTTACATCTTCCTAGAAAGCATTTATTAAAAAACTGGAAGATTCCTCTTCAAGAGCAAAAGAAAGAGCATGCTTTTGTGCTCAAAGCAGCAAACTTTAGTCACTGTCGGAGGTTTTTCAAACAAACCACTGCCACTTCTGTGTCCTTCAAAAAATGTTACACTACAAGCTATATTTTGTAAGATATATTTCCCACAGTTCAGCTATATGAATATGCCCACTGCCCTTTGCTGCTGCTCAAGGATCCATAATGAATAGACCTTCAGAAATATTCAGCTCCTTTACTGAGAATGCCTGATTTGCAGAACCATTATCACTATTTCAGTGTGCTAGATTTTCCTCTTGAAAACAAGTTTCTTCCTGAAAACATTAGCCATCTGAAGTTAAACCTCGATCTGTAAACATCTGCAACACGTTCCTGTTAAACTGAAAATTTTCTCTTCCCTGGCTCCCCTGATGTCAGAGATTATTCAGCTTCTGCATCTCTCAGCATTCTTTCAATCCATCCTTCGACCTGCTCTGATCAGCTCCTCCACAGATGCCTGAACTACACCACCACTCTGAATTCCCCTGGTAAAATAGCTCTTCTCCACAACAGCACCCATGCTGCTGCAATTATGTTTTAAAGGTACAGCTTTTAGGGTAACTACCTCATGTTTCCAGATCTGTGATATCAGCCTCTGAACTTTCCTTTCAACCTGAAGGCAAGTGGAGACCCGATAGTGCTACAGCAGATGCTTGGCAAGCATGCACACAGCCACCTACAGACAGGCAATGAATAAATTCTGTGCTATACTCACTACACACCTGAGAGATCCCTGTTATACTGTGTATGAGCAGCAACAATCCTAAAACATTGCCCTCCACTAAAGCTGGGGAAATACTTTGAGATCAACATCCTCTGCAAAGACCAGCACTCCTATATTCTGAATGGAAAATAACCAAATGCAGAACACAGTATGTGAGGGTGAAAAGTCTAACATCTGAAGTTAAAAATATCAAAAGTATAAAAAGTAACAGCTGACAAACTAATTGGAATGAAAAAAAATGCTGAAACAGAGTTCAAACACAAGAGAAAGGTTAAAGGACAAATGAAAGAGCCAACATGGAAATAATACCTGTTTCAGCCACCTGCAACCTTTTGTTAAATACTTATGGGATGAGGAGTCTTTAGTTTTGTTGCCATATGGAATTCTATCCCCAGTGTCTTATGCCTGCAATAAACTGAAAACTACAATTTGCTAATGTCTGTGACAGTTTGGCAAAGCTCTTCACCCCATAGGGAAGGCTGATAACTTTCCCTTTACTTGGCATGGGTCCCACAGCAGTTTGAAAAGAAAAATCCAGCTCAAAGCTAAACTTGGCCAAAACAAGGAATGTGTTCCTCTTTCCAGCCTGTTTGAGACACAACTCTTCTATCCTAAATACCAATTTACTGCCCTGCTTTCCCAGCAACTGGGATCTTGGCAAAGAATGCTCTTAATTCAGACTAGCACAAAAACCTTTCATATAACTTGATACAACATTAGAATGCCCTTATAAGTTTGATTCATATGCTTATACCCATCAATTAGCAGGTAGGAAATCAGAACACAATTATTAACTTTCTGGTTATCACACTGTACAGAATTTACCTTTAATTAAATTCAGACCAATTTCTTAATTTTTATAGTCAAAAAATTGAATAATATTTCTTATCATTCAAACCTTAGGCAACTATTAGACAATACAAAAGAAATAGACACTGATTACGTTAAATCCCAAGATAGTGCTGGTGACACCTTCATCCCTTGCTCTGATTCTTGCTTGTTCTAACAGTTTGAGAATTGAGTGTAATTGCCCTGGGGCCACAAAGTGGGCATAAGTTCCTTTAAAAAAAGGTTCATTGCTTCACAACCAAAAAGAAGATCATATCATATAATTTTATGATTTATGTCAGGATTAAAATTGGTTTTAATTTATAAAAAAAAATTGAAAATAGATATTTAATTATTTTTTCTTTGCAAACTTAAAAAAAATCATTCTAGATTGCAAGGGCAAATGAACTGGGTTTTGGCAGGGACCTGTTACTCAAACAGAGCAAAAAAAGATTGAATTTACATCCGGAATTCAGCTTTACATTAAAGTTTGTATCTTTAACATGTCGATTTTTTTAATGAATAAAACAGTAAAGCCTATTTAAAATGAGCTAAAAACATCTGCTGAAATTTAGGTAACTGATGATAATTTCAAGAGACAAAGAGAGATGGATTAAATTGAAGCTGATATTCATTTAAGGAGTAACTTTTTGTGAATAAAGAAAGAAATGTTCTGATTTGAAAGACTTTTTGTTACCCCAGATTTTACTATTCTGCTTCAAATGAAACATTTTGTAGTGGTTCTTCAAATGAAGACAAAAGGAAAACTTCAGGTACATTAAGCATGCCATATGTTTCATGTACCATGAAAATGCCCCAGACAATGCACATTTTTAAACAGAATCCAGATCAGTTTGACAACTTAAAGTGGAAAATAAACCCAATATATGAGATAAAGACATTTGCATCATTATTTTTACTTTGCTACTTTAGCTAAACACATCTGTCTCAAGGCTTCATCTCTATATAACCAGAATATGTTGTATGTCCACTGTACAATTTGAAGATAGTGAATCATCTAATGCTTAACTTCAGCTAAAAAGCTGACACCTGACAGTCAAAGCAGGCAAGCCAAGCTCTATTGACCCTGGCAAAAAACGTGTAATTCTGTAATAAACTGATATCTACTTTTTCAGTACTGCTGCAATAGCTCTTAGTGCATTGCATTCAAAAAGCCCTTTACATGAGGCAGAATACTAAACTCTTAGTGCATTGCATTCAAAAAAGCCCTTTACATGAGGCAGAATACTAAACTCCCATTTAATGGTCCAAAACTGAGATATAAGAAAATACAGAAGTTGCTCAAGGATGTGAAGGACCTGATTATACCTGTTGTGAGAGATGCTCGAGGCAGCCCCAGTGGCTCGAGTTGTCAGCTGTAATTCTGGGTTTTCTGGAATGGCTTCCATTTGTACTGCCAATTTCTTATACAAGTCAAATATATTCTGCTGTGTTTTTGTTCACAAACAAAAATCACAAAAAAATCATATTTAATGTCCTGGTTTCCTGAATACAATACAAAATAACAGGAGGGCCAGGAGTTGGACTCGATAATCCTTGTGGGTCCCGTCCAACTCAGCATATTCTGTGATTTTGTTTGGTTTTCCTCAGAGTTTGTGTCCATTACAAACTGTAACATAGACATCACATAACATTACCAAACATTGACTACTGCATCTGTAATAACCTCTTCAGATTCCACTACTGCAGAAGAGTTACAAGACAGTGGAGCTGTTCACAATTTACAGTTGTAACAATTAATCTGACCAGAGCTGCAGAAGCCAAAACAACTCATGCAGGAAATAGGTACCAAAACATCAGTGACATGGGTCCCTGCAAAGAAAACCACTGAGCTTTAGGGTGGGAGTGTATCTTAATTATCTTTTGTCAGGCTCGTGGAGTGAGAGAAGGAAAAAAGAGGTAATTTGCTTACTTTTATAAGTCATCGCATTCAGTTTCTCAAGATATGAGCAGCCTGACCTGAGAAACCAAAGAATGATCATGAATGTCTCAGTTCTTGCAGTGATTAACAGACTAATTCAAAAGCCACTGAAATTAGTAGAAAGACTGCACAGGCATTGGCTTAGCTCCAGACACCTCCTTAACTGTAAGCATAAATTATGTTCATAACTACTCACGGCAATTTATATGGATGTGAACTTCCCACACGCAGGGAAAACATTTATCACTGGATCATACAGAAAGATCCTGGTTGGAAGCACTTTTGGCAAATCTCCACAAATGAAATTTTAATCAGTTTGCCTCTCAGAAAGCAGCCATACCAAATGTCTTCTCTAAGAAAAAAAACAATAGTGTCTGCATCATTGTTCATAAGAAATGAAAGTATGTAGCATTTACAAGCTATACATGACTGACTTCAGTGTCTTTGACTAATTAAGCCAATGAAGATACCAGCTTGTTGATGTCTTTTAACACAGGGATTTGTGTATCATAGAAAGAAATCTGAAGTATGTGAAACACTAAACTTATTCAGAAATTTCCTTGCCTGGTTCACTTCAGAACACCCACACAACTTCATCTTAGGGTTGGAGAATCACGAATCAGATGAGGGTCAGCTTAGTGCTTTGAACAAAGCAATAAACTCATCAAAAGCAGCAATGGAAAAAAAATTGAGATTTAACTTTAAAGTCTTGCTAGTCCCTCAATTATGTCAGCTATTAAGCCAGAACTCTTTTTTTTTTTTTTGATGCCTAAGATTACTGACTATAAAGATCATTGCTAATACCTATGAAAGTAGGATGTCTTACCTGTGAATTTGATATCAAAGATTCAGCTGCATAGCAAATACTATACAAAGCAAAAGTCTCAGAGATGCTAGCAACTCCAGCAGATAAGACAGCAAATTTTGGATCTGGACATTTCCCATTTCAGGAAAACCGCCTAAAAATATACACTCTCAATTATTTTTGAGGAAAAAAACCCCAGTAATTTTTGTTTGCAAAAGAAAGCAAGAAATAAAAAATGCTAGCCCAGCTTATAAAGTATAACAAGGATTAAAAAGGTATGAGTTCAAGTCATTCTTGCAAATCAGGTAAATCAAAAACTTGAATGTCAGTCATCCACATACCATATCACTGTAGTATTTGCCAGTTAATTTTGGAGTACTTCTCACCCTATGTTGGTCTCAGTACCCTTGCTTGGCTTGCTATTTTGCTGCAAGAATATTTTGGCCAAAATATTCCTGAAAAAAACTTTGGTGATATGAGTCCCAAATAGGTCTACTTAATTACTAAAAAGGAAACAAGGAAATCCTATGCTAGTAGCAGGAAAGATGCACAAATCTGGTTTTAACAGGCACTCGGTTTCACCATGTCAGTAGACTTTGCTTTTTAGGATGAAAGCTGGCAAAATTCATTTCCTGAGCAGATGCTCCCAGCAAATGAGGGACCAGGTATTACCATGGAACCACTGAGCAATCCTGTTGGTATTCCTCTCAAAGCCAGCCCGCCGAGGGATCTGCTCCTCCCGGAACCAGCGAACGATGACGTCTCGGGAGAAGGGCCGAGATGGGCGCTCCCAGATGTTACTGCATGGAAAGACACAGCACCAGCAGTGTATGAAAACAAGGGGCAATATAAATATTAATCCTTTTTTACATATTTACAAAACACACAGCTGCAACTTCACTTTTTAAAATCTGTTTAAATTACTTTGTGTTTTTATGGAAACCACAGTGGTGTGATTTTTGTATTTGCAATGGCACCTTAAACATTTTCTTACAGAATTTAAAATGAAAAACAATTTACCACAATAGACGTTTCAGTCAGCTTTCCTTTTCCACCTCATTTTTATTCTAGTGTAAATATTGCCAAGCAATTTTTTTTTCAGTATATTCCTTTTTACTGGCAAAAAACTCTAAATCAGTATCAGCTATAATGCACTCTGTCTCCAAACACAAAACACTAAGTACAACAGAGGGAATGTTTTGTTTAAATTTTTATGTTTCCTTTGCATTCTCTACTTGCCTGCCTTACTCTTTCTACTACTTTCTATGTGTTTTAGCTAGTAGGAATCATTCTCCATTTTGCATTCTTTTCCTCTCCTGCAATTCATTGTGCTCCCTAAATAGTCAAATGAAAGATTAATAAATACCAAAGACACTTGGTTTTGCCTGAAAAAATCTACAAAAAAACTAAAAGCCTCTGAAACTTAGGACTGCTCTCTTAAAAAAAAAAAAAAAAAAAAAAAAAATGCTGTAAAGCAGCAGACAGCAACAGAGAGCAGCAGCAGAGGACAGCAGCAGCTCGAGGCTTAAGACTTGCCTAAGAATTTGTCCACTTGACTTTTCAATATCACAGCTTCATATGCTGATCTCACGCTGTCTTTTCAAGGCCTCATCTCTGTGTGAATTCTAAGAAATCTGCCTGAAAAATAAATGGCATTTAGCTTGCATTAAATCTGTTTTTCTTTTCCTTTAAACATTCTTTTTCTGATCACCAGGAAATAGCAAGACTGAGGACTCCCAAAAATTGAATAGCCTGTTGAAATGGTGGGGATTGAAGAAGGAGCAATTGAACAGAAAACAAAATCACTGCAGCACAAACCAACCTGGACGCTGCAGACAGAGCCAGCAAAGGACTGGCACTGTTGTTGTTCAGTTTGATCTCCTGCTCACTGTTCAGGTTTGTCCCCTGGAACAAATGACTCAGGCCAGCCACTCTTCCCTTCTGGATGGCGCGCAGGGATTGCCGCCGGTACTCGTCCCGCGCCCTGCGCGCTTTGTGGCTCCTCTCCTCGTCGGCAGCCTTGGAGCGGCGCACTGGGCGGGAGGAAAGGGACGAGAGATTGAGGAACACAAGCAGCCATTTGCTGCTTACAGAGCTGCTTAGTGCCTTTATTCCTCTATGAGCTGATTTGAAAAATGCATAAATTGCCACACGTTACCAAAGGTGGATAACTGGATGACTTCCCCGATGCTTCAAACACAGGCCCACCACGAGAAGAAGCCTCAAATTATCAATGATCTGACCACTAGTGGCAGCAACTGAGACTCTACATATTGTGATTAAATCTGACACTTCTTTTGGCTGTAATAAGAGAAATTCTGCTTGAGGGCATCTTTCCCCCTGGAAGTGCACCAAGTGCTATGTTTCAAGAAAAGATGTTAATTACTGCTTAAAATTAAGTCTGTGTCTAACAGAGTTCTTTGCCACTATGAAGACAACTAGAATTGAAGGGTCAACTCCCAAAATTTGTCATTATAAAAACTGACATGTAGGTTGCACTTTGTCAGTGCTGTTTTCTTTCTGAAAGGCATATGCTATTTTTGTCATGGTACTTATAATCACAGACATCTCCAACTTGAAATTCACAGTCTAAAAATTGTTTCAGTAACAATGGATAAATAAATAGCCATTGGAAAGAGCATGCTGATGCTATGGATGGGGTTGTCTCACACTTGAGTCTCTGAAATTGTGTATGGAGGACCAGAATTTATGCTGGAAGATTTTAATACACACCTAACAATGGCACTGACCAGGGAGTTACCCATTTCTGTAACCTGAAATGAGACTGCTGCTCTGGCCACTGGGGCT